>NC_138174.1:32790233-33313684 GCF_964165515.1 Mesoplodon bidens | reverse complement strand
ACTGCCATCTTCCTTCCACTGCCTTCCCCCTTTCTCTCAAACTTCTGTTGGAGAAGTACCCTGACCTCCTCACATACCTTGTGTTAGGGCCACCAAAAAACAGAGCAAAAAGGAGGGCTAGCACCACTCAGCATGCTGTAGGTGAGCTCTGTGGTAGGCCCGTGAGAGGTGGAGCATAGCTCTTATATTACTAGGTGTGAGGTCTTAGGTGAATCACTCAA
The DNA here is from genome assembly GCF_964165515.1 of Mesoplodon bidens. Taxonomy (NCBI): domain Eukaryota; kingdom Metazoa; phylum Chordata; class Mammalia; order Artiodactyla; family Ziphiidae; genus Mesoplodon; species Mesoplodon bidens. The sequence continues at coordinate 33,313,463 of NC_138174.1, read as the reverse complement.
CTACTCATACAAGATGGGGATATGACAGTTCTATTGTTTAAATAATAGTGCTTGACATGTAATGGGTGCTCAATAAATGTTTGTTCTGTTTCCCCTTTTAATTCATAGAGCAGATCAAATAATTAAAAATGCATTCATGACAATATACGGGGAAGAGTCTAGCATTTATCTCTATATAGATGATTTATTAAGTTCTGTTTGTGATTATCACTCTGTGGGGTAAGAAAGAATGAGACTCATATTCATTATATTCTAATTATTATGTTTTAGATTATTGCAGTGAATCAGAGAGCATTTGGAACTTGTTAGCATTACCTGGTCATAAAAGTGTTTTAATTCCTAGCTAAGAGAATGTAATTGAGCCAATAATAATTAAGTCCCTGTCTCTGAATGAGCCTTAGGAGAAACTAATTTAATGAAAGCAAAACCACCACATGGGAAGTGACCCCCTGCTCTGATGAAGAGAAGCAGGAAGTCCATGCAGTGCAGACCTGGCCCCAAGCAGGAGTGCTCCCATTGGAGGGCACTCTGAGCCCCGACACCTCACTGGGACTTCTCCTGGGCCAGAACAGCTCCTGAAAACGGGAGCCCAGGTGGTCAATGATGTAACATTGGTAGTGAGCAACATCCGCCCTGAAGAAGGACTTTCCTGACAGACAGACAGAGCCAGGTATAGAGGAGCCAGGTGTAGAGAGGGGAGTGGAAATAAATCCCTGCCATTTGTTTCTTGGGTTTGTTTCTTTCTTTTTTGCTGACTGTAGTCAGTAAGTGCATGGTTCTTGGAGTGCTCAAGTCTATCAAAACGTATGGATAAAAATTCACAGTGCTAGGTTATCTAAAATGATTTGCTCTTACTCTGAATGTAGGTGCTATGCCTCTTTCCAGGAAACATAACCGCAGCACATTCCACATACTGTAACTGAACAGGGCGTTAGTGGTGGGACGCTGAAGTGAGCAAGAGCCGTTGGAGTGCAGAGCTCTCCACATGGGGACAGCAGAAGTTACACAACAAGCCAAGGCCACCCCCTGCCCAGATCCGACAGAAAGCTGGACAGTGGGCAGCTTGGTCTTTGGCTTCCCGATGCCAGTCTCTCCAGTTGTTACCCAGCATTCGTCCACCTAGTGTGGCACTCAGGTAAGTCCTCAGCCAAAAATGTCGCATGTGATCCCTGGCCTGAGACAGCCATGCTGACTAACCTCTGCTGGTTCTAGCGCTGAAGGTCCTATGTCCTGAGATGTTCCGGAGTCCTGGGAAAACTGGGTTGGTTGGTCATACTACACAACATAGTGTGTTCTGAGACCTCTCCTTAGACAGATTCCTGATGAAGTGGGATCCCCAGGCCTCACACATTAGGACATTAGGATTTGAGAGCAGATCAGACTCCCTTGGCCACTGGAGTCACCATTCACATTCTGGCCTCCTTATTGGAGCAGCAGAGCCTGGAATGAAAGAAGTTCTGCCTCACAAAAGGCTTGCTGAGCTGGTGAGGACGTGCTGTCTCTCCTTCTGGGATCTGGTTTTGAATAGGATTATGGAATAAAAGGAGAAGAGATGGAAAGAATTTGTACAGATTCTCGCAGTTAATTAGACAAACATACCAATTTAATTTTGCAATGAAACATATTTCCTGCAACTGAAAGACAAGTGGTGAGGCACTGCTTAATGACAAACAGAGCTGTAAGTCTGACTTTAGTGTTTAAGACAAAAGGCAGGCACCTGGCCACGGAGTGTGATTCATTAACATTAAACCAGTCAGATTCCATTACTGTGAACTTCCACTGACACAGAAACAAGATAGGCATTAGCTAAACCGTGTTAATCATTCGGGGGTACAGAGATTTTCAACATAAAAGCATCCATAGCTGTAGAATCCAATTGGTCCCAATTATACCAGACACTCGAGTAATGCTGTACATTGTTGAGTTGTTTCAAAATGCCAAAGATGTTGATGTCAGGATTGAAGACTCTTCACCTGATAGATATATTTATATAAGACATTAAAATAAAACCAGTGAAGAAAATAGACAAGCAACCCATATAAACAAATACTTCAAGAATATAGAAACCTCTAGACTCTAATTTGTCACTTGCCTAGAGTCATGTTTATCAGAGATAAAGTTCAGTAGAAACAAAATATTAATTTAGACCTGTTATCACAAACTGGCAGCCTACAAGATAAGGAGGCCCAGACAGTGTATAGTTCTGGTTTATTTGTTTTTAATTTCAATTAGGGTTAAACATGGCAGACCAAACACATGTGTTTACATCCACTCCTTCATAAAATGTCACTAAAGTGATAGTAAAGTAATAAAAATAGTATGAACCCTGATGATGAAGAGGACAGGAAGAGAGGTGGTAGAGTATAAGAGATGTCAACAAAATTTTGGAAGACAGAAAGTGAATTGAGGAGTGGTAACAAATTTAACAAAGAAGAAGCTGAAACTTAAGTGCCTTCGGTTGGCAACAGTAGTATTCATGCAATCTGCTTTTTGGAAAGTTAGAAGGTCTTAGACCTGAGAAGCAACACAGAGTTCAAAGTACACTTGAAGTCTTAATACTGGGATGGGTGGAAAGCCTCTTTCAGGAGCAACTGGACCCTCAAGTCCCCTTTCCCAGTCTGTGTGGTTACGCTCACCCACTGAGAAGACCAAATGTTTACTCTTTTGGGGAATTGAATCTGAGCCATCCTAGACTCAGGGACATCTGTTCAGTGTAGGGCTGAGGCAGGGGGATTAATTGAAAGTCTACATACAGAATTATTGAGAAGTTCAAAGCCTTCTTCTCTTCTCCTGCCTAGTCCTAGAGCATCAGCAGCCAGACTCACACAACTAGGAAGTCTTCTCCAAAAACCTGAACCACCCCAAAGGAAAGACATAATGATGTTAACATTGAAGAGCTCCAAAGAAAAATCAGGTATCTCCCAATAACCCCATGGCAAACCCACCAACAAGTCAACTCTGCCCTTGCATATAGAACTTATAAATGGCTTCTCAATGCTTCACTTTAAGTATCAATAGACCGCCAAAGAGCACCAAAACATTTTAGAAAATCCTACAACATTCAAGAGACCAAAACAAACAAAAATATTAAAAAAATTAAGGACTCCAAAAAATTCAATGGTAGGAGCAGAAGAAACAGAGAAAGATGAGATATATGGCTGTAAAAATGAAAAATCAGAGATCAAGAAAGAGATCAGAAATTTTAAAATATGAAAGCTGAAACTTTTCTTAAAAATCTATAGAAGAGGGACTTCCCTTGTGGCACAGTGGTTAAGAATCTGCCTGCCAATGCAAGGGACACAGGTTTGAGCCCTGGTCCAGGAAGATCCTATAGGCCACGGAGCAACTAAGCCCGTGCACCACAACTACTGAGCCTGTGCTCTAGAGCCCATGAGCCACAACTACTGAGCCCATGTGCCACAACTACTGAAGCCCACATGCTTAGAACCCCTGTTCTGCAACAAGAGAAACCACCACAGTGAGAAGCCCGCACACTGCAATGAAGAGTAGCTCCCGCTCACCACAACTAGAGAAAGCCCGCGCACAGCAAAAAAGACCCAACACAGCCAAAAATAAAATAATTAATTAATTTTTTAAAAAATCTATAGAAGAGATGGAAAATAAAGCCAGGAAATCTCCATGAAAGCAAAGCAAAAAGATACACAGATAGGCAACAGGGAAGAGGTAATAAGAAAGTCAGAGAATCAGTCCAGGGGATTCCACAGTCAACGATTCCAGAAAAAAAGACATTCCAAAAAGGGGTGGGGAGGTTACTATCAAGAAATTAATACAGGAAAATTTCCCATTCAGGAGTTTTTATACATAGGGCCAACCAAGTACCCAGCACAATGAATGAAAAGATGCCCAGGTCTCAGACATAAATGTGAACTTTCAGAACAACCAGAATAGAGAGCTTTAACAGAGGAGAAACTCAAACCACCTAAAGGATCAGGAATCAGAAATCAGAATCACTTTGGAATCCTCGATAATAGTATAAAATGCTAAAATCCAGTGAGGTGGCCTTCAAAACTCTGAGTGAAAAAAATATTTTTCACACTCAAGTTCTTTTACCCAACCAAACTACTAAATACATATGAAAGTAGAAATCTTCAAACGTGCAGAGACAAGAAATGTCCCTCTCACACATTTTCTTTAGAAGCCAGCAGCAGCTGCACTTCAACAGAGCAAATGAGGGAACCAGACACAGGAGGAGGAGGCACCGGGATAGAGGGGCCCTAACACAGGACCTGCTAAGGGCAACCCTAGGAGCAAAATGTGCACAGACATGACAAACATGACCCACTCCAGGGAGAAGTCAGGAGTGGGAGAGAGTGACCTGTCTCTATTTTATTACAGTATACATTTTCTATACCATGCAATTTTTTAACCAGTATGTGCTATTTTCATTAAAAAAATACGTATCATTTTTAGAAATTTTCATTGGTTGTAATATGTAAAAATTAGGAGATTTCACATAAAAATTAAAATTTATGGTTTGTATCAGTCAAGATGGGTTAGTTTGAGACACAAATGACCATAAACTCAACATTAAAGAAAAAATTCCACTTATTTCTTACTCATGCTATATGTTCTCAGTGGGCTGAAAGGGCCTCTGCTTATCTTACCACTCAAGGAGACTGACAGAGGCTTTATCCCAAAACATGTCCCCATGATTTGAAAGGAAGGAAAAAGAGCATAACAGAGCCATCACTGTTCTTAAAGCTTCTGCCTGGAAGTGACACATATCACATGCCTGAGTTCATAGCATAGGATATATAATCCATTTACAGAAGGGAACATCACTGGGCCCATGTTTATTTTTAGCAGGAGTCTGCAAGAGCTGAGTAGCTCAGCTTTATTAAATATGTCTTTATTTCTTTAAAGACATATGCACACACAAATTTACTAAAATTTTCTTCACTACACTCTAATGTCTCCCTGACATGGAGACCCAGATTAGCTGCCATTCACTACTGCACTTGCAATTTTTTTATAGTATAGTATATTTTTAAAGGTAGCAATAAAAAGAAAATGAAATATTTCTCTATACCCATAGAGGAAAAATAAAAGTAGAACAAGAGAATTGATTGTTTCAAGAAAAATGGAATAGGTCTTATTTCATCATAGAAGTGAAGAATACTCCTAAAAATTCAGTCTGCAACAAGGCATACTTTCTTGCACACTCATTTGCTTTACCTTTTTGTTATGGTTTGAATTGTCCCCAAAAATATATGTTGAACTTCTAACTCCCTATACCTCAGAATGTAACCTTATTTATAAATAGGTTCCTTGCAGGTGTAATTAGTTAAAATAAGATCATCCTGGAGTAGGGTGAATCCTTAATCCAATGTGACTAGTCCCCTTAAAAGAAGGAAAAGAGACACAGGGGAGAATGCCATGTGACCACAGAGGCAGATTGGATTTATGCCACACAAGGCAGTGAACATCTGGGCCACCAGAAGCTGAAGGGGCAAGGAAGGATCCTCCTTCAGAGACTTCAGAGAGAGCACGGCCCTGGCAACACCTTGATTTTGGTCTAGTGCTGTCAGGGAATAAATTCCTATTGTCAAAAGCCAGCCAGATTGTGGTACTTTTTTACAGCTGCCCTAGGAAACTAACACACTTCCTAACCACTGCAGGACCAGACCCTCCTACTTCCAATTTAGAGCACTGCTGAACCACAGAGCCAAGAGAGTTCTGCAGCTGTCTCTTTAAGTGAAGACTTCCCTCTTCCATTGTATATTTAATGGTAACACAGCAGACTGCAGAAATCATTCTGATCCTGACAGTGTCAGTCAGCAAGCCATGAACCATTCACTACTAGTTAGTTCAGCTGGACATAGGACTGTGGACTTTCTAGATTAACTGCTATACAATTCACAATCCCATTCGAAAATTGGGTTCTCCAAGGAAGGGCTTGTGAGCACTACAAATCAGAAGAGCATGCTAAGGTCACAGTCGAGAGTTCCGAGCAGCTGGCACGGAGCAAGTATTCCAGGTTAGCCAGCTGGGGTTAAAATCCAAGCTGAAGGGCATGAGCCGGAAGTTCATTCCAGAGGGTGAGGATGGAATGTAGTCTAAGGCTCGGAACAAATAAGTAAATCCACATAAGGAGCACAGTGGATGATGACAATTTCTCCTAGGACAGAGATCAGCTGCCCCCTGCAGGAATGGATCTAGCAGATCTCCACTGAGAGCAGGTAAGGCAGGTAAGGCAGGTAAGGCAGCTTTGCGGAGGCCCAAGGAGCATGTCCTCAGGTGGTCTTCTTGCACTTTCCTCAGTGCTATTTCAGAGAAAGTTCAAGCATACTTATCTGAGTCAAGTAACTAAACCACGGCCTGGATATTCACTAACTTACAAGATGCTATATTGTCAACAGGAAGAAATAGCCTATTTTGCCTGTAAATGCCATGTTGTTTGGGAAATGATATTTTAATTGCCTGTTGGTAGTCAAGCCTTGTTTTTTAGTCTTACAATTCAGGGCATAATGTCTTCTCATTTGTGTTGTGTCAAAACTATCCTCACTGCATTGTGTTTGTTACGCTTTCTCTTTTTCACAAATCACATAGTTTTTTATTAAGGGATTCAGCTTTTATCTTTATTTTCCATGATGTTCAATCAGTTATGTCTCCTAAATCATTTCTTTCTTCTATATATACAAAGACACATCAATACTAAAGGGCTAATTAATTTGGACTTTCATCCTGTGTTGCTTCCCTGTGCTTTTTAGTAGAATGGCCAGAGCACATCTTTTGCTAGTCACTTTTATAATAAGCACTAATTTTCATTCTTAAATAATTATTGATCTAAATAGCCAACCATAGGAGAATCATTAAGAAAACTAAACTAAACAGTTGCCACAATATGGAAGATTAGGCACTGCTAAGCATGATGCTTAAAAATAATTTTTCATGTCTTGAGAAAAGACTTGCAATATGATAAGTGAAAAATCAGAATATAATATACAATAATGGTATTGTTCTAATTATGTGAAAAATGTGTGTTAAAACCTAGGCAGTATTTCTTTTGTTCATCCCTCTGTGCTTTTCAAAATCCCAATAATAAGCAAGTATTATTTTTATAATCAGAAAAAGATAAACTTTAACAAAATTTTTTGGAACATGAATGGTATTTACAATTACCTTATACTATCTGGTATTACCTCAGAAGAATTCATATTTGCATTCAAAGTCATTGAACAGGGGGCTTCTCTGGTGTTGCAGTGGTTGAGGATCTGCTTGCCAATGCAGGGAACACGGGTTCGAGCCCTGGTCTGGGAAGATACCACATGCCGCGGAGCAACTAGGCCCATGAGCCACAACTACTGAGCCTGCGCATCTGGAGCTTGTGCTTCGCAACGAGAGGCCACGACAGTGAGAGGCCTGTGCACTGTGATGAAGAGTTGCCCCCACTCGCCGCAACTAGAGAAAGCCCTCTCACAGAAACGAAGACCCAACACAGCCAAAGAGAAATAAATAAGTTAATAAATTTTTTAAAAATCATTGAACAATTTTCCCAATAAAAAAGAATAAAAGATAAATAAACCTTTACATTTGTATTTAGGCCACTACATTCACACTGGGCATGTGATCTCTCAGGGAAGTTTTCCCATAACAACCCTGCAATCCAAAAGCAGAGTCTGCAAACCACTTCTTAAAAGGTGAAATAGTAAATTTTTTTTTTTAATCGGGGTATCGTTATTTTACAATGTTGTTTTAGTTTCTATTATACAGCGAAGTAGAGTTCCCTGTGTTATACAGCAGGTTCTCATTAGTTATCTATTTTATACATATTAGTATATATATGTTAATCCCAATAGTAAATATTTTAGGCTTTGCAGGCTATGTGGTCTTTGTTGCAACTATGTCTACTCAGTTCTGGTGCTCTGGCACTTTAACAGCACAGGCAATGCTTAACCAAAGGACATGGCTGTGTTCCAATAAAACTTTATTTACAGAAACAGTTGGTAGTTTGCCAACCCCTACTCTAGAGCAATGCATCTCAAACTTTAATGGGCATAAGAATCACCTGGGGATTTAGCTGAAAAGCAGATGCAGATTCAGCAGGTCTACACTGGAGCCTGAGAGTGCATTTCTAACAAGCTTCCACTAGATGCCATTGTTAATGGTCTGAGGACAATACTTTGAATAGCAAGGCAGAGCATCCATTTTATCAGTCACATAACATATAGATTTTACTGAGACAGACCTCAGTAGGAGATAATAATACATTGTGTTTACCCACAATACATTTGCATATAGTAATAATATTTTGCTTATTTTTTTTTACCTTATGCCCTGTTTTATTGGAACTAATTAAAGACATTAAGTGGAAGATAGATGACTTTAAATATTTAAAAAGAGTTTACTTAAGCAAAATGATTAATTGATTTTCATGTAGACAAAAATTCATTTATTTGTTCATTCAATAATTATTTACTGGTTGCTTCTAGACACTAGATTGCCAATTGCTTGGAAAACAAGAATAAAGAAAACACAGTCCCTGCCTTCAAGGAGCTCATCATCAAAAGGGAGAGGAAAACACATGAAAAGACAATTTTATTAAAGAAAATATGTGCATCCAAAATAGTTTTTCTTGGAAGAAGTCAGATCTTTTTACAAAGTTTTTAGATTGTAGAGAGATGTCATTACCCAATGCTGAAAATCCAGCCACTTATCAAACTGTCATGGAGGCATCCAACTTCTAACAAGTCACAGCAACCACTTCTGCAAATATTCCTTCAAAACTTGCTATTTTAAGGGCATGTTGTGAATGTAACCCAGATTCCCTCAGGATTCATTACATGAGGTACTCATGAGTTCACACTAGCTGAAAATCAAGTCTTGACATACCGAACTCAATATGGGTAAACCAAACTCCTGAACCCCCCAAATCTGTACCACTCGCAACTTTTTAACTCATCTGATGGCAACTCCATCCTTCCTATTGTTCAAGTCAGCCATCCTTGACACCTCCCTCTCTCTAGCACAACAAACTGTCTTAGCTTTACTTGCAAACTATATCCAGAATCTAACCAGTCTTTGACTTCCACTGCTTACCACTTCCTCTGCTGCCAACTGGTCCAAGCTTCCATCTACATGATTGCAACATCACCTTAGCTGGCCTCCTAGATTGACACTCTTCTCAGCACAGCTGCCCAAGAGATCCTTTTAAACATCAATAAATGTGATCCTGTCATTCTCTACTCAAAACTCCACAGTATCTCTCCATTCACTCAAAGCAAGACCTTACAAAGGCACTTGTGATCCAGTCCCAGATCATTTTTCTGACCTCGTGTCATTCTACTCTCCCCCTTGTTATTCCCCTCCAGCCACTCTGGCCTCCTTGGAGTTGCTAGAATATTCCAACCACATTCCCACCGTAGGGCCATTGTTCTAGCTATACCTGCTGCATAGAACACATTTCCCTCAGGTACCTGCTTGACTAATTCCTTCACTCCTTCAATTCTTTGTTTAGATATCCCCTTCTTAATGATTCCTACTCTGACCACCTACTTTCCCCACAAATACCCTCATAATCTCACTATTCTGCTCTTTAAGATATTTTACTGCACATATCACTGCCTAACATACTAGGTAATATTATATTTATTATTTATTGTATTAATCAGTTTTGGCTGCCATAACAAAATATACTATGGACTAGGTGACTTGAACAATGGGAATTTATTTCTCACTGCTTTGGAGGCTGGGAATTCCAAGTGAGGGTCCTTTTCCTAGCTTGCAGACAGCTACCTTCTCACTGTGTCCTCACTTGTGGAAAGAGAAGAAGCAAGCTCTCTGGTGTTTATACTTAAAGGGCACTAATACTATCATGACGGTCCCACTCTTATGACTTTGTGTAATGTAGTTACCTCCCCAAAGCTCCAGGGTCAAATACCATCACACTGGGGGGTTAGGGCTTCAAGATGTAAAGTTTAGGGGGACACAGTTCAGTCCATAGCATTTATCATCTCCAGCATCCCCAAACTTTGTGTAAATTCCACAAGAATAGAAATCTTTGTTTTGCTCACTGCAGCATCTCCAACCCCAAGAAGAGTGCCCAACCCAGATTTGTCAATGATTGAATGAGTTCTATCCCACTGTACCAATATAGGACATTTTGCACCCCTTGAAAGTCTTTCCCAGTAATTGGAGAAGTCTTCAGGAGTGTCTCCCATGAGTTCATGAATAGCCATTTCAGGTTTTTGCCCTGCTGATGGTTGCTGTTCATAATCATTCTTGAGGGCGCCTCCCACCCACCCCTGCTGCCAGCCCCACAACCACTATAACCACCCTCTGCCTATGCCAAGGATGGATGAAGCTACTGAATCTCCAAAGCAGCAAAGCTGTGGCGCATTCCCTGTAGCCCTTGCTGAGGTGGACATTGTGTTTTGGAAGCAGTGGAGAGAATGCTCACCATTCTCATTTGTGGCCATGATTTGTCACTGGGGCACCACAATAGGCCTGCACACAAAAGCCTATGGACTACTGGACCTACAGACTCCCCCAAAAGTTCAGAAATATCTGAATTCCACCAACAGAAGCAACTTCAAATTCACCCATTCTTCAGTTCCAAGATGGTGCTTCTAAATTTTGCTGATGGATGGGTAGATAATGTAAATTTGTTACTTTGTCAAGATGTTGTCCCTTGGGTTATTGAGTACTACTCTTATAGGCTCAAGCCATTGCTGTGGTATCAAAAATGTGAAGATTAAGTAAAAAAGCATGTATCCAACAAGCCACACCTAATCTGAAGTGCATAAAGCATTTGTTTTGTAGTTCCTTGAAAGAAAGGCACTAAACGTATAAAGAAAACCTTTCCTGTTATACATTATTCGAACGCAATTTGGATATACATCTTGTTATATACATTATTCAAATGTAATTTTTCACAGTAACAAATAAATACTCAAAAATGTCCCACTGCCAAAGGATATATCAATATTGGATGAAGTTCATTCACAATTTATTTATTTATTTATAATTTTATTTAGAAACAACTTAAGAGTCTTTGTATTACTTTTATAAATGTAAATTGAGTGACTTTTTTTCTTAATTGAATTACATTTAAATTCCCTTTTCCTCAAACCAATTTAACTGCAGTGTTTCTGTTTTCATCAGAGGCAAGATAAGTGCATCAGACAGAGAATCAAAGTCCTGGCTGTGGTAACAGTGGGCTGTGTGATGGCAGACAGTCTGTGTCTCAATTTCCTTGTAGATAAAATGAAATGTTTGGATCAGATCATCTCTAATACCTTTTCCAGCAATATATTTTCTTGATTCCATGTTTTAAGAAGAATCAACCTAATTTTAAGGGTTGGAAATGACTCATTATCAGTGCACATTCAAACTCACCATTAAATAATAAATTGCAATTTCAATTCATCTTTAAGAGTTCAAAAATAATTACTTACATTGTAATTAAATTGTTTAACATTTCTACATATAGTGCTTCCCTGGTGGCGCAGTGGTTGAGAGTCCGCCTGCCGATGCAGGGGACAAGGGCTCATGCCCCGGTCCGGGAAGATCCCACATGCCGCAGAGCGGCTGGGCCCATGAGCCTGAGCCTGTGCATCCGGAGCCTGTGCTCCGCAACGGGAGAGGCCACAACAGTGAGAGGCCCACGTACGGGAAAAAAAAAAAAAATCTACATATATTATAGGAGAATCGCTTCTTGAAGTATGCTATACTAACAATTATTTAGATTTTACAGATGCATTTATTTGGTCAACATTTTTTGAGCACCTAGTATGTGTCAGGAATTATGTTAGGTCCTGTACACATAGTTACAACATAGTCTCTGCTTTTAAGGACTAGATGAGTAAGATAAGATAATGGCAATAAAAATGCTGTAAATCTAGGATGAATTCTATATAAGGTCCAGAGTGGACATAAGGGAAAGAAGAAGTCAATTCTATCTGGAGGGAGGGGCTGAGGAAATGGGCTTGACCTGAGAGTCTTAGTGAGAAGGAGAGTGAGAGGGTGAAGGTGTTCTGGGAAAGGAAGATACACCTGCAGAGATAGGAAAGCTTAAGGTGGCACCTTCAGGAGGGCAAGTACTCCAATAAGCCTGGGGCTTCAGCAAAAGAAGAGTCAGGCAAGAGAAGATAAATGAAGACTTTCCATCTCGTGCTAAGGAGCTAGGTTTTAACTAGCAGTGATAGGGAGTCATTTAAGGATTTTAAGCAGGGAAATAATGATTAGATGTGCATTATTGGAAGCTTCCTTTAACATTGTTTTGGAAGATGAATCAGATCATGGCCAAGGAAGGCAGGGAGATGACATATTAGTTTGTCATGGCTGCCATAACAAAGTACCACAGACTGGGCAGCTTAAATGACAGAAATTTCTCACAGTTCTGGAGGTTTGAAGTCTGAGATCAAGGTGTCAGCAGGGCTGTTTCTTTTGAGGCCTCTCTGCATGCCTTGTAGATGATGGTCTTCTCTTTGATGTCACATGATCTTCCCCTTTTGTCTTTCTCTGTCCTAATCTCTTATAAGGACTCAGTCATTTGTGGGATTACAGCCCATAAATATGACCTCATTTTACTTTAACGACCTCTTTAAAGGCTCCATCTCCAAATATACTTGCATTCTGAGGTACTGGGGGTTGGAAGTTCAACACAGGAATTTCAGGGGGATGTAATTCAACCCGTAACAGATAATTTATGTAAAGTATGCTGCAATGGTCCAGCTGATAGACAGGAGCATGAACAAGGCAAGAGCGCTGGGGATGCAGGGGTGGTGATGAGCGCAGGACACATTAAGAAGGACCTGGTCACCACCTAGATCTGGGAGGGAAAAGCAGAAAGAGAAGAAGGAGGACTCCTAGATTTCTGGAGGATGACAGTGCTCCCTAAGAGATGGAGGGCCAGGTATGAGGAGGGGATTTTGAATTTTTATATGTTTTTTTTAATATGCTATTATATGATATGTGTTCATCAATTTTTGTACTTATCAACACATTGTATATACCTTAAAAGTCACATATCACAGGCTTAGTCAGAAAGAAGTCTTTGGCACCCACCCACCTCCTATGCCTTCTCCCCTGCTCAGAAGTAATCATTTTCAACTCTTAACTCTTTCTTCTGGTTTTTACCACGATGTTTCTAAATAATACTAACGTTATGTTGATGGGGCTTAACATCATTCTGCCTTCTGAGTTCAGTACTGATTGGGAGGCAGGCACAGGAAGTCAGATGGCTGAAGATCAAAGCATCAGCTTGATTACTGACCAAAGCAGATGGGCTTCCTAAAAGTCCACCCTGAATTTAACTTGCCTGCCCAGGCATGGCAGAGGTGGACAAACTGCAGGCAGTACATGCCCTGAGAGCTTCCCTTCTCACTAGGGCAGAGGTGCAGGACTCTTGCAAACTGGATACTGTTCAAAAGATCTCAGAAGAGCCTGACCAGGTCTGGCTCCAACTCCCCAATTTACCTGTAAGATAAGGTCCAGGTAAAAGAAACAGAAACAGAAAAATATTCCACCAACCAAAAAAAAAAAATCAAAAAAGTTAAAAATAAATCAAGAAAGAATGAAGTTGCTGATACTAAGGAATCCTTGTTAATTTTTATGTACAATGATGATATAACAGTTATACTTTTTATTTTTTTAATTTTATTATTATTTTTTTAATTTATTTTTGACTGCATTGGGTCTTTCGCTGCTGTGTGCGGGCTTTCTCTAGTTGCTGCGAGTGGAGGCTACTCTTCATTGTGGTGCATGGGCTTCTCATTGCGGTGGCTTCTCTTGCTGCAGAGCATGGGCTGTAGGCACACAGCCTTCAGTAGTTGTGGCACGTGGGTTCATTAGTTGTGGCTCACGGGCTCTAGAGCGCAGGCTCAGTAGTTGTGGTGCATGGGCTTAGTTGCTCCACAGAATGTGGGATCTTCCCAGACCAGGGCTCAAACCCGTGTCCCCTGCATTGGCAGGCAGATTCTTAACCACTGCACCACCAAGGAAAAGTCCTGCAGTTATGCTTTTTAAAATATTTCTTTTCTTTTGGCAGTACAAGCTGAAATATGCATGGGTGAAATTAAACGATGTCTGGAATTGCTTCAAATTAATATCAGAGGGAGTAAATGAAGGTTTAGATGAAACAAGATTGGCTGTGAGTTGAAGCTGGGTGATGCTTCCGGGCCTTCATTATTTTATTTTTCTTACATTTATATCCATTTATTAAAATTTTCCATAACAAAAATTTTAAAGAGAAAGAAACAAGTTACAAAACCAAGAGATAGTGAGTTTCAAGATGGAAGTAGTCAAAAATGACAAGGTTACTGAGAAGTTAAGTAAGATAATAAGGCAAAGTTCTTTGCTTTGATGATTAGAAAGATATTTATTCATTTTTTGAACAGGTGTTATGTACCTGGCACTACTCTGGGGGCAGAACACACAGTGTTCCCAAAATAGAGAAGACCCCTCCCCTCTTAGAAATTACCTTCTAATAACAGTGACCTTTCTCAGAACAGTTTCATGCAGTGGTGAAGTGTAGCTGTCTAACAGCAATAGGCACAGAGTTAGAGGGAAGTGAGGAGGTAAATATAAGGCAGAGTACACTTTTCGAGGGAAAAAGAAAAACAATGCAGTAGCTGGAAAAGGCTCTTTCTTTTTTTTTTTAATGTGAGACTTGAGAATATGGGCAGGCTATGAGGATGGAGCTGGTAGAGGGGGAGATATTGTAAAAACAGAAAGAATAATTAATAATTTCCTGGAATAGCTGGGAGAGAATTGCATCAGACCTCAGTGGAGGGATCTTCCTTGAATAAAAAAAGGCCACATTTTCCCTAAGTTTAGTGTAAAGGAGGAGAAGGTGGATTCTGTGGAATGAAACTGGCCTGAGAAAGGTTAGCCTGGTCCAGGCCATATGTATTAGGTAGGAAGTGGGCACAGATGTTCCTACTCCTAGACCACCAGGAATGCTCATCTTTTCCTTCCAATTCGCACCTGCTACTTAGATAACACCTATTTATATCCCATTCACTTCCTCAGAAATTCCATCCCAGACTCCATAGTTTAAATAAGGTTCTCTGTATATCAGGTAGAAATGCATTCAGCTGCAATTAGCAAAAAAACAGTGAATTACTAATAACAAGGAAGCCTCTTAATGATGCTATTAAGTCTCTAGGCTTACTCATTCTTTCTCCTCCACTATTTTAATTGTTTGTTTCATCCCCATGGACAAAAATGGCTGCTGTAGCACCAGACATCATGTTTCAAGTAGGAAGAAAGAGGAAAGGACAGTGCCAGAGGCATCTGTCCCTTTTATCAGAGAAAGCAAAAGTTTTTTTTGGTTTTTTTCCCCCTGAACCCTCTTACAGACTTCTTCCCATACATTCTGGCCAAAACTATGTCACCTGGCCATTCCTAGCTGCTAGAGAGTCTGGGAAAGTGTTTGCCAAACTGTAGAATTGCGCAAAAAAAAAAAAAAAAAAAAGCTGCACTCGGAATGGCTGTAAGTAGTGATTTAACAGTATCTGTCATACCATTATTGTACTTTCTTACTAGACTACATGCTCCCTGCAAACCAGGCTCATGTCCATGCCTCTCACCAACATATGCCATTACTGGAGCAATACCTAGAGGGGAAGAACATCTGAAACTTTTGCTGGCCAAGCATCCGTCTTTTGTGTCTTCTTTTGGTTACAGAACATTGATTTTCCTTTGGGGACTGACCCTCCCCCAGTGTATGCAATTGTGGTAGGACTGTCAGTCAAGGGGTCTTATCCTTCCCACCAAGGTGTGAGAATTTACTCAAGTTTGTCATTTTCCCATTTTCCTGGAAAGTTAAATCTTCACAGGGTGAAAAGTTTGGAAGCATGGATGCCAGGAAAGCCTCTCTCTAGCTCCTGCTGTTAGAGCCTTGGAGCTTCCCTGGGTCTCATCTTGGAGGCCTGCTTGGTTCAATTTTGCCTTCTATTCTGTGAGCCACCTTCTATCTTGACCATAAATTATTTTATTATTTTGTTCCTTTATCAAGTGCATCAAAGAAGCCTAGCTGATAAAAGCAGGCATTTAATTATTTGCTGAATGACTCCTGTTTTGACCAAAGTTAACCAGAGGATCCTGAAACCAAAATGAAATAAACTGAATAAAATTCCAACTTTCATTTGGGGCCAAACTTGTTGATTGGCAATGTTTTACTTATGTGACTACAAAATGTCCCTCTTTGTCAATCTCTTTATTTTAAGTGTCAGTGATTATGTTTTTTATGATCTGATTTACTCTCCCATGGTGCTTCTATCCTAACCCCCGTCTGCCAGCCCATGCCCTCTTCGTCCTCTCTCCTCATTCCTCTTGAAAGGCATCTGTTACCTCTAGACAAGCAGCCATCAAAGGAATCTCTCTTCAAACGCATCTGCAAGTTGTCAGAATGACAGTCTCAGATGGATGTTACATCGCCACCTCCAGCTCTGAATGGTACATTTTCTTTTCCTTCAGGTTTGCACTGGATGTACAGTTCTGAAGTCATCTTTGAAAACCTCTTGCTCACAGCCAAGTTGTTTCTTCTAAGGGAGGAACTTTGGGTATATTTTATTCCAACTCCTTCCCTCTGAAGAAGAGGAGGGATGCCCAGGGCAGGCTGTGACCATCCCGATGGCACACACTCAGTTCTTAATAAAGCCGGCATGAGCACTGAGTCTGGGGACTCCCTGATGATTATTCTTTCCAGCAGACTGCACTATTTTCTTAGTCTTTACATTTGTTGATACCCCTCTAGAACTCCACACCATGTAAGATATTAAAATACTTCCCCCTAAAATCTCTACCTCCACTTCCTAATTATTTTGTATCCTCAGCTAAAAGTGATTGCAGGTGGAGATCTCCATGACACAGACTCTTTCACTGGTGAGTGCCCTTGGGACAAACATCTGTGGAAGTGAGGGGAGGACACAGAAGTGGACACAGAGAAAAGTCGAGTGGTGAGGCAGGCCCCTGAGAGCTCGGCCAAGCCCACGGAGAAGCTCTGGAGCTAGAGCGGCCCTTCAGAGTTCCCCCAAGCCGACCCAGGATGGTGGCCCCTGTCACTGCAGATCGGCCACCCAGGAATGATGTGACCTTGGTCTCAGATGGGCTGAGCGCTGAAGCTGTTGACTTACAGCACTGTGGCAGCCAGGATAGAAGTCCTCCTTTGAAGGGGGTCATATCCACAGACACTGTTACCCTCCCAACAACTAATCCTAGTCCTACCAGTAGTCCTAGAAATTGTCATGATTCCTGCCCCTGAGGAGCTTGTAGTCTGGTGAGAGAAACCTTAATAAATCATGACGATAATTGAAGCGTAAAATTAAACACATAAGAAAACAGACTCACAAGGAGGAGGTGATTACGTACATGCAGAAGAGGGGTGACTGAATCGGGATAGACACGACCCAGGAAACACAAGAGCGGAGGAAGAGCCAGCAGCCTCTGCCTTTCTTTTTCTTTTTTATTTTTTTTAAACATCTTTATTGGAGTATAATTGCTTTACACTGGTGTGTTAGTTTCTGCTTTATAACAAAGTGAATCAGCTATACATATACATGCGTCCCCATATCTCTTCCCTCTTGCATCTCCCTCCCTCCAACCCTCCTTATCCCACCCCTCTAGGTGGTCACAAACCACCGAGCTGATCTCCCTGTGCTATGTGGCTGCTTCCCACTAGCTAGCTATTTTACATTTGGTAGTGTATATATGTCCATGCCACTCTCTCACTTTAACCCAGCTTACCCTTCCCCCTCCCTGTGTCCTCAAGTCCATTCTCTAGTAGGTCTGCATCTTTATTCCCGTCTTGCCCCTAGGTTCTTCATGACATTTTTTTTCTTAGATTCCATATATATGTGTTAGCATATGGTATTTGTTTTTCTCTTTCTGACTTACTTCACTCTGTATGACAGACTCTAGGTCCATCTACCTCACTACAAATAACTCAATTTCGTTTCTTTTTATGGCTAAGTAATATTCCATTGTACGTATGTGCCACATCTTCTTTATCCACTCATCTGTTGATGGACACTTAGGTTGCTTTCATGTCCTGGCTAATGAAAATAGAGCTGCAATGAACATTGTGATACATGAATGTTTTTGAATTATGGTTTTCTCAGCGTATATGCGCAGTAGTGGGATTGATGGGATGTATGGTAGTTCTATTTTTGTTTTTTAAGGAACCTTCATACTGTTCTCCATAGTGGCTGTATCAATTTACATTCCCACCAACAGTGCAAGAGTGTTCCCTTTTCTCCACACCCTCTCCAGCATTTATTATTTCTAGATTTTTTGATGATGGCCATTCTGACCAGTGCCTTTCTTGACAAATGGAATCTGCTCACATTTGCATTGGAAAGTCTCTGTTTCCTTCCTTCCTTTTAAGGTCTCCCTCTCCCCAATATCTTTCCTTTGAATATAATCCTCTTAATTTCATTTCTCACTCATTTCATGCATTTTCCTTATTTCTTCTAATGCCTAGGGAGTTATTTTTCTCTACCTAAAAAGCTAGTCCCTCAGCATGTTTTAAGGTAAGCTTTAAAAACTAATCATGTGACATTTTTGCACGTTCACTGTGATTGCACACCTGGCAAACAGCATTTTCAAGGGATCTATAGAGTTAATGGGTTCAGGTTTCAAATATGTACATAGTTAAATTTCTGATGTTAATAAAAGAAATATTTGAATGCTAATTAGAAACAAAACCTGAACAGGAAGGGAAGTGGGAAATGGAGTCCTCTAACAAGTATTTACTGGTAAGGAGATTTTTAACAGGTGATGTTGCCAGATCTGAAAGGTTATGTTGCAAATTTGACAAAGGGAATATAATCAGGAAATGCAAACTGGAACTTACAATCTCGTGGCCAAAAAAAAATGCAAAGGGACGAGGGAGGAGGGAAGGAAGAAAGAAAAAGAGACAAACAACTTGCCCTATTCAGACTTGAGAACTGGAAGACGGGAACACACACTGAACTGCATTTGAAAATAACTAGCAGAGGCCTCCTCAGAGAGCCTGGCCACTTTCCACTTGCCGGTGGAGCTGGCCTCAGACCCACAGCGGAAGATCGTTGAAAAGTCTGGCGTGCCAAGACACCACCTCATTTCCCAGGGGAACTTCCCACACACAGTGAGAACGAGTGAGGGCAAACCTTAAACACACAGCACACTACGCTGGAACGCTTTCAAGCCAGGCACTTGAACTGCACACTGGCTGCAGCCTGCTGGCAAGTGACAAATGGAAACTGGCCCGAAGCCGTTGCTGTCTGTGCCAAGAAAAGCCTATGCAGTCAGGGACCGACCTGGGTCCTGAGCCTAGAGGGTTGGTGGTTGCGGGTGGGGGGGCAGGTAGGATGCAATCATTATAATGAGCCAAAGTCCTCCCTCCCTTTTGACAGTGGAGTCAAGCCCAACCTGTATTTGATGGCCTGTAAGAATGGGTAATACTATTCACAACCCTTTGGGGGTGAAATGTTTTGTGAGTTGCTCTGGCCCACCTGGAGGGTTGGTAGATGCCCTAGGCCACAGAATCATTTTGTTAGAGCAGCTTCCGAGTAGTTTGGCCTTTACATTTGGAATCTTCTTGTTCTGAACATGAATTACAACTTAATACAGCTGAAAGGTGTGGCAGGCCTCTCCAGATCCATGAATTATGTGAGCTCCTGAGAGGAGGAAGCAGAGATTATTCGCAAGTTGAGGCTTTGGCATCTGTCCCTGTTGCCTCTGAGCTCAGAGTTGTACTGCAGTCCAGGAGCCGACTTTGTGACACCGAAAACCAAAGCCAAACCTCAACCACCAGCACCACGTGCTGTTAAAACAACAAAGAACAAGTATGTGTGTGTCTGTGTCCATGTCTAGGTTACCAGGGATGTGAAAACAAAGCCAAAGGAACCAAACACCCATCTGGTACCAGAGAATGACATGTTTGCATTTAAATACTTAAACTTAAAAAGTGATTTAGAAAAAAATTTTTTTAATAAATTATTCCTGAACATGGCTTTGGTACAGGTTGCATTCATATATATAACTTTACTTTTACATTTTACCGTCATTTGGGAACATCTTTTATGTATCAGACATCATACCAGGTGGTAGGGAAGAATAAAAAGCAAATAAATTTGGGCTTCCCTGGTGGCGCAGTGGTTGAGAGTCTGCCTGCCGATGCAGGGGCACAGGTTCGTGCCCCGGTCCGGGAAGATCCCACATACCATGGAGCGGCTGGGCCCATGAGCCATGGCTGCTGAGCCTGTGCGTCCGGAGCCTGTGCTCCGCAACGGGAGAGGCCACAACAGTGAGAGACCCGTGTACCGCCAAAAAAAAAAAAAATTAACTGTGATGAAACTATGTCCACAATAGTTCACCTGAAACATTATGGGCCAGATGTGTTTTGAATTCGAAATTTTTTGGATGTTAGTAAAGTAATAGAGTGCTATATTACATGATACCCTCAAATGGCATATGAAATGTTGACCTGAAATAGACTGTCACATATTTCCCCAGCAAAGATGGGTTTATTCAGAATCCACAGTGAATTGCAATTCAGGGTCTGCAATCCTGGTGAGCCACCTACAAGTCCCGGCAAAGAAGGAAGAATGCTTTCACAGAGAAAAAGGAACTTGGGAGGGATATACTAAACAGAGTCCACAGCTTTTCATTGGCTGAGTCCTTGCCAGGAAAGAAAACCTCTTTCTTCTTCCTGTTGGGCTCTGCTGTTGTTGCAGGGTGTAAGCGCTCCCCCTTCGGTTTCTCAAGTCAGTTTAATTGAGGTCTCTGTTTATTAATTTTTTACAGAAGCAGCATCCATATCAAATATTAATATTTCTGCCATGAAATATGAATATTGACACTAAGTGGGATAAATAAGTCTATGTGAAACTTTGTGTCATTTCTGGTGAGGTTTTGATACCAAAAATATTTGCCACAAATTTATCAATAAATTTTTCAGAGATTTTTTAATTTCAAAACTAAACATACGGGGTTTCAGACTGGTGTTTTCTTGAAAAACTCTATTTCGTATACATCATTAAACACTGGATTTTGTCAAAAAATGTCCACATGAAACTGCATCTTAGAGCAAAGTAAACATTCATTCCATTATCCATTTCCTAAATTCTTAATTCAACACGTGTGACAACCTACAGAAAATAAGCCAATTAGATCTGATACAATATTTGTGCCTTAAGATTGGTAAAATTATGAAGCTGTAGAAGTGTTTCTTCCATAACTCTTTCTCTATACTGTCAACCAAAACACAATGCAGGAGGCTGCAAATAAGAAAAGAGTTTATTCAGGGTCTTAAGAATTGCAATTCAGGAGACACAGACTCAGGTAAAACTGAAAGAGTGGTCCAGGGAATAAAAAGAGTCAGGGGCTTATTAAGACCACAAGGTTTGTCAACTGAAAAAATGCACAACCTAAAATTTGAGAACTACATTTTATTTGGTGGGCTTAGGGTTTAAGCCCAGGATACAGCCTCTCAGGTAGCTCTGAGGAACTGTTCCAAAGAGGTGAGGGAGGAGTCAGGATATATAGGAGTTTTTGCTGAAAAAAAAAAAATGTAGTCGAACATTAAAAGATTATTGCTAATCACACAAAAAAAGGACATCTCAAGTTAATGATTTTAGTGCTTTTCTATGTATGGGAAGATGCAAGAGTCTGGTCTTATTGAAATCATTTCTTTGAAATGTATGTTAACTATCAAGGGCCAGAATCCTGTTTTTCTCCATCCTGAATTCCCCTCTGTGTGCACTGTTGGGGGCGCCTGCAGTGGCTGGTGGCTTTATGGCCATAATATCCTTTGTTTACTGAAATGGCAGGTACCATTCTTGGTCCATAATGCCTCCTCTTGGTCATAAATTCGACCAATGTCTGGGAGGCATTTCATGACCAATTTTGTTCCATGATGTCAAGACGGTTCATTCCTAGGTCAGGCAAACATTCTGGTGATAGACCCCTCAAGTGCTAATTTTTGGATTAGGCCCTGTTTATTATCTAAAATTCTCTGGATCACCTGTCTTACTAGTCTACTATGATTCAGGAAATGTCTTCCCTTATTGCTTCTTCCCATATCTAGAGTTGCACTATTAAAATTATTCTATGTAGAGTTATATATGTGATTGATTGCCTCTAGACATTTAGCCATCATTACTTTTGTTGGAGGCCTGGTTACACATTGGGTAATGCAAGAGACAACAATCTTATAAAATAGACAGGGTATAAGTAATACAGCTATAACATTAATAAAGTCACAGTACAGCAGAGACAGGCACAAGGCATAACTAATTTGAAAACAAGAGAAAACAAATTAAAACAATGTTTAGTATAACTAGTTGTAATCTGATTGCAATAAGCCATCAAGTCCACAGGGGAGCTAGCTGGAGAAACAAAATTCTGGAGGGATCAGGTAGAGAGAAAAAGATAAATGTTTCATCTTTGTTTACAAAAATATACTTTATCAACTTGTTGTAAGTCATAGTTAACATAAGAGGAAAGTTTTCCTGGAAAACAAATATTAAATGCCAGTATTTTTCAGTAAAAATGTCATAAAATAATAAATCATATTGATCAGTTCATTCAGTCCCATGTAATTAATTCCTGTTGATCTGGATGAACCGTCAGGTTTTCCATTAGAATTTTATAATTTCTTACCAGTTCAGTGATATGATCTAAGAATCATCAGAAACTCATATTTGTCAAAAAGTCCTTGTTATGAATCTTCTTGAAGATCTTAATTTTATAAAAACATCAGAGTAAAATAATAATTGTCTGTAAATGACAAAAGACTTAAAATAGCATGGTTAAATGTCTGATTACAATGCAATTGACAAGAAATTTGGTTATTTCTGTGACATACATTTTAAGATAGTAAGTAGAATTATGACTAATAATATTATACCAGGACATAACAGACTTTTAGGAATTCCACATAAATTTTGGAATATCTGTTTGGACATTTATCCAAACAATATAACCAAAGATTTTATCACCACTTCTTTGACAATGGTTCCCATGTAATTTAACGTACCAAATAAATCTAACTTGTTTATATCTCTCTTTGAGATGTTTCTGGGACCCTTTGAAGCAACTCAAAGTTAGCTAGAGGTCAAAAGAATCTTAATTAGAATTTGATATTTGGGAAGTCTGTCAAAAATATTATCAAAAGTTTTCATTTGTTATTTTTAAATAACAAGCATAATAATAAGCATTTATTATATAATAATAAATAATAAATTTATTTATTAAATTTATTATATAAATAATAATAATAATAAATAATACATATTTATTTTTTAAATTTTATTTATTTTTTTGCTGTGCTGTGTGACTTGTGGGATCCTAGTTCCCTGACCAGGGATCAAACCCAGGCCCTCAGCAGTAAAAGCACAGAGTCCTAACAACTGGACTGCCAGGGAATTCCCCTCAAAAGTTTTTTGAAACAGTTGGTCAAATAGGATTGTAGGTCACTGTGAAACAATACTTATTCACTCAACCAAAGTGACAATAAAAGTTTCTTTAAGGCAAATACAGATCATTTAGAAGGCAAAGAAACTCACAATCTGTTATCAAAAGTAGATCAACATTGCAAGAAAACTTTGTTCTCTTAACAGAGGGAGAAACCAACTCCAGTCCTGCACCAGCCCACTCTCAATAACTAAATTCATTTACCTAATTCAATTCAATTCAATTCCAGCCTAACCATGAACAAGGACCCTTTTTCAGGTCTCTCTTTCTATAAACCTTCCACAACTTTCTGTATCCATATTAGTTTGTCCCTATTTTTCCATCCAGAAATAACCAGCTATAGGACAAAATTAATCTTTCCCCTTAACAAAATGTATTTCTATTCTTCATACCTTGTTTTGCTGAAAACACACATCCTACGTTCATTGCAAACTAAAATGTTTCCCTTATTATTTTCAGTAACTTTAATTACATATTAAAATTTTAACCCTTAAAAACTTTGATCTCCAGCAAAAACCTACAAGCAGCAAGCAATTGTGAACTGTTTGTCATACCAGTATTTCTTGATTGGCAAACATTTAGGAACATTCCAAAACCTCTAGAAATGTTCACCTTTTCATAGTATAATTTCTTTCTTCAATGTGGTATAAGACATGCGTCTAATAAACCTAAACATCTTCAGTTTCCCTCTCATAAGGAGAAAAAAGTAGGTAAACTTAGAGCTGCTTAGCAATTAATGTTCCAGTATTTCATCTTATTTGAAATGACCTAGATAAACAATTAATTCCCATCATTTAACTTAACTTACCAAAACTCTAAAATTTCAAGTTACCAAAAATCTGGAGAAACTATTTTAGATAGACGTACCCCAAACATAATTATTCCTAAAGAGTTCACCTGAAAACTCTTATTCCATTTACCACTATTTTATAACTTATGAAAATATCATACCAAGTTAATTTCTCCTTTCTGAAAGAACTCTGTAACAGAAATAACATGAATTTATTGACCTTTAGTAAACCTAGATACAATAAAAGTAAGGCATGTCTATATTGATTAACCCAATAAGTTTAAGCTAGTTTTAATGCAAAATATTCATTTAATATTGAATATTTCCTGGATAACCTGAAATTCATTCTGGCCAGTTTTCTTTATATTTAGAAATATTTAATTTGTAAACACTTTTAAGTCAATTAAATAGAATTCTTCTATAAATTTAATTTTGATAATATTTTCCAAAGATAGAGACGTCTCATATGTATAACGTACACACAGACATGTAAACAGACAAAACTAGAGATCTCATAGCTTCACTTTAACATTTAGTGATGAATCAGGTCTTACAATATAAACTTATTAGTTCATAAAGAACAGTTGGAATACGTTAAATTTATTTGCTCAGATGACTAAGTCTTTACTATTTGTAGAAAAGACTTTTAAGATATATATTTGTTCTTGATAAATTCTTAAGGAAGCTGTGAATTAGATTTTGCGTTAGGGAGTCTTTCCAGTGGTTTGAGATTTAAAATGGCACATTTTTCCTTTTTTAAAAAACTTTGGTTTCAGGTTTTACATGATTGAACTAATTAGACTCAGTCTCAGGTTATTGTGGGCTGTATCTACATTTCTGATTTGCAAGACAAAGACAGTTGCTTTAATTCCCCAAAGAACTGGTCTGCCACATAAATGATATTAGATTGATTTGCCCAACTATATTTTCATTAATTTGCTTTTTTATATCAGTGAGAAGATTCCCAAATAAACTGAAAATCAAGAGTTCTATGTTCTAGAACTTTAAGGATCAATTTATCACGTTTTCAGAATTTTGCACAAGGCATTCAACAAAGGACCTCTTTTTGAGGGTACAAGTTAAAACCAGAGCAAAAAAATTTCTATTATTGTTTTCATTGCCCCTGAATATTAGTTGTCAGTTTTTATTTCATATTGTGCAGGCTCAAGTAATCCTGTTGTTTTCTTTTAGTATGTTTAATTACTATTGTCTGAAGGGCACATTTATATGCCCTGTCTTATAATACCAAGGGGAGGTGAAGCAACCCAGTGAGACATAATGTCTATCACACAATATAATTAAGCAAAAGTAATTTAACCATTTTATATAAAGCCCATTTAAATATACCGATTTTTATAAATTTTCTCAATTCTGTCAACTTTAATACCTTTAACTTTAGTTTCCATTAAGACCCCATCAACAAGCTTTGGTATTATAAGGAATCTTAGAAGCTTTCCTTTTAGTTCCCCAGCCATTTTATCTATTTTTGTATAAAGGCTTTGGGATCCCCAGTGAAAGGTTGAGCTGAGGGATTCAGGTCTTTTTGTCAATCTTTTCACTTGACTAATTGGCCTTTTGCCCCAAGCAATTGTTCATCAGATATCTCAGTGTAATTTTCTTCCAGCCTTTTAAATATATAGATTTTAACTGGGGTCAAAAGAGTGGACTTGTTTGGGGCCCCTTTAATGTTGGGACCAATAGGGAGTCCCTTTGGCCCATCCAACCTTAGGTCATGTTGTATAAAAACCTTTTGTTTTAACCCCATTAATGTTCATTTTGTTTAATGTCCTATTTCTTAATAACCATCTAAAGATTTTTATTCTTTTGAGATGAGTTCCTTTAAAATTTCCACCTTCCTGGGAAGAAGTCTCTAGACTTTCTCTTCAGTCTTTTCTTATTTCCCTGTTAATCCTGTTAAAATTAATTATCCTAATGTTTTTATGAGCATCTGTAAGGCCCATTGAGGGGAAGTGGAGACCACAAATAAGGCTTCTCAAATTGGTTTTTTATTTGTTTTAAACTAAGGGAGTTCTTAGGTTAACTATATATATATAGATAATACATATCTATATATATGATATATAGATATATGTATATGTTGTTCTTCTAATTTGTTTTTCTCACCAATAGGTACCAGCTATTTATAATGAGGGCTCTCTAAAAATTTACCAATTTAGAAATTTTTTCAATTTAAAGGATCTATCATCTGGTCATTGATGAGATGTATCTAAATAGCAGCTCAGGTCACAGGAGGCATCCCCACAAGAGAGTGCAATGGATGTAGCCTTCACAAGATCTAGAAAGTTTACTCCCCAAAACCACCTAAGAAAGTAAAGGGCCTTTGTTATACGGGTAATGCAACAAAAGTTAAGGTGACAAAGACCCCTGTGAGCTGGCACAGCCAGACAAAACACTGCTCAGAATCCCAGTCTATTCGACTGGCTGCCAAATGTACACTATATATGTACTTTCTGGATGGTAGAGATTAAGCTCTTAAAACACAGAAAAGGAAAACAACAACAACAACAACAACAGCAGCAAACAATGCCTAAGATCTGGTAGAACATTTACATCTCAAAGACACAGGGAGAGAAATGTAAGGGTTTTTGTTTTCCTTAAGGTCAGAATTCTGAAAAAATGTTTCCTGAAGCCAGTTTTCTCTAACTTAACTGTGTATGTAATAAAAGAGCCACATCTTGGGCATTTTCAGGGCAAGATTTCCTTGTAAATATAAGTTTTGTACATACATACAAAAGCCTGGCTGGGGTATTAGTTGGAAGCTGGCAATCTCTCATTCCTTTTCTTTTGTTTTGAAAACTTTGTTCTCCATTCCAAGGTCAGTCTGCCAAGATAAATTGCTAGTGATGATCATGTGGTGGACCAATGTGCTGTTTGTGAGCTTAACTCCTCTAGGAGTTTCAGCCCTCTTACATGTCTCAGGTTCTCCCTTGGGTAGTATAAGACCACTGTGGGTGTTCAGATCACTGAGTGGCCAGCTCTCATGTGTGTCCACAGCAGAGCAAGTTTTTAATTAAAATGAGTGGGTTCCTCTATAGGGACAGCCGCACGGTATGAGGACTTGCTGTCACCACTTTCAAAAGTCTCTCAGTTCCCTGAGAAAGCCTTTGTCAGCTGGGAAGAAGATGTTCCTTATTCACAGTTGAAAGCTCTCATGAGATATCTTCAATTTTATTCCAACAAACTCTATTAAAGTAGCCAATTCAAGGAAAAATGCCAGGCCAGTCTCCCATCTAATTACCCAGACCAACCCTACTCATTGTCTAAATTAGGCAAAAATCTTCTCAGTGTCTTTCAACTGAGGATAACCCAGATACCTCTTCTTGAAACTAAGTTTCAAAGATAACTTCCTCCTCCAGAGAGGAATTTAATACGACTGAATAAAACCTAGGATCATCAGCCAATAATGGGACATCTGAGAACCAGGAGAGACTCACACAAATTTGTCTGGACTCCCTCAGGAGGCGGACAGACCCAAGAGGCCTCTGCTTGTACCGGGTTCCAGATCTTCATAGAGTTCAGGCAAAGGAGAGAAGTCTGCTCTGAATCCCTTCACTGGTCGCCAAAACTATCAACTGAAAAAAACAAAAACAAAAAAATGCACAACTTAAAAGTGGAGAATTATGTTTTATTCAAGGCATTACTGAGGGTTATATCTTGGAAACAACCTCTCAGATAGCTCTGAGAAACTTTTCAAAAGAGGTAAGGGAGAGCCAGGATATACAGGAGTTTTTGCTGAAGAACAAAGCAAAACAAAAAAAACGTAGTCAAACATCAAAAGATTATTGCTAATCACAAAAACTCAAACATCTCAAGTTAATGATTTTAGTGCCTTTCTATATATGAAAGATGCAAGAGTCTGGGCTCACTGAAATTATTCCTTTGATAGGTATCTTAACTATCTAGGGCCAGTATCCTGTTTTTCTCCACCCTGAATCCCATTTGGGTGCATTGTTGGTGGTGGCTACAGTGGTCAATAGATTTATGGCAGCAGTATGCTTTGTTTACTTAAATGGCAAACAACATTCTTTGTCCACAGGTTGTTAAAAGTTGCCTGGTGAGAACTGTGATAGACTCTGACATGAATCAGAAAATATTTGTGCTTAAGGAATCACAAGTTATTTTAGGGTTGGGGGTCCAACAAGTAGATAGGATGTCACCAGTTATTTTAGGGTAAGGTTCTATTAAGTATCTTGAGTTTCTGGCAGATGTTCTGGATACCTTCATTAGGACAATAATAAGTCACACTTCCTCAATGGCCTTCCAGCTCCATTTAGAGAGCTCACTTAGCAATACCAACACCACTTTGATTTTCCTCCCACAATATCTCTTCCCCATCTGAGTCAGGTTTTCCCTTCATGTTGACCCAGGTGTTCCCTCAGTGGTGACTTAGCTCTTCCCCAGCTCCCCAGCCCTGTTTCTCATTCAGCACCCTCAGGGGCCTGCTCTTCACCTGAAGAGGAGCCAATGCATGTTGTCTGGTCTGAGCCTCTGCAACATCTTAGTTACTCTAAAAGCACCAATTTAGGGCTTACAAGAAGCAAGATGGGTAATTTTCTCCATTTTAGAGATGAGAAAATGAGGTTTAAAAAATAAAATAACTCATCCCCATTGGCAAATAGCTAGCCTAGATCTGAACCCAGCTTTCCCCCCTTCTCATATAGCCTCTAAAGTGCAAATTCATCTGGAGATCCTCTTTGTGCTGAAAGGCAAGTTGCTTAAAGTGCTACTCTTCCAGAATACTGAATTTAGAGCTTTGGAGGTGGGCGGGCTCAGTACTCCTCAAATCAGACTGTGTGGATGTCCCTGACCTGCCAGTATCCAGCTCCATCCTGCTTCCCAGGGAAGCGCTGAGCCCAGGATGCAAGCAGAGTCCCAGGGTGAGGATCAAGCAGGGGAGGGAAGTGCATAGGAGGAAAGGGAAGTTTAACCATGGTGAGGCCTTTTCTAGCTTTTTTTTTTTTTTTTTTTTTCTTTTTGCGGTATGCGGGCCTCTCACTGTTGTGGCCTCTCCCGTTGCGGAGCACAGGCTCCGGACGCGCAGGCCCAGCGGCCATGGCTCACGGGCCCAGCCGCTCCGCGGCATATGGGATCCTCCCAGACCGGGGCACGAACCCGTATCCCCTGCATCCGCAGGCGGACTCTCAACCACTGCGCCACCAGGGAGGCCCCTTTTCTAGCTTTTAATGTCCACTGAGAGAATATTTTAAAACATGTCAGCGAAACAAGGCAAAGGCAAGTTCTGAAGAGGGGAAAAAATAGAGAGAAAAATCACAGAGAAAAGACTTGTCCTTCCCAAAAGATGGTCGCCCCAGCAGTATTCTTCAAGAAGCTTTCCTTCACAGCCCAAATCACAGAGTTCCCCCAAAGCAGTTCCCATGGTGATGAGGAAGCCGCCCACTGAGCCAGGGAATCTGGAGGCTGAGATATGCTGTCAGAGCCAACTCTGAGAGGCAGTTGTCAGGAAAAGCAGTGTGTGTCATGTCAGTGATGGCCCTGCATTCACTAACTGGTGCCCTGGTGCCTGGATTACCACAAGCAAGTCAGAGGACGTTGTAACAGGGAAGAGCAAAATCGGACTCCATGTTGGATCTGTTTCTTTTACTTTAACCTCTGCTTCTCGTTGCCTTTGTTATTATAATCACACATAATGGCCTGCCTCAGGGAACCCTGCCCTTCTGCCTGAATGTTAAACTAAAGTGCCTTTGTTTAGCTCACAGGGAGACAATCTGACCCTGCCCACTTGTGAATGGTTACAGAAAATAAGAAATTAACACATTCCCTTCCCCGAGGCTGGCCAAGCCAGGCAAAACTAATGGCATTTTTACTTTACTTCCTCGCCTCCTCTCCCTCTCTGTTCTATAAAAGAAACTGGCATCCAGACCCCGATAAGATGTTTTTTTGGGGACCCAAGCCCCATCTTCTTGGATGCCCAGCTTTCCGAATAAAGTCGCTATTCCTTGCCTCAACACGTCGTCTCCCAATTTATTGGCCTGTCGTGCAGTGAGCAGAGCAAGCTTCGACTTGGTAACAATGTGACCCTGTGGCCCAAGGGGAGCCCTCACAGGCTGACCCCATGGGCCTTCAGGCAGTGGAACAGAGCTTCCCCAGTGCTGTGGGTTCCCAGGGGGGTCAGGCTCACTACTTACCCTGGGGAACCTGTGTAAAGAACTATTTGCACCTGCTGGGGAAATAGCATTAAAAAAAAATCTTTCAACCCAGAAAACCTCTCCACAAAGGTAGTGGAGACAGAAAACAGGTACATTAATGAATAAAAGTTAAATCAGAATGTGATACACACCACAGGCAGTCTGCTGAGAGATTGCAGTGACAGAAAAGAAATCTGACCCCCTTGTATAACCAAGCATAGAACCCATTACATACATGTTCTCAGACAAACAATAACTAGTCCTCAAGTAAGGGTACTTGACAGTACCATTTGTCACACATAGTTCATCCTTGACTTACGTGGTAAATGGGGTGACTGTCTATGTTAGCCTATCAGCCGTATCTAGTGGAGAAAAAAACTTCTCATATTTTTATGGCTGGAGGTAGTTTTGTGACTTGCAGGGGGATCCTGGAGCAGCTAAGAAAGAGAACGAGGCCATGAAGTACTCAAGTTATCTTCTTTCATCCTGACAACAAACTCACAGCCAGGCTCCATCTATCTTAGAATTCAGAATTGAGGTGAATGTCTTAAAAGAAAGGTATTGCCATGTTTGTTTGAGCTGGGGAAGAAAATAAAGTTAGGTGCTTTCAGATCCCCCAGATCTTATGCTTTTATTTGGCTGACTGGTCTGCTGAGGACTGGCTTTGGCTAACTGATGGAAAATGGACAACACTGTCCAAAAACTGAATGAGTTCAATGTGTAGCTCCAAGGCTTTGAAGAATATATGTTTCTGAGTCCGAGCTTGCTCTGCTCACTGCACAACGGCCAATAAATTGGGAGACGAGGTGTTGAGGCAAGGAATATGACTTTATTCGGGGAGCCGACTGACCAAGATGGCAGACTGAAGTCTCAAAAAAACCATCTTATTGGGGTTTGGATGCCAGTTTATTTTATAGAACAGAGAGGGGGAGGAAGTGGGGAAGTAAAGTAAAAAGACCATAAGTCTTGCAAACATCTCCTGGAATGGCCAGCCACAGGGAGGGGATATGTTAATTTCTTCTTTTCTGCAGCCATTCCCAGGTGGGCAGGGTCAGATTGTCTCCCTGTGAGCTGAACAAAGGCACTTTAGTTTAACATTCAGGCAGAGGGGTAGGGTTCCCTGAGGCAGGCCATTATGTGTGATTATAATAACAAAAGCAACGAGAAGCAGAGGTTAAAGTAAAAGAAGCAGATCCAACATGGGGTCAAAATTGGCTCTTCCCTGTTACAAATATATAAAGATATTAAAAGTACATATAAACAATTTTTATGTCGACTTAACAATATTGTTAAAAACAAAATTCAGGGCTTCCCTGGTGGCGCAGTGGTTGAGAGTCCACCTGCCGATGCCGGGAACACAGGTTGGTGCCCCGATCTGGGAAGATCCCCCATGCCGCGGAGCAGCTGGGCCCGTGAGCCATGGCCGCTGAGCCTGAGCGCGTCCAGAGCCTGTGCTCCACAACGGGAGAGGCTACAACAGTGAGAGGCCTGCGTACCGCAAAAAAAAAAAAAAAAGATTCAACCAAGTAAATCTGAAGATCTAATTGACTTTATTAGGCAATTCATAAATCAGACAGCATCCATTCTAGCAACTGGAAGAGACTTCTGAGGGATTGTATAAAATTTAAGGTTTTTATAGAAAGAAGGGTAAGATAAGGGAGCTATTAGCAAAAGAAAAGAAAGGATTATTTTTAGGCCACGACCTCTGCTTTTGTGGGGAAGAGGATGGCAAGGGTTTTATCAAGCAGGTTGCCTCTTCTTCCTCTGGGGGATGAAGAGGGCCCACAAGACCTACTACCTCAGTGGTGCTGATCAGTAAATTTTAGACTAGTGATTAAGCTTGTACTTCTGGTGACAGTTGAAACTGCAGTTAGGTTAGGTATTAACTCTAGCTTTGGCTTTAGCGTAAGTGATGCCATTTGAGGCCTGCAGTTTTTCTCTTTAACTCTATGCTAGAAGGTATATAGTTTTTTGGTTTTGTTCTATTTTCATGTTCAGGGAGTATGTGGACAAACATGTTGTAAAGCATAGCCTGAAAGATTGGAAGGCTTGAGACCTTAAACAAACTTAGTGCCATAGAGGGCAATCCAGCTCACAAGTAAAAAAGATCAAAAGAAGGAAGCATAACAACCACCCCATGGCACCTCTAGCAGCAGCATCTCTATATTTGTGGTAAATATAACAAGTTCTTGAAGGGTCCTAATAAAACACTGAGAAAATTAGCGACGGTGTCAAACAATAATCAGTAACCATGGCAGCACCAGAGGTAAAGGTAAGTCACTTAGGATCCCACTTCTGATGTCACGTAATGTCAAACAGTAATCAGCATCCAGGCTGCAAAGGACAAAGAGCTTTATCTGGGGTCTTAGGAATTACAATTCAGGAGACACTGATTTGGGTAAAACTGAGAATGTTCCAAGGAAGAGAATGAGTCAGGGGCTCATAAAGGCAAATCCACAAGGTTGTTAAAGTGGCCTTGCAAGAAATATGATTAGCTGTGATGCAAAAAGGAAGATTTGCCTTTAAAGGATAGGATGTCACAAGTTATTTAGGGTAAGGATCCAATAAGTATCTTCAGTTTCTGGAACTTTGGGTAGATGTTCTGGATGCCTTATAAGTGGTCAAAAGTTCAGATTCCATCTGGGTTGAGATGTGCATAATTCTCACTTCCTCTCACTTCCAATTCCAATCTGATTTTCCTTTCACATTTCCCCCTTTTGATTGAGATCTTTCTTTGGAAAGCATTGATGATCAACCAAGGACCAGCCAAAGACTTCCAGAAATATACCTGTTGTTGAACAAACTTGGTTTATTGGCTCATTGCAATGAAAGAGACCATATGCCATGGAGAACTGTGTGATGTCTTAGTAAGAAGATGCTAGAAAGGACTTGTTATAGGTATTTAAAAATGTACCTGGAATTTTGGTTTTACTCAAATTTGGTGTGGACAGCAGATTAGAAGACAAGTGCCATTGAAAAGATAGTCTATTATGCACAGTTTCCAAGAATAGGAGGACATGCCACAGGAGAGAACACAAAGGTTGGTGGCAGGCAGAGAGAGAGTGAGGGAATCTGAGAAGAGCTTTCACTTATTGTGGTTTTCCCAGGAACGGATGGGCTGACCAGGTTTACAATAGTTTAAATAATTTCAGTGGACTCTGGGGTGTAGAGGATGCCCCTATTTGTCTGATGCCTAGCCCTGGGAAGATTAGGGCAGGGGATTAGTGTCTCACGAGGGTAAGTGGACTTTGGATTGGTTAGTTTTCATATAAAAGCAATGTCCCAGAGGTCAGAACATCAAATAGAGAAACCAGAAAATGTGGTAAAACACAGTAGGATTTGGCCTTGTATTATGGGACTTTTGGAATGGTACAAGAAAAGTAGGCTTTGCTCAGCGTTGGATGTTGTCAAGAAGCAGGAAAAATTCTCTGACCGGATATCTTCATACTTGTTATCTCAGTGGTGGGATGAATGAAGCAGAGCTGAAACTCTACTTGGTAAAGGAGCAGCAGTCTTTCAAATTAGCCAGAAAAGGGAGAAGTTCAGTCATTTTTGTGGTTTGGACAAATTCTTGTTTTGGTTTTGGCTCTTTAAATTATTTCTCTGGTGTTTTGTTTTTTGGTTTCTTTTGGTATTCAGACATGATTATAGAGTGTTTTTGTTTTTTCTTGCTTCTTCATTTTCCAAGTGGATTTAAGTGACTTTGTCTGCTGTTGATATTCTGTGAAATTGTTTATGGGCAAAAAGAGAGTTGAGTTGAGTTCCAGGCCAGCATCTGGCTGTCAGCAGCTGCTTCTCTCTGTCTCACAATAATCCTACAATGTAAGTACTACTATTTTCCAAATGGGGAAACAAAGACTTAGAAAGGTTAAGCTACTTAAATTCACAAGGTCAAGAAGCAGTAGAGACTTTGATCCCAGCTACTTCATGATTCTACTTTCTTCCTGCTGTAAATAATACGCAAACATAGTGGTTCTTTCTGAAAGTATGAAAGATAGGGGGGAAAGCAGTGCCAAGAGAAGAGGGCTGGATAAACAATCCAAAAGGTGTCCACTTTCTTACAAATGTGAATTAGTAAGTAATTCCACTGGTGCAGTTTTAGTGTTACTCTGATAGTATAAGTAGCTTCCTTTTACTGGTGTCTAAAATCTAAGTAAAGAATCAGATTCAGGGGTTGAAGTAGAAACATTTGAACCCAGGAAATACTAACTGAGCAATTGGACATGACCATGACACTTAAGTAGGGACTATTCACTGTGAGGAGTCCAAGAATTAAGTTCCAAGAAGTGATATAAATGGTACCTGGAAGGAACAATTCTTGTTGGGAAAAGCTGGTTTCATATAAGCAGCTTATTTACAACATATGGCACAATTTTCTTATATTAAGTTGATTGAATTATTCACAGAGGAAATTATTTTAGGAGACTAAACTGTAATCCGGCCTACCCAGAATCTGTTTCTACACATTTTCATGCACAAGAAAATAGTAAATGGCCTGAATTCCCTGGGCCTTGTTATTCAGCAGGACAAAGAAATGTGTCCCCAAAACGTTTTTAAGGGATATGAAGAAGAATTTAGTTGGAAACATTTGTATATAAAGGGTATCATTTTGTAAATACCATGAAGACATGGAAAAATTACCATGTTCCATCTCAAAATAAAGTGTTTCCTATAAAATGGTTATAAAAATCTTCAACCTTGGGATTATCACATGCATCTGAGTTTATGAGTTTTAGCATGTTATACACTGAAAGCAACAGGTTAAGACAAAATGTACGAGTTATTTATTCAGTGCACATAACCTGAGTACCAAGAACAGAAGAGTTATGATAGTGTGTAAATGCTACCACGTAAGTGTATTTATTTTATTTTATTTTTAAAATTAATTAATTAATTAATTAATTAATTTAGTTTTGGCTGTGTTGGGTCTTCGTTGCTGCACGGGGGCTTTCTCTAGTTGCAGTGAGTGGGGGCTACTCTTCCTTGGGGTGTGTGGGATTCTCATTGCGGTCTTCTCTTGTGGAGCACAGGCTCTAGGGGTGTGGGCTTCAGTAGTTGTGGCATGGGCTCAGTAGTTGTGGTGCATGCGCTTAGTTGCTCTGTGGCATGTGGGATCTTCCCGGATCAGGGCTCGAACCTGTGTCCACTGCATTGGCAGGTGGATTCTTAGCTACTGTGCCACCAGGGAAACGCACTGTATTTATTTTAGCATGTGTATGTCATACAGATGCAATGTAAGATAGGAGGGGGAAAACTTACTTCATTTTGAAAAAATGCCATGTAAAGTTTAGAAGAATTCAATGTACTGTAAAAATGCCAGAGCTAACCACTTATGGGTTTATTTTCCCTAAAGACCTAAAGGATTTATGAAATTAAAACAGGTACCTATTAAGTAGCAAATTAGGCCACAGGTACTAGAGATACTTCTGTCAGTACTTGAAAATTGTATAATAAATAAAAGGAAAAAAACGAAAGAGCTCAGACAAGCAAATGTTTTCTATTAAAAACCCTAGTCCTTTTAAAGAAATGCCTGAGGCTTCTGAAAGATAAAAGTCTGAAAATAGAAAATTTAGGTACACACACATATATATAAAACCCAGGCCCCAAGAAGACTTAATTTAAAAGTCTAAGTAGTACCAACACAACAAAAATAACAATAATTATAATGACCTATCTGGCCTCTGAGAATTAAGAGCTTTACAAATGACAGTGGCAATTTTAAAGATTCCATATCTCTAAGATGATCATAAAGAATTAATATTTTTGAGGTTAAATATTTTCTAACAAAGCCAATTATATCTGTCAGAATACTGTCACCACAACCCAGTGAAGAGTAAAAAGTTATGATGTGACTTTTTCATTGAATGCAGCAGTAGTGTCCAGTTTTATTTCAGTGAGTTAGGGGAAGAGCAAGAAAACATCCACATTGAGTTTACAATTTTTTTAAGATGTTTTATTGAGGTATGATTGGCATATAGAAATTCTTCTCCCCCCTCTTTGTCCCTCCCTTTCCCCTCCCTCTAAGGAAGAGCATCTAGCCTCTTTCACTCAGCATAATTATTTTGAGATTCATTTCTGTTGTTGCATGAACTATTGATCAGCTCATTCCTTTTTATTGCTGAGTGGTATTTTATTTATGGATATACTACAACTTGTTTACACATTCACACGTTAAAGGGCATTTGGGTTGTTTCCAGTTTGGGGTTATTACAAGTAAGGATACTATGAACATTATATACAAGTCTAAGTATGAATATCTGCTTTCATTTGTCTTGGGTAAATAACTAGGAGTGAAATGACAGGGTCATACGATGGGTATATATATATATATATATATATATATATGTTTAACTTTTTAAGAATCTGTCAAACTGTTTTCCAAGCAGTTTGTATCATTTACATTCTCACCAGCAGTGTATGGGAGTTCCATTCCTCCACATCTTTGCCAACGCTTGGTATGGAGGGTCTTTTCAATTTTGGTCATATTAGTAGGTGTGTAGCGGTTACCTCATTATGGTTTTAATTTGCATTTCCTTAATGGCTAATGATTTTGAGCATCTTTTCATGTCTTATTTGCCCTCTGTGTATCTTTTTTTTGGTCAACTGTTCAAATCTTTTGCCCATTTTTCAATAAGATTGATTTCTTATTGTGTTTTGAGAACTCTTTATATATTATGTATACAAGTCCTTTATCAGATATGTAATTTGCAAATATTTTTTCCAAATCTTTGGCTTTTTTTCTTTTAAGTTTTCTTAACAGTGTCTTTGAGAAACATAGGTTCTTAATTTGATTAAGTACGATTATCAGTTGGTTCTTTTATGGATCATATTTTTGATGTTATACATAACAACTCTGTCTAAACACAAGGTCATGAAGATTTCCTGTTTTCTCCCAGATCTTTTATAGTTTTACATATTAGATTTAGGTCAAACAACATTTCTCTGGTATTCTGCCCTGCAAAATCTACCAACCCTGTCTTCCCTAAGCTCTCCCTTCTATCTTTCAACTCATAGAGATTGACAGGTATCACCTGGGTTCCCCCTCCCTTCACCATGGCCTTAAAACTTCCTCCAGGCAGTAAGCTGAAGCAATTGTAAGGCTCAACCAGTTGCTTCTCATCTCTCAAGAGTCACTGTACCTTGCTGCCCATGTCCAATGTCTTGAGTTCCAATGTCTCATGTATTTAGTCCAGTTCTTTATGTGTTTCAGGCAGGAAGGTAAAGCCATCCTCTGTTGCTCTATCCTGACACAAGCAGAAATCCTGTGAACTCGAACTTTAACAAAATTGCCTTTCTTTTGTGATGAAAGGGCAAGAATATGACACCTGAAGTTGGAATATGTCACCACATTCCTCTAACTTTGTTCTTTGCCTATAAACCTCAAAGCATTTAACAGCCTGTGAAAATTATGGGTATTTCTGTATCTCTTAAGCCAGATGACATAAAAATAAGTATCAAAAAAAAAGTTCTGTCTGCCCTTTCATGAGGCTACATTTCCTTACTATTGCTGTTCTAAATTTATTATTTTTTAAAAAACTATCTAGACCCTGCAAGATGGGCAGCTAGTCTCTGAAAGCCTTTTATAAAAGTTTCATTGAGGTTGAGTCCAGCAATCTCTGAATTGAGTCATTATATGACTTCAGTTAAGATCATCCCAATGTGAAACTAAATATGATGCCATCATAATTCTCTCAAATTATAATGTCTATGACTCTGGATTATATAATGTGGACCTGACAATACCAGCAAGCAATGTCTTGATATTTTTAACCTACATGGTCAGTCTAACCATGGTTATAAAATTGACTTTCTATTATCTGGAAAGAAGGCAGATGGAAAAATTAGCAAGGAAAAAAGACCTCACCGTGTGCCAGAAGAATCCATGCTACTGCCCAGAGAACACCCTCAGATGACTCAGAAAATATCTCATAACATAAGAAGTTTTAATACCAGGATTTCTATGTTCTGGGTGGGGGTGGGAGTTCTCCATTATGCAGACAACCTGCCCTCTCGGAAAATGGGGGCTGAAAGAGCCTGTCTTCATTTTCAAGTATTTCCCTAAGAGTTCTTTCCTTTATTTGTATCCTTATTTTTAACTTTCCATTTTCCCTTTGACCGCTGTTTCACCCCACCCTCTTGTGGGCAGAATCTCTAATATAAGCAAATAAACAACAAAACAAATAACACTTCTTTAAGCTCCATATTATCTAAGTAGCACCCCAGTTTTTCCTGGTATTTCTCTAGCCCAGAAGGATCCCAAATCCTTCAAAGCAGTCACTGTGCTACTAGTATGTTTCATACCTGTGCTCTCAAAGGAGAGAAATTGAATAAGAAAAAAAATGTTCCCCAAATATGTCTCTTTCTCATTCTTGTCATTTTTCAGATTAGGAAACACTTAAAACAAATTAGCAAGCTTTGCTTTGAGAATGCAAGAGACCCTTTCAGAGGCCTCTCTTACTGAAGCAGTTGATTATAACCCTATGTTCTTTTTTTATTCCAGCTTTATTGAGATATAATTGAAAAGCATTGTGTAAGTTTCAGGTGTATAGCATAATGATTTGACTTACATGCATCATGAAATGATTACCACAGTAAGTTTGGTGAACATGAATCATCTCATATAGATATAAAATTAAAGAAATAGAAATATTTTTTCTTTCTGAAAAGAACTTTTAGGATTTACTCTTCTAACAACTTTCATATATAACCTACAGCAGGGTTAATTATATTTATCATATTGTACATTACATCCCTAGTACATATTTATCTTATAACTGGGAGTTTATACTTTTTGATCACCTCATCCAACTCCCCCCAACCCCCTTCCTCCCTCTCTGGTAATGACAAATCCTTTCTTATGAATTTGTTTGTTTTTGAAGTATAATTGACCTACAATACCATGTTAGTTCATGGTACACAACATAGTAATTTGATATTTCTGTACATTTCAAAATGATCACCATAATAAGTCTAGTTACCATTTGTCACCATACAAAGATATTACATAATTATTGACTATATTCCCCACACTGTACATTTCACACCCATGACTCATTTATTTTGTAACTGGAAGTCTGTACCTCTTAATCTCTCTCACCTATTTCTTTCCTCCCTCCACTCCCATCTGCTCTGGCAAACACCTGTTTGTTCTCTGTATCTATGAGTCTGTTTCTCTTTTGTTATGTTTATCCATTTGTTGTGTTTTTTAGATTCCACATATAAGTGAAATCGTATGGTCTTTGTCTTTCTCTGTCTCACTTATTTCACTTAGCATAATATCCTCTAGGTCCATCCATGTCCAAGCAAATGGCAAGATTCCTTTTTTTTTTTTTTTTTTGTGGTACACAGGCCTTTCACTGTTGTGGCCTCTCTCGTTGTGGAGCACAGGCTCTGGACGTGCAGGCTCAGCGGCCATGGCTCACGGGTCCAGCCGCTCCATGGCATGTGGGATCTTCCCAGACCGGGGCATGAACCCGTGTCCCCTGCATCGGCAGGCAGACTCTCAACCACTGTGCCACCAGGGAAGCCCTCCATTCTTTTTTATGGCTGAGTAATATTCTATTGTATCTATAAACCACAACTTTTTTATCCATTCATCTACTGATGAACACTTGGGTTGTTTCCATACCTTGGCTATTATAAATAATGCTGCAGTGATCACAGGAGTGCATATATCTTTTTGAATTAGTGTTTGTGTATTCTTTGGATAAACACCTCGGAGAGTGGGATTGCTGGATCATATGGTAGTTCTATTTTTAATTTTTTGAGGAAGCTCCATATTGTTTTCCATATTAACTGCACCAACTTACTTTCCCACGAGGGTTCCCCTTCCTCCACCTCCTTGCCAATATTTCTTATTGTCTTTTTGATAATAGTCATGCTGACAGGTGTAAGGTAATTTTGATTTGCATTTCCTGTTGCTTCATGATGCTGAGCATCTCTTCATGTGCCTGTTGGCCATTTGTATACCTTCTTTGAAAAAATGTCAATTCCTCTATCCATATTTTAATTGGGTTGTTTGTTTTCTTGATGTTGAGTTATATGTTTTTTTGTATATTTTTGGATGTTGACCCCTTATCTATATATATCATTTGCAAATATCTTCTCTCATTCAGTAGGTGGCCTTTTCATTATGTTGATAGTGTCCTTCACTGTGCAAAAGCTCTTCAGTTTGATGTAGCCCCATTTGTTTATTTTTGCTTTTTTTCCCTTGCCTGACATATCCAAAAAATATTGTTATATTGCTATATATATATGTCAAAGAATGTACTGCTTGTTTTCTTCTAGAAGTTTTATGGTTTTAGGTCTTACATTTAAGTCTTTAATCCATTTTGAGTTTGTATTTTTATATGGTGTGAGAAAGTAGTCCAGTTTGATTCTTCTGCATGTTGCTGTCTAGTTTTCCCAACACCATTTATTGAGGAGGCTGTCTTTTACCCAATGTATATTCTTACCTCTTTTGTCACAGATAAATGTGGCTTAATTTCTGGGCTATCTATTCTGTTCCATTGATCTATGTGCCTATTATGTGCCAGTATGATACTGTTTTGGAGTAGCTTTGCAGTACAGTTTGAAATCAGGAAGTGTGATACCTCTAGTTTTGTTCTTGTTTCTTAATATTGTTTTGACTATCGGGGTCTTTTGTATTTTTATACAAATTTTAGAATTATTTGTTCTAGTTCTGTGAGGAATGTCATTGGTATTTTGATAGGGATTGCATTGAATATGTAGATTGCCTTGGATAGTATGGTCATTTTAATAATATTAATACCTCCATTCCATGAGCAGGTTATATCTTTCCATCCCCTATAATGTGAATGTTAGTACACTTGATATTGTCCTGGAAGTCTCTTAAACCTCCCTTATTTTTAAAAATTCTTTTTTCTATTCAGCTTGGGTGATTGCCACTACTCTGTCTCCCAGTTCACTGAACCATTCCTCTGTACCATCTAATCTACTGTTAATTTCTTGTGGTGTATTTTTCATTTGTTATTGTATCTTCAGCTCTGTTTTGGTTCTTCTTTATACTTTTCACTGTGTATATCCAATCTTATCCCTCGTTCTTTGAGCATCTTTATGATAATTACCTTGAACTCTGTATCGGTGACCTTATTTTAAGTACAGTAAGTCCCCTACATACAAACGAGTTCCATTCTGAGAGTGTGTTCATAAGTCCAATTTGTTCGTAAGTCCAACAAAGTTAGCCTAGGTACCCAACTAACCCAATTGGCTATATACCCCTGCTTTTACGCTTGCTTCCGGACATGCTGGGCTTGAAACAAAGATACTGTACTACTGTATACAGTGCTGTACAGTGAAGCACACAAAAGCACAACCACTTGTAGAGGAGGCATGCACATGACAATGTACACCAGACAGGTGAACTGACTTATGTGATTGGACATGCAAATGCACGTTCACATCTTTGAAAGTTTACAACTTGGAGGTTCCTATGTAGGGGACTTACTGTAATGTGCCAGGCCCTCACCCCACATTGGTTGTCAAACCTGGCAAAAGGGGAACCTAGAGGATTGAGCTCTTGTGGGTGACCCAGGCCTGCACCCTAAGGCCCACATTTCTCCTAGTGTTGGACCCTGTGGGTGCCGTGTGTCCTCCTGCCTGTCCATGATCTCTCTTGGAGCTAGCCCTGTGCTGCCACCCACCTGTTGTCTGCCAGGCATTCACTGGCACTGAACAACACAGGGTTATGAGTATGTCTGAACCTCAGAGAGGAAGACCTGTCCCAGCCGTATGTGGAATCTATTCCTCAGGCTGAATACCTACTCCTCTTGATTGTACTTTCTCCTTCCCATTGTATGTAAACTATCCACCAAATTCAAGATTTTCCTTCTGTAGTTAAAACAATTTTAACTCTAGCCCTGTTCTCTTCGTTATTTCTATAAAATCATTTCTGATGTCTGTGGCCTTGTCTTTTCCTTTATGCAAACATATTATGTTGTCTTACTGAATATCTTTTTCTACAGCATTTCACCTCAAGAATTAAAAAAAATTTTTTTTTGATGGGCTTCCCTGGTGGTGCAGTGGTTGAGAATCCACCTGCCAATGCAGGGGACACGGGTTTGATCCCTGGTACAGGAAGATCCCACATGCCATGGAGCAACAACTACTGAGCCTGTGCTCTAGAGCTTGTGAGCCACAACTACTGAAGCCAGAAAGCCACAACTACTGAAGCCCGTGCACCTAGAGCTTGTGCTCTGTAACAAGAGAAGGCACGACAATGAGAAGCCCGTGTGCAGTAACAAAGACACAATGCAGCCAAAAATAAATAAATTTATTACATTTTTTTTGATATTTTGAAAAAACATAAATATGACTTCCACATATTAAACTACCCATTCAGTTATCTAGGTTATAAAGCTTGGATAATAGTAAGATTTCTGCCCCGCTAACACAAAACCTGGTTTCTTGCAGTACTTCTCATCTTAGAAAATGGTAATACCATCTTTTCAGTTGCTTTGGAAGGATGGAATGCGAGATAGAAGAGAGTGATAAACATTCTCACACATTTTTTACTTTTGAAAAACAGCATAAAATATCTATGTACCTAAAATGGGACTACAGACAGGGCCTACTAAGTGTTCTCTAAGCCATGCACTGACACCCTAGCTTGCTCACACATGGGCCAAGGTCTTGTTTTCCTGTATGTTCCAGTCAAGGGTCAGGGCTGGCAAGTCTGACAGCCACTCTGGCCCAGTCAGAGTGGAAGCACCATTCTTACCACTATCAGTTATATTTTCCTTCTTTGTTCCTTCCATGTTTACTCCTTGCAGGTAGTGGGTTAGCCATGATGAGTTAGTTAAGAGTCACAAAGAAAGGCCCGTGAGAGACGTAACTATATAAAAATAGGAGAGAATCACATGAGGCTGGAAGTGTGTGTGTGTGATGGTATTGCTGTCATCATGGCCTGAGCCTGGAAGGTCCAGCAAACTATGAACTATTTATTTAATGTGACAAACGGAGGAAGGGAGGAAGGAAAGAAAGAAAGAAAGGAAAGAGAGAAAAGAAACAAACATAGGAGAGAGAAAGAAAGAGGAGAGAGAGAGAGAGAAAGAAAAAAGAAAGAATGAAAGAGAAGAAAAAGAGAAAGATGGAGGTAGCGAGGAGAAGTGTGTGGAGGGGGAATCCTTTGGACAAATTAATTGACAAAATTTAGTACTTTGCTTTGAAGGGGTGTGTCTTAGGATTTCTCTTGGAGCCTGTTAACTCTTAGTTTTTTTCATTTATTAGGCCACAGTTGTTTCTACAGTATCTTAATAAGTGGAAGTGGTATAGGGTGGGAAAAAATGGTTACCAGTGCTAACCATCCTTTAGGTCACGTCTACTTTGGAGAAGTGGCAAAAGTTTGGAGACAACCTCAGGTGCTTCCCCCTATCTTGA
Organism: Mesoplodon bidens; assembly: GCF_964165515.1. Lineage (NCBI taxonomy): Eukaryota > Metazoa > Chordata > Mammalia > Artiodactyla > Ziphiidae > Mesoplodon > Mesoplodon bidens. The sequence goes on along the minus strand of NC_138174.1, from coordinate 33,269,684 downwards.
GGACTTTCTTCAGAAAACAAATGCCCATGGCCCAGAGGTGAAAAATATTTTAAAATTAAAACCATTTTGAAAAGCAAAGCAGAAGGTAAAATATTAAAACTAAAAATTGATAATTTTTAGTAGTTTAGCAAAAATAAAAGTCAATGAAATACATTTAAGAAATGAAGTTTATAATAAATAAATAAAAGGAATGTGAAAAGGATAATGTGTAAATACTAAAACAAATTGCTAAGAGGAGGTACATCTGGAGCTTGGTGAGATTAAAGATCATGCTGGTCTTGTTCACAGCATAGTGCCTAGAACACAGGGAGTAGTATTCAGTACATATTTACTGAATATTTTTTTTTTTTTTGCGGTACATGGGCCTCTCACTGTTGTGGCCTCTCCTGTTGTGGAGCACAGGCTCCGGACACGCAGGCTCAGCGGCCATGGCTCACGTGCCCAGCCGCTCCGCGTCATGTGGGATCTTCCCCGACCGGGGCACAAACCCGCGTCCCCTGCATTGGCAGGCGGACTCTCAACCACTGCGCCACCAGGGAAGCCCTACTGAATAATTTTTGACCTATATTTAAAACCATTTTTTTTTGAAAGGAGAAAAAAGAACTTAAGCTAAGAATATAAATATGGAAATTCAAAGAAAAAGTAAGGTTTGAAATAAGAGGAAAAGAGGAAAGGAAGGAGAGGAAGGAGTGAGGGTGAGAGAGAAAGAGGCCATGAGGGTGAAAGAGATAGATCTGCTATAGAAATAGGAGGAAACAACAAAAATAAACATCACACTTCATGGCAATAACAAACTGTGAAACAAACCTAAGGGGCTAATTAACATGACAGAATATAACCATAATGCAAACCAAAATGAAACAAAAATAAAGAATAAGAGGGGATGGACTTCCCTGGTGGTGCAGTGGTTCAGAGTCCGCCTGCTGATGCAGGGGACACGGGTTCTTGCCCCAGTCCGGGAAGATCCCACATGCCGTGGAGTGGCTAGGCCCATGAGCCACGGCTGCTGAGCCTGCGCGTCCAGAGCCTGTGCTCTGCAAAGGGAGAGGCCACAACAGTGAGAGGCCTGCGTTCAGCTAAAAAAAAAAAAAAAAAAAAGAATAAGAGGGGAAAAGAGGGAAGAGTGTCCTAGAGTTGTGAAGATTACAAAGATAATGAATGAAAAATGCTTACCATTGTGCTGACATTTAGGAAAACCTCAGCAAATAGTTAACAATTGTTTTATTATTACACACTCCACCCACATATCCAGACCTACAGCTAGCCTTAATAACAGAAAGTCATGGTGGAGCTTAGCTTTTGGTATACTTAGCCAAGTACATCTTGCTGTGTCAGAAATGGCACTCCCACCATCAGTGGCTCAGCAGCACCCAGCAGTCAGCAGGGCAGATAGGCTGGCCTCACTTGCTTTAGAATCTAAACTTTTCTTGATTATCAGGTCAAATCATGTATATCACACATTACCACACAGAACTCTTCTCAGGGATTGTTATCATGACAACCACTAGCCAACACTAGTGCCATCCACTTAGTCTATTCTAGGCTTAACATTGTACTAGATACTACTGTCCCCATCTATCAACAAGAAAGTGCAGAGAACCAGTACTTTAAGCTACTCTCAGACCTCAGTTACATTCTTCTGCCTCTTCCCTTATTGACGTATCAGTTGTCAAAGTCATCAAAACTACCATGGGCCTTCCTCTAGTTTTCAACCCAGGATATTCATTAGAATTACTTGGAGATCTTTTTTTAAAAAACCAATGCCCAGGTCACCCAACTCCTTGCTGATTATGATGCACAGCAAAGGTAAAACAAACAAAAACCCCCATACCATTAGCCATGTTTTTCTCACCTGTACTCTTTCACTTATTAAGATACTGTAGAAACAGTCGACCATGGGCTAATCAAGAAACAAAACTTAGAGTTAATGGGCCCTGAGAAAATGCCTAAGGCCTTCTCCTTCAAAGCAAAATGCTAAATTTTGTCAATTATTTTGACCAGAGAATTCTATTTTCCCTTTCCTTCCTTCCCTCCTTCCTCCATCCCTCTTTCTTTCTCCTTCTTTTTTTTTTTTTTTGTTTTGGTACGCAGGCCTCTCACTGTTGTGGCCTCTCCCGTTGTGGAGCACAGGCTCCGCACGTGCAGGCTCAGCGGCCATGGTTCACGGGCCCAGCCGCTCCATGGCATGTGGGATCTTCCTGGACTCTGGCATGAACCCATGTCCCCTGCATCGGCAGGCGGACTCTCAACCACTGCGCCACCAGGGAAGCTCTCTTTATTTCTTTTTAACTACTCACTTCTTATTTCATAGGACTAAGAGTGTTATTTTTGTCCTATTAAATTAAGAGTTTGTAGTTTAGACGTACTGGTTCTCTGTAATGGACATTCTGGTTGCTTCTCCAACACCTCTCCCTCTCCTTTTGGCAAGTATCCTGACTTTCAGATATGTATCTTCTGCCTCAAATCGAATATGCTTCTAGGAAAGCAGATGGCCCCCACTTGTAAGGGTGGGACACTTGGATCAGGCCTAAACTAACCCACAGACCCTTGCTGAAGCTTCTGGTTCATAGGTTGAAAAGTCGCACAATACAGGTAAATGTGGCCTGAGTGTGAAAGATTCTTTTCTCTTCTAAGTGCACTTCTGGAAGGGACCCCAACCCCATCCCTGTATTTAATAGCTCAGGAAGCTGGGCTCACATGGGGCAGCCTGCTGTAGAACGCTTATGCCAGAGAAAGCAGAAATGAGATGCAAAGAATCAGGATCTTTCATGACAACTCTGAGTCACTAAATTAAACCAGCTGAAATCTACTGTACTTCTGGTAGTGAAGTCAGTCAGTACTTTAGTGTTTAAGCCAGTTTGAGCTGTGTTTTCTGTTATTTGCAACCGGCTTCATCTTAAAAGATCCACTGCACATTTTATAAGGAAGGGAATGACTGTTTTTCAATCAAATTATATTAATAGAGTGCTAAAACAACATATACAAGTTTTGAATATTTTTTGCTGTCATATGTAGTAATGTTACCATACTAAGAACTGCTATTTGGCTTCAGGTTGTTTTGTAAGAAATGTGGCAAGCTGTGTAAGTCAGTTTATTCTGTAATTACAGGGAGGCATCAGTATGCTGTAATTGCCATTCTACAGGAGGCAATTAGTATGGGGCTAGTACCAGATGAACAAGAAAAATAACATTCAGCAAATAAAACATACAGCAAAACAATGTATTTAATAGTGCACTGGTTTTATTGATGGCAGAAGAAAAAATTCTTTCACTTGTAAAAGGTATTTGCTTAATTTATTGTATTTTTTCCCCATTCTTTATGTGGGTTGAATTTTTTTCCCCTAAAATCTGTCTTTTAGTTCTCCAAATAATAATATCCACCATGGCTCCATCTTATTCTGAAGGGAAAGTAGGAGGTCTATCAACAGGTTTTGACCAGGATGTTTCAGTCAACAGCTCCTTTCTTCACAAAGACTCTATTTAAAAAGAGAGGAAGAAAGTGAAACTGGACCCTCAAATTGACTTTTCCATATGCAAGATACACTGCTGAAACTTACCTGTAAATGTGAAGTGTTTGTATAAGTATCAATAGATCACAAGTAGAGCAAATTGGACACTGTTAATTCATAAACATACTGATTTATAAATATACTGATTTATAATTTCTATAAATCAGTATGTAAACAAAAAGCAAAATATTTTAAATAATTTTTTCTTCTAGAAATTCTTAAAGTACATCTCTGTCACTGTTAGTCCCTCTATTGCTAGTATGTGGACCTCAGGAATTCGGATTAACTGAGTAGAGTTTAACAGAGGATGACCTAAAAAAGGTGCAGTCTTCCAATGCACGTGTACCCCCATTCTACCCGCCTCCATTTCCCCTTTGAACACCTTTGAGTTGGTTTAGTCTCACAAGTAATTTACTTGAGTCTGTCGCCTCCCCCTGCCTGCTCCCCACCTTTATCAGATACCACTCTAGTAGAAACACTCTGGGTGGTGACAACAAAAAAGGCTGAGAGAGGTGGTGAGAGAAGCCTTGTTTGCTCCAGTCCTATTTCAGTCTCATGGATGAAAGAATGGTTGGGCAGGGATGGGTAGCATTCCCATGGCTGCATTCAAACAGCACAGAAGTCTTCTGAGGTAAATAGTCTCCTGATTAGAAAATAAAGAGCTTTGGGTACTATTATCCTCACACGATGCCTATCCTGCTGGCATCACGGGATCCTGTAATAATAGCTATCTTTATGGCAATCACTTCCCTGACCTTGATTTGAAAAATTTTGCAAAAAGATGCTGATTTAGATTGTCAAAAAAAAAAAAAAAAAGCCCTTTAAAAATCCATCTTTTACCAGCTACAAATGGTGCTAAAACCTGGACCTTAGAAAATAAACAAAGTCATGGTATTTATAGAGTAGTCTATGCTTTGCTATTGGTTTCAAGTTTTCTGGTTAATATGCAAAATTGTGAAGACTACTCTTTCATGAAACAAATAAGAAACTAGAAATGAAATTAAAAGTGAGTCACCATTTATTAAACCACTTTGCATACTTAGCCTTAACCTCCATGGCACTAGGGAGCTTCCTGCTGATGTGTGTTGTGTGACAAGGTCTTTCTACACAGGTCTGCCATTTCTCTCCTTTTACAGCAGGACACGAGGCTGTAACTCTTTGACTGGACCAGTGCAATAGCTTCTTAGATTCTTTACCTCCTGGTATTGTAATCCATCCTACATCCAACAGCAATATTTCTTTTTTTTTTAATTGAGGTATTGTTAATTTACAATGTTGTGTTAGTTTCAAGTGTACAGCAAAGTGCATCAACCATGTGTATACGTATATCTCCTCTTTTCTGGATTTCCTTCCCATTTAGGTCACCAGAGAGCACTGAGTAGAGTTCCCTGTGCTATACAGTATGTTCTCATTAGTTATCTATTTTATACATAGTAGTATATATATGTCATAACAGCAATATTTCTTAAGCTTAAGCTTAATTTTAATCATATAATTCTTATTCAGAAGTTCATGATAGCACCGAACACATCAAAGTCAAACTCTTAACGTGTCTAAAGCCGTACTCTTCTTCCACCACCAATAACTGGTATCTAATTCCTAGGACTCCAATAATGTCAGAGACCTCTCCAAATGCACATAGTTCTGGTCATTTTCATTGATTATATAACTATGTATACTTTCTCTATCCATATATGCTCTTATCTCTAAGTTGTCTGTAACAATGATGAGCCCAGGAGCTAGAGGTTTTGGGCCCTCTCTCCCCTCAGCGGGTGAATCTGACTTGCCAGCACTCTTTCTCAGACCTAGGCCTATTTCCCACATTGCCCCCAGAGACCTCCTCCTCCACTGAGCCCTAACTCCCAGCTATCTCTTGCTTTTGCTAAGCACTGATGTTGTCCTTAGGACCAGGCTCAAGCAGAATCTAATTCCCTTTCCACTTTTGGGGAAGTATATGAGTATGTAGGGGTGGGCGGTGGTGGCGATGGCATAGAAGGCTTGTAAAAAACCTTTTTAGGATAATCAAAGAATGTAAATTACACATCAACAACTTTAAATCTTTGATTTAATACATTGATTTAAAAAACACTTACTTAGCAGCTACTATGTGTCATTCATCACCTAGCAAAGTACCCAAAACATAAAGATTATGACTACGAAATTATGTTTTTTAGAAGTGATAAAAGAAAGTGTCTTAAGTGTTTCTCACTATCTTGAATAATTTTAAATGACAAAATCTTACAAAAATTTCAGCATATATTAGAATTCATGCTTATATTTGCTGGAAGTCAAATGGCTGAATACAGTGTATATCTTCTTTTTAAATGTTTAAGTTAAATGGAAACCAGGAATGAGGAAATAAAAACAAAATACACTACCAGATGTAAAATAGACAGCTAGTGGGAAGCACAGGGAGATCAGCTCCGTACTTTGTGACCACCTAGAGGGGTGGGTGGGATAGGAAGGGTGGGAGGGAGATGCAAGAGGGAGGGGATATGGGGATACATGTATGCATGTGGCTGATTCACTTTGTTGTACAACAGAAACTAACACAGTATTGTGAAGCCATTATACTCCAATAAAGATGTATTAAAAAATAATAAAAAATAAAAGGCCTATGTTAAAAACCTTTCATTTAAAATTATATCTTAAGAAAAAAAGTAATAAATATAACAACTTAAAAAAAAAGAAAATAATATATTCAGTCGTGTGACAAAAGCAAAATGTATAATTCTTATTGCTGAACCTCCCATTCAAAATTACTTCATAATTTTTCATAACATATGTTTGAACTAAGTACAAAAATGAATAAATAAGTTTTTTCAACCAAGATCACATGTGTCTTACTAATTAATTTTTAGAGTAAATTTTGCAGTGAGGTTTTTCTAGTGATACCATCATGGGACTGTCCCCCACCAAAATTAATTTTCTTACTGTGAGGATTTCCATGTCAACAGTATAATCCAAAGCAAGCATCTGGGAAAGATGGAAGTTTTAGCTCAGGAAACATAGAAAACCACTTAGATTGTAACATTTTAGTTGATTAGGAACAACCTGCACTGTACAAGATTGTAACATTTTAGTTGATTAGGAACAATTTGCACTGTACAGTTTGATACAAATAAGCTACAATTACCCCAGGGCTGTGGTTTATAATTTACTTTTAAGCAGTGTACTCTTTTTCAAAGGAAATTTTTGATGGAACCCTAATGTATAAAACATATGAAAGACACTAAAGAAGAGGCCAGAGGACTGAGAGTTCTACCCATTGGCTACACTCTTACTCAGTCCCACCATCTTCTCTCTACTTCTAGCCCTCCCTTCAACAGCCCTAAGGCACCCTTGAAGAGCCCTAGAGTGCTGCATCCACTCTCCTAGAGCAATCAGAGGGTTGAGAACCTTTGGCCTCATTTTAAAACCTGTTTTAAACAATTTAGAAGACCCTGGAAAGCTAACAGGGAATTCTGTTTTCATTTACCTTAAATAAGATTTAATTATAAGCACACTGAGCTTATTTTAAAAGTGGATGTTCAACCGTGCACAATGTAAAGTTGCTGAAGTCCTTACGTATACTTTAATTCTGCTTTGGTCAATTCTTGCATGCTACAGAAAAATGCCCAAAGTCAAGAAGTAGCTCTTCTGTGATACTGTGGACAAAAGGTCATGTTTGTATACTTGACAGCCTTGTATTAAGTGCAAAGAAAAACCAACGATAAGAGGGAAAGGGCGCTATACTGGCTTACTCGGGTAAATCAGAAGTCAAATAGCATCAGGCTTCTGCTCCAGGCACACTATTACATAAGGAGCAAAGGGCTAGAAAATATATGAAAACATTTCTTCATTTAGGATGACAGAACTAATTTTTAACCAATGAAAGAGCTTTGGGGAAGCTGCAGGAGATATAAGACTCTGGAACAGTGCTGTCCAGAAATATAATGTGAGACATATGTAATTCTTACTTTTCTAGTAGCCACATTAAAAAGTAAAAATAGGGCTTCCCTGGTGGCGCAGTGGTTGAGAGTCCGCCTGCCGATGCAGGGGACACAGGTTCGTGTCCCGGTCCAGGAGGATCCCACATGCCGCGGAGCGGCTGGGCCCGTGAGCCATGGCCGCTGAGCCTGTGCGTCTGGAGCCTGTGCTCCACAATGGGAGAGGCCACAACAGTGAGAGGCCCACATACCGCAAAAAAAAAAAAAAAAAAAAAAGTAAAAAGTAAAAATAAACAGGTGAAATTATTGTAATAACTCTTTATTTAACCCAATTTATTAAAAATATCATTTTGATATATAAATAATAAAAATTATTGAGTTTTTTTCAAACTAAGTCTGAAATCTAGTATGCATTTTTTATTATTTATAGCACATCTCAATTCAGGCTAGCTGCATTTCAAGTGCTAAACAGTCTTGGCTGGTTTGAGAGTCACTTAGTAGGGGACAAATACAATGTGGATAACAGCATTATCAGAATGAACAGCTGAAATAAGGAATAAGAAAATAAGGAATTGGGAACAATTTCTTAAAAATTCTCAATAGTCTTGCTACTAAGAAGAGACTAAGAAAAAAGATATAAAGTCTAAAATAGTCTTATGTGATGTATAACAAAATCTGTAATGGGAAAACTCTAATTATTAAAAAAAATATTCAAAAACCCTGGCATAAGGAAAAAATAGAAATGTTACCAAAGATGGCAAAAGTATTTCTTTCTAAAAATATATTAAGAAGTAAGGTCTTTGTTCATCAAATGAAAATGTCTTAGATTGGTCCTATAATTTGCTGACTTTGTTATATTTCTCTTCCTTCCTACTGAAGATGTTTTTCAGATACCACCTCTCTTGCTGAAACTCTAAGATTAAAGTTTCTGGATTGACAGCATAAGGCCTCAAAATTACATCTCAATAAGCAGTCATGTTGTCTTCATCCAATTCCTGAAGATATATATGAAACATTTCCTCTTTCTTAAAAAGGACTGAAATCAATTAAACAAAAAATAAACTTAATTACCCAGGTTGATAATTATTTAGTCCTTTGTTTTCTTTCATCTTCTTCCTGCTTTCAAACCTATAGTCATTTCACTGATTGTCATCACCTCCAATAGAAAAGAGTAGGTACAGAGAAAAAAGGGGATTAGGGATAGCATTTGCGGGGAAAGGTTTGGAGAAAAAGTAGTTTGTAACTGTGGTATTATCTTAAATACTTTATAATTGAAAGTAGTTTTAAAACATTAGTTATCTTCTATTACAGGCAAACCCCAGATATACTGAGGGCTCAGTTCCAGACCACCACAATAGAGTGAATATCGCAATAAAATAATCACCCTAAGTTTTTGGTTTCCCAGTGCATATAAAAGTTATATTTACACTATACTGTTGTCTATTGAGTGTGCAATAGCATTATGTCTAAAAAACGATGTACATGCCTTAATTAAAAATACTTTATTGCTAAAAAGTGCTAACCATCATCTGAGCCTTCAGTGAATCATAATCATTTTGCAATAGTAACATCAAAGATCACTGACTACAGGTCACCATAACAAATATAATAATAATGAAGAAGTTTGAAATATTGTGAGGATGACCAAAATGTGACACAGAGACGGAAAAGTGAGCAAATGCTGTTAGAAAAATGGCACTGATAGAATTGCTTGATGCTGGGTTGCCAGAAACTTCCAATTTGTAAAAAATGCAATATCTGTGAAGTGAAATCCAATGAAGCACAATAAAATGAGGTAGGTCTATATGTTATTATGAAATATTATATATATATAATACTTATATATTATATATAATAATATATTATATATAACTGGACTTATATATTTAACATGATAATATCTTTCTTTACATGGAAAGCTCCTCACAGTGTCAACTTTACCTTCTCACATTAGGTCCGAGCCCGGGGAGGTTGGTAGAACTGCTGGGTTGGCCGAGTGGATCGTCTTGGCTGGCCATCACCTCCTCTACGGAATTCAAGAGTTTGGTCATAGGTGGCTTCTTCTTCCTATTTGCAAAGAGTAGTGATTTAACATGTTCAAAACAGTTCCAAGTTTCCTACATTAAATATATTTTATGGTCCCCATTTTGATATACCCTCTTAAGCTGCCCTGGGATCCACATCTGTCAACTTTTATAATAGTGGGCGGCAGGGGAAAGAAAAAAAAAGGCAAGGACATTGTTAAAACTCTTTTGGTCCTTGTTAATAGAAGGATGAAATTTATAGTGGTAACATTAGAATCAAATTTAATTCTAGAAAAGGAAACTATTTCCACATAATAGTATGGTTATCTCCTCAAATGACTTGACACAATGTGGTAAAAACACAGAAAAGCGAGCAATGTAATACAATTTTAATTGAATATTTGGGCTTCTAAATATTTCCAGGTATTTATCATGGAAAGGGGTTTTGGTAAGATATGGAAAAGGGATTGAGGAGCCAGAGAATGTTCACCAGCTGTTTGTCCTCATCTGATGAAACCTCCAACATCGTTAAGAACCTTACATCTAGAGACAGGAAAAAATAATGGATTGGAATGAGGAGAGAAATACAATTTACATATAAAGAAAGCTTCATGCGAGACACAGCAATTGACACAGTAAGACGCAAACTGTTTTCTTCTCATATTCTTTCTTACTGGTAGAACCAGCAACTCAAGGAATGGCATGGATAAATTAGTATAAGCAGAATAAACAGCAGAAACAGTATAGTTAATTACAATATTTGAAAAGGACTTAGAAGCAACAGAAATGTAGCCAAAAGCCACACTGGTTTCTTACTGAGTGCTGCCACCCTGTTATTTTAGTGTTTTAAATTAATGCGGCTGTGAAGTATGTTCCCTTCAGAGAGAGAAAAAAATTGGCTCTCATTTTTGTTTATGAAAGAAACAGTATCTATTTCAAAAGCAGAGTTTAAATTCCAGCTGAATTATCAGAGCACAGTAGTTTGCATGATTTAGGAAATTTATCCTATTTCTTCCTCCTCCTCTTTACTTTATCATTGAATCTTCTGTCCCAAAAGATTGCTTTCCTTTGACCCTAATAGCAAATGGAGTTATATGAAAGACTGAGTTCTATTCTTTAATTTTTACTGGTCAACTATTGCAATTTTACTTGATGCAAGTAGAAAGATGCTATGATAATTTGATCAAATCCTATTATTTAGAAATGATATTTAATATTTGGCACGAACGTATCACTCATTAATAGGCACTCTCCACAGTATTCTTAAGAACCGTTATCTCCATTTTATATAAAGGCCACGGAAGTCCAGGAAAGCTTTGTGACTTTGCCCTAATACTTAGAAGATAAGTCTGAGTTTTGATTCAGATACTGCTATTTAAATCCTTAAGTTTCGGTCTGCATGTAAAAGAAATAAACTAATTGCCCAAAATTAATGATCACCCTTAAGGGGCCATCATCACCTAAATAAGAGAATAGAGAAATCTGACAATATATCTGGCATAACCCAATAACAACATTTTAGAGACAAACTTCCAGATTAGTTCTCCTTTCTCTATGCCCCTTTCATTAATAATCAATCTCAAAATGGTTAGAAGCATCAGATATTATGTCTATAATTTAGTAAAGCAATTAAGATGCAGGAAGAAAAATTAAAGTGCTCAGGAAAGAAGAGAAATATTTTTTATTAATATGGTCACTGCTCTGAATGATTATTGTCAAATCTTATAGCTAAATTTGAAAAGAAACTATTTATTTTTATGACATATGACATTTGCAACTGTGCATATTAACTGAGAAGGATGAAAATATGTTTGCTGCTGTAGAAGGTGAAGTAATTATTCTAGGAATTAGAATGGAATCTTATTATTCTCCACACCCAGCTGCAAAACTGGTTAGAGGACATCTAAAGACCTATATACTTTATCAATAAAATATAGTATTAAAGGTAGGACACTACATTTACTTAGTGAGTGAGCTGGATTTATATAATAAATATGACATTGCTATTTGAAAAACTATCTCTACTGTTTAAAAGAATCTCAGACTATACTAGCCATAACCAATTAAATGGTTTTATAGAGATGACCAACCATGAGATTTCTTTCACATTATTTGATGTCTTCACAATCATTTTATACAAAATGGAGGTAAAAAATAAAAATAATTCTGACAGCTTGGTTTTCAGTTGTCAAAGGCACAATCTTGCTCTTTTAACTTTGAAATATTCTTCCGACAGAGTAGTTGGGGGCAAACCTGGTTACCCACAAAAATCACTTCATACAGTTTAGAGCTAGTAATTTTTAGTAATGAATGAACACCTCTTTCCATATAACACAAGCTCAATTTAATAGATCAGTTTATTTGGAGTCATCTTTGAATGAAATTTATACCTTTATCTTCTTCTTTTAGTTTCACTACTCTGTAACAGCTTTAGAACTAAAAAAAAATTTAATTGCACAGTTGATGAACATTTTAAAAAAATCTGACAATATTTTGAGCTGGCACAGTCCTGGAAGGCTATCTGGTCTGTCCCCTTAGATTTGACAGATGAGGAATCTCTAAACCCAGAGAGGTGATTTTCCCAAGTCACAGAGCTCACTAGAGGAAGAGTCCAGACCAGGGCCATTTTGTTTCTGACTCAGACAAGGCTCTTTAAAAGACTGGTGATAACGTTTATAAAAATGGAACTGACCAATGCCATCTTCACCAAAGCTTTTGAGATTTAGAACCATTTTATTGGGACTCAGATTTTTGCTCACCATGCTATCAGATTTACCTGGTTTGAAAATACTAAATAAATAATATTTAAAATGTGCCCTCTTTTTATGCCAATATTTAGTAGTTTATTACTCCTTTTAATGAAAAGATACATATGCAATAATCATTGTGACACCAAACATGAATGAGGTGATATGTTGAAAGGAAAAAAAGAGTCACAGCACCAATGCAAAAAGGAGATACACAATGTCACCTATTAAAACACATTTGACGGGTCACAACTACACCTTTCCTGCATATCATTTTTAGTCTCTCATTAGCACAAACTACATCTTGAGTGAGAATACAGACAAATACATTATTTCCTCATTTATAAATGAGCTGTTGGAAAAGCTCATTGTAAATCAGTTACTTCGAACCTGGAACATACTTCAGTAGGAGGTGTGAAACACATTTAAATACAGGTCACGTTCTCTGTTCCACAAACAAAGGTGATGTGCAGATAAGCATATAAACCACCACTCTAAAGAAGGTGGTGGATCTGGTGGTTCTCAACTGGGAGTGATTTCCCTACCCCACAGTGGGGGGGCGGCGGAGGTAGCCAATGTCTGGAGACATTTTTGGTTATTACAACCTGAAGGAGTAGGTGGGGGGAGTTGTTACTACATCCAGTACGTAGAGGCCAAGGATGCTCGCTAGGCAAATGGAGGAGGAGGAAACTTCCTATTCCTAAGTGTCAGGACAGCCTGGAAAATAATTTTGAAGTTCTGGAAGTTTGGGTTTGCCACCCTTTCCCTTTACCTTTTCGGATATTTCTTCTGCTTCTGTCTCTAATGCCTAAAAGCTGCGTTTATGGAACTTCTGTGGGGAGGTTTATATTTGCTGACAATACTATGTTTTCCTCTGCTTCAGCAACATGTTCATACTAACTTAACTTACTGAACTGCCTTATCTTACATTACCATTTCTCCAGTATTTTTGCACAGCCATGACTTTGTAAGGAGAAAACGATTATTGATTACTGGTGGGAGTAAGGAACAGGAATGGCAATTCTCTTCACAAAAAACTTGGAAAAACTTACTAATATTGTCACCTCTAATAGCTATTTTGTGTGAAATTTAATAAAAATTTTTCTAGTCAGTTCCTTTTAACAATTTGCATAGCAGTCACAAAAACACAAGCCAGCATACAAAATGTATACAACGTACCCTCAACAATAATCTTTGAACTCTGAATATTTTGAACACTGAAATCTTAATGAGTACATATCTCCTTCAGTGATTCACATATGAACTACTTATGAATTTCCAGACCACCTTTGCCTGTCTGGTTAACTTGTGTAGTCAGTTTATAGAAATAGAAACTAATTTTAATATAAAACCTAAGCAAACAAAAATTTTAAAGACAAACCTGCTTTCCCAAAACATCATGTAATAAAGGCAAAATAGGGACAGTAAAAAGATCATTGGTTGGCAAGGGTTAGGAGGGATGGAGGGATGAACACGCAAAACACAGGAAGATTTTTAGGGCTGTGAAACTATCCTGTATGATACTATTATGGTAGATACATGTCCCAATACATTTGTCCAAACCCAGAGTACACCACGAGTGAACCCTAATGTAAACTATGGACTCTGGAAAATAATGATGAGTTAACGTAGGTCTATCAATTGTAATATATGTACAACTGATAGATGGTGGGGGATGTTGATAAACGGGAGAGGCTATGCATGTGTGGGGGCGAAGAGTACATGGGAAATCCCATACCCCTCTCAGTTTTGCTGTGAATCTAAAACTCCTCTATAAAATAAAGTCTAAAAAACAAAAAACAGGCTGTAAAATAGGCCACATCAGTGGGATACTTTGCACCTCTTATATTGCTGATGTGGTAGATCCTTAATATTTGATGAAATATTTGTTGACCTGCCTTATTAAAATGGCACATCTTGATCCATTCAGATTCTTCCTGTGGTTATCCGTAACTAAAATATGAGAATTAAATTTCTTTCATCCTTGTGATGCCATCAGCATTAATTAATGTATGAAAACCACTTTGAAGATTATTGAGCTTTCTGAATTGGCTCTAGGTTGTGTTTAATTTTGATTATACCTTGGATATTCATAACATTTCCTCTTGGTTTTCACTGGAAAACTTTGACCTTTGATTTTGCTTTTTAGTCCAAGCAATGAAATAAAGTACCTCTGCCCCATTCAAAAACAAAAACAGAAAATCATGTAATGGATTCCAAAAGTAGAACTTAAAATATTTTAAGTAATCTATTTTAGATCAATTATACTAATATTCTATTATATTAGAGTAACTGAAAATTGGAGAGTAATAAAGTAATTGAAGATTATGGATAACAGCTGTGCCTACAGGAGTCAAGTATTATGATTAACACTGAACCTTAGTTTACCAATTATTCTTGTTTAAAAATATATTACAATTCCATATTTACAACTCCACCACAAAATAAACTGGGTCTGTCTGTGGTAGCCTGGAACCACAGACTACAAAACAGATAGCTTCTGTAAAGAACAGTTAGTCCAAACAACTAAGAAGCTCTAATTTGCTCAAGGAATTAGTACCATAACCTGAGTTAGTAGGTCTTCTGATTCATAGTCCTGTCTGCCCTTCACACTATGCTTCCAAGTAATGAGGACAAGAAATACAGATACAGTGAATGCCAGAATTGGAAGAGGATTTGGGGATAATCTAATTGAGCAGATTTAAATTTTAAAAATCATCATTATCATCGTCTATTTTTGGGGTAAATGTGACACTCTTCTTTCAAATGAAATTTTATATAGAATTCCAATATAAAATAGATGGGCTCAGGTTACAGTGGGTGCTTTTACATGTGTATGTGAGCAGTATCCCCTTGGCTTTCTCTTCTTTAGTTATTCCAAGTTCTGTAACCCTTAAAGCACAAAAACTAAAACCCAACCTGGTTCAAACTCTGCTGTACACTAGGAACCAGTTAGGTTGAGTGGCTTGGTTAATATAAGAAAATGAGCTGCTGAAAGAACAGGAACGGGAACACAGGCCCCTGACTCAGTTCAGAGACTGTTGTCTTTGTGTGTTATCACAGGGAAAATCTAAACCCTGCTTTTGACTTCTATGAATTAAATTTCTCATTTGACAATACAAACTCACCTTCTATAACTAAATGGGGAAAAATGAAAATCTCAGGCTTCATTAAACATAAGCAAAATAAGCAAATGTTATGATAATAAACTAATTTATCTGCTTTTGAAACTTTGAGTGAAATAAGATACCATTTTAGAATAAAGTGTAATGCAGAATTATAATCCCTCTTTCCCTCAGAGCAGCTCTAAGATAATCTGTTTAATATACCACATCCAGTAATAATTTATTTTAACCAAATATTTTGTGGCAGAAAAAAACCCACACTGCCACATGTAAAAGAATCAACTTAGAACACTCCCTAACACCATACACAAAAATAAACTCAAAATGGATTAGAGACCTAAATGTAAGACAGGACACTATAAAACTCTTAGAGGAAAACATAGGAAGAACAGTCTTTGACATAAATCACAGCAAGATCTTTTTAATCCACCTCCTAGAGTAATGGAAATAAAAACAAAAATAAACAAATGGGACCTAATGAAACTTAAAAGCTTTTGCAAAGCAAAGGAAACTACAAACAAGACGAAAAGACAACCCTCAGAAGGGGAGAAAATATTTGCAAAGGAATCAATGGACAAAGGATTAATCTCCAAAATATATAAACAGCTCATGCAGCTCAATATTAAAAAAAAAAAAAACCCAATCAAAAAATCGGCAGAAGACCTAAATAGACATTTCTCCAAAGAAGACATACAGATGGCCAAGAAGCACATGAAAAGCTGCTCAACATCACTAATTATTAGAGCAATGCAAATCAAAACTACAATGAGGTATCACCTCACACCAGTTAGAATGGGCATCATCAGAAAATCTACAAACAACAAATGCTGGAGAGGGTGTGGAGAAAAGGGAACCTTCTTGCACTGTTGGTGGGAATGTAAATTGGTACAGCCACTATGGAGAACAGTATGGAGGTTCCTTTAAAAACTAAAAATAGAATTACCATATGACCCAGCAATCCCACTACTGGGCACATACCCAGAGAAAACCATACTTCAAAAAGACACATGCACCCCAATGTTCATTGCAGCACTATTTACAATAGCCAGGTCACGGAAGCAACCTAAATGCCCATCAACAGACGAACGGATAAAGAAGATGTGGTACATATACACAATGGAATATTACTTAGCCATAAAAAGGAACGAAATTGGGTCATTTATAGAGATGTGGATGGATCTAGAGACTGTCATATAGAGTGAAGTCACAAAGAGAAAAACAAATATCGTACATTAACGCATATATGTGGAACCTAGAAAAATGGTACAGATGAACCGGTTTGCAGGGCAGAAACAGAGACACAGATGTAGCAAACAAACGTATGGACACCAAGGGGGGCAGTGGCAGGGGTAGTGGTGGTGGTGTGATGAATTAGGAGGGTGGGATTGACATATATACACTAATATGTATAAAATGGATAACTAATAAGAACCTGCTGTATAAAAAAATAAATAAAATTTAATTAAAAAAAAAACATCCACACTGATTCAAGACAAGAAACAAAATTGATTCAAAATCTAATAACTAAGCAACTGGTCCAAAATGCATGGCTGAGAATATAATGTTTTTTTTTTCTACTTCCTTTCACCATCATTTTAATAGAAAAAGAATATAAACTTCTATATTACAAAATATAGTATTTCATATTTTTTCAATAGAAACTTATAAAACACTAACGTTATAAAATAAATGGATGTTTAAAAGCAAATTCCGGATGATACTGCATCAATGTGGGGAAAAAGTGTATTAGGGTACAAATACCCATGACTATGGGTACAAAGTATCAGTGAATACAGAGAAGAAATTCCAAGTGAATAGTGTTCTGACCACTATGATCTTTTTTTTTTTTTTTTTTTTTTTAAATTTATTTATTTTTATTTTTGGCTGTGTTGGGTCTTCGTTTCTGTGCGAGGGCTTTCTTTAGTTGCGGCAAGCGGGGGCCACTCTTCATCGCCATGCACGGGCCTCTCACTATCGCAGCCTCTCGCTGCAGAGCACAGGCTCCAGATGCGCAGGCTCAGTAGTTGTGGCTCACGGGCTTGGTTGCTCCGCGGCATGTGGGATCCTCCCAGACCAGGACTCGAACCTGTGTCCCCTGCATTGGCAGGCAGACTCTCAACCACTGTGCCACCAGGGAAGCCCCCACTATGATCTTTTGATCTCTATACCACCTCACTATGATTCAGAGGCTGATTTGTGGATCTGTTCCCCCAAATAAGCAGTGATTGTCTTCAATCTATTATTAAGAAAGTTTTGTTCTATTTTCACTTGCCCTCTAGGCCCAGCCAAGGATGCCACCTGGTCGATATTAGCATTTCTTGGAAGAAAATAAATGATATTATTAGTGATCTTCTGGGAAATTCTGAAAAATTTCAAAGCCATCAGGAGACATCATGGTGCTGATGTTGAAGATCTTGGCAGTGGTGTAGTCTGGTCCTCCCCAAGGAGGGCTGAGAAACACGACATCAGCCTTTAAACGAGAAGCCAGCTGTAGGAAATCTCCACAGATGAACTCAGTCTTGTCCGCTACCCCATAAATTTCTGCATTACTGTGAGCAAGATCGATCTTAACAGGATCAATATCAATGGCAATCACTGTCTTTCCTGTTAAGGCAAACTGAATGGTATTTCCTCCAACTCCACAAAATGCGTCGACTATGGTGTCACACTGGAAGGACTGGCTGACCCTGCCGGCAATGTGCTCAGCAATCTTCTCGGGTGTAACTGAAAACCAGCCTTCTCTGTCTAATTTAATCCCATCGTCAAAGTGGGAGAAGAGCCAGTATCTCTGGGCCCAGTACTTCGCCAGCTTGGGCACAGCAGTGATCTCAGGAGGCATACCAATTCCCTTTCTGTTCTTGCTCTTCTTCTTCTTTTTATTTTCAGCTTCGGCTTCTACCTGAAGACGGTCTGGTGCAGCCTGGGTGGGGCAGTCACCCTCATCTGTCACTGCTGTTTCTGTGCTGTCCCTGTCAGTTTTCTCTGTTCCCACTTCCCCAGCTGGAGACATGGCATGACACTTTCCAGGTTCTGGCTCACTCGTCTCCGGTGGGCCACCCCCTTTTTCAACAGACACTTCTTGTTCCTCTGAACCACTGCTTGTGCAAGTATCTTGCACGTTGTTATGAGAAACTGACTCCTGCGATGCTTCCTCATCCATTGGTTCATTAACCCATTTTAGGAATTTTTCTACCTTACTCAAAGTTTTTCTTTCCTTGAAGAGTTTTTCCTGGCTCTTCAGTGAAGAAGATGTGTTTGTTTTTCATATTGATTTGTCTTCTCATGTCCAAGTACTTTGACTTGTGTGGATACCTGACCCGCCGGTGACTGAAATTTGAAATTCCACCATATTTTTGTCCTGAGCCATGCTTGAATCCTAGAAGGGAACTGTTGACATCAAAGTCTGAATCTGGGTTTTCATAGATGACCAGTTCATGGCTCCTCTTGAATTTGTTTGGCTTCTGTTCAGGTGGATCTTTGCCACTCTCATCTCTATCAGTGCCGATGAGATGTGGTCTGTCTTTGTGTTTGCTTCTGATGACTCTTGTGAATCCTGAGCTGGTTGGCTTGTGCTTCTGTTCCCAGACATGCTGCTTTCCTTGCTTCCTCCATTACATGGTTCACTTTGGCCCGAAGCAAGGCATTCTCTTCTGCTGTTAACTTCACTTAAACACTGATGTCCATCACAACTCACAGAGGGATCTAATCGGCTCTGTTCTACTTCCTCTGAATTCAGACTTATATTACTAGTCCATCAAGAATTTCATTATGATCTTTATCACTTGAACTAGAGCTTTCACTACCCATTGATGAAGATGGAGAAGAAAGCTCATCTGCTTTCATGAGATTTTCATCTTTCTTGTTGTCAACTACTGTTTTAGACACACAAGTATCTGTATCACAGCTTTGCGAAGCATCAAAGGTCCAACCCTGAGCTTCCCAATACTGAAACTGTTCCAAATAATACCAATACAGCTGGCTATAATGCTGCTCCCATTCCTCCTCTGTATTAGGGATGTTCCAGTGTTCTGAGGATGGCGTCTGACCTACATGCTTTTCTTGCCAGCTTTGCCACAACAGTTCCCCCTGGTATTCCTTCCAGTACTTCTCCCAGAGCTCCATAATTTCCAGCTTTGGAGATAATGTATTTTCAGCAGGAAGATTCTCACCTTCAATGTCTGTTTTGGTTCGAAGTTTATACCTTCTGGTGTTCTCATTCTCAGATGAAGATGGATCATCTGAAGCCAAAATGTCATCTTCCTCACATTCTTGTCTCCAAGATTCTCTCTTAATTTCATCTAAGTACTTCTTTTGATGTTTTTTCTCTTTTTTATTTTAACTTTGTTTCTAGTATTCATAGATACCTCAAAATTCTTATGTGCAGACACCCTACCAAACTGAAGTGGCAGCCCCATACTTCTCATGAGTTCAGCCTCAGAATCAAGTTCACTTTCATCTGGGCCTATGTCTTTGCTGTCACGTGACTCTGCAGTGCCCTGGGAACAACCACCTTCTTCCTCTTCTGTAGCTTGCTCTCCTGCACTGTTGCCATCATCTTTAACGTAGTAGCCTTTTAATCCCAAACTGCACAATTTCCGATCTTCCACAAACGCCCTGGAGCAGAGGCAGAGGATGCAGGAGCCCTCCCAAGGTCTTCAAGGAAGAGACACATCTCCACCCCAGAGCTCCACTTCTCGCAGTACATCGTAGCACTGCAGAGGAGGCGGCCACGTGGCAAATGGCGCCAGAAGGCCTCCCAGCCGCTGTTCTGCTGCTGGGGACCGAGGGGAGGACTGGAGGTGCGCCTGGCTGCCAGGGAGGAATGGCAATATAATGTTTTCATTCCTGTATCATGTAGAATTTCAGGAGAACTCTGAGACATTTCACTGTGTTCTGATATTCTCTTTTTAGAAAAGAGTATATTCTCTAAAGTTACATAAGAATTAGGTAAGGATTATTGATGATTCTATCAGATATTAGGAAATCATCTGAATCCCTACCTCAAGGGTTTTATTCTATACTCTGCCAACTAAAGCACTACCCAAATAAGACAACTAAACTTTAACATGGAAGAAAACTGGATGTTTCAATGACAGTTAAAGCAAAAACAGTACTATCCACCATTGTCTTTCCTCTAACATCGTTAAGATCTTCTACTATTTAATACAAAGTAAACAAGCTATTTTTGGCAGCTTAGACACTCAAGAAAATGCAACTCAACATCAAAAGGCTGCATCCATATTTCAACTAGGAGAATATAATACAAAAAAGAGACTAGAAAACATCACCCTTATCAAACTTCAAATAATAAAAGTACTGATACTCTCCCATTCAAAAACACACCCAACTTTATTTAAAACTTGGAACAGAAAAAAAAGGAATGATTATTCTACTATGTGCCTGGCATTTTATCTCATTTAATCCTTGCAACAATGCTTTGAATTACTTAATCTCATCCTTCTACAGATGAACAAGCTAAGGCTCAGTGTAACTTACCCAAAGTTATGTAAGTGGCCATGCTTCAATAAGACCCCTGGGCTGTCCACTCCAAAGTTCTTTTCATGGCATCACATAGTGTATATTTTACATTGCTTGCTTCAGACAGTTTTGCTTATTTTTTTCTAAGAGCTAGCTAAAGATTAATTTTAAATAAGTAGATGGCTTCTGCCCGGAGGCTAGTATAAACAACATTTAATGGTCAGCATCTTTGTTGAAATGCCATAGTGAAGTCCAAAGAATGAATATATGATTTGTAAAAATGTGTACCTCTCTCCAACTCATTTCCTCTTTTAAAACTAAAGGCTAAATAGATTCCAAAGGTTGTCCAGAAGTCAGGGTAGGAAGCATATTTCTGCGCCAAAAGATGCCAATCTACTCAGATTTCCTTGAGAGATACCTTATCATGGCATTGGTATTTAAGACCTCAGTCTGTTAGGTCAGATCTGAGTCCGAGTTTAGACTCCACCACTTCCTACATGTGTTACTCAACTTCTCTACATCTCAGTTTTCTCACATAGACAACAGTAATCAACTCATAGGTATACAAGGAGCATTACATGAGATAATACCCAAAAAGAGTTTAGCAAATAAGCCATATACATTGTCTATTATTCTGAATTAAGTAATTCTTTGACAGTAATATATACATGCTCACTTCAATTAAACTATCAAGACTCACAGATTTTGCTAAAAATCAGGTTTGTTGTAAGAATATTCCTCAAATTGCTTTGGTCAGATAAGGAAAGTGGAAAAACCACTGAAGAAAATGAAAGAGCCAATGCAAGGAGAAAGACTCTTGTCACCTGCTTGTCTTTTATTTCTTCAGAAATTTTAAAAACATCTATACACAAAAACTAATAATTTCACATTATAAATCATTCTATTGTTACCACCGTTTTCATTTCTTTTAGGAAGAGGTCTTCTTTTTTAATTATAGAGAAAAAGGGCAAATACAACAAAGAAAGGAGAAAATTAGCAAAGACATATTACTGAAAATGATTAATCAAAAGTTATGCATTATTTGCCTAAAATATGAATATTTTAAGAAAAAGCTAAAACTAAAAGTGATTAACCTCTTTGAACATATTGCCTTAATACCAATACCATACCCTTAAAATTTTATCAAATGCCATAAAAAACAGAAACACTATTTAAACAGCAGAGGTATAGCAATGATGATTAATAATGAAAAATGCTTATCTATGCCTGTTGATATGTTTTCAGGTCAATGCCTATAAATTATCCTTGCAAAGCAACTGCTTTCCCAAATATGCTAATTGAGCAAATATGTTTTAGAATATTTTATGGTTAAAACTTATAAGCACTAATCACAAGTGGTTAATCATTTCACTCCCTCATAAGTTATATCATTTTTATATCTTAAATTTGTAACTAATACAATATACTTTAAGAATGAATTAACTAATTCTTTCTCTGAAAGTAATAATTACCACATCATAATGCCAGACTGCTTTTTATTCTAAAACAGTCAGCCCAGTACATTTTATGTAATTGACCACTTGAGACAAATACTTATGGTATGCTTCAGTGACCTGTAATACAGACTAAAGAAACAGAATTAGAAAAAAAAAAAAACTCCATGTCAAATTGATAAAATACAGGCCCGATCTTTGCCATTAAAAAGTACTGAGTGTTGGAGTAGGGAAAGGAGACGACTTGACATCCTTTATATAACTTTAAGAAAAGGTTTGCAATATCTAACAGTACAGAAATAAAATCATTTGCTAATGTTTTCACCCCGTTAGTGAAAGTTAAGGAACATAAGATTGACAGGAAAAGAATTAAAATTTTGAATCGTATAGCAGCTATCTATAAGATTATTTATAGTTATCTATAAGATTACAATGTAATAATCATTTTCACATTTAAATCCCATACATACCCAGCAACCCATATTAACAATGTCTGCATAATGAAGTAAAATTATTACTCTTTAGTGAAACATAAAGAAAACATGTTTAAAAGTCCTTATCAATTATCAGGCTAGTTAATAAAAGCTGTAGTTTTAGAATTGTGAGGTGCCCCAGGAGTCAATGATCTGATCTACAAGATACAAAATTCATCCACACACATCACACACAGGTGGTGTGATGGTTCTGTCTCCTTCAAATAAGTGGTGAAGGATGCTAAGGCTTTCTCAGGCAGCCAACCTCACTCCTTTGTATCCTTCTCTAGAAAGTGCAAACTACCCGGGCTTTCTAGTTAAGCCTATTTCCTTTGCCATATGGAAGATTTTAAATTATTTTAAAACAAGTATTATGTCTTTCCCTTAGTCTTCTATTTTCTAAAACCAAAAGACTCAGTTCCTGGAATCATTTGTCAAATACCATTATTTCCAGTATCTCCCATCATCTTGATCATCTTTTCCTTTATACATTTTAATATTTACTATTCTACGTAACCTAGTATTCAGAATAATATTGCATGTATGGTCTGCTTGCAGCATAATACTACTATTTTCCATGATGAGCAAACTCTATAAAATCATTCGTGCAATCTGACCTCGCTTTAATGTTTTTAGCAGCTGATCATTCCTTGCTCATACTGTACTTGTCATCAAACGAAATGTCTATAACCTACTCCCAGGTCTATTTCATTGTATATTTGAAGAGAATTATTTTCCCATCCTAAAGTTTTAAATTTAACTGTAATTGAATACATGCACTATTGAAAGATACTACTTTGGCATAGTGTTATCATTGGTGTGTTCTGAATAACTATATATTAAGTCAGTTTTCCTAAAAAGTTATCTTGGTAATTTGTTAGCTTTTTTTTTTTTTTTTTTTTTGCCTAGTGGAAATTGGAGGATTACCACCTAAAACATACATGGGTGGCTAAAATGTAGTTTAACCCTGAAACTAGATTCCAGTGAAATTTAGAAGATAAAAGGAGATTCACAGTATAAGATTAAGCTCTTAGGAACAGAACTGTAGGTTAAAGGAATAGGTTGATTCTTTTTCTACTCTTTGTAAAATATTTTCTAGCCCCTTGAGAAATACTAGCCTATACCTCTTGCATATACATCTTTGCTTCTCAATTTAAAATTCTCTAAATTTTAAGAGAGAATTAAGACTGAATGAACTAAATAGTTGAAAGTTACTTTACCAAAACTGTGTATCACATATTGAGTACAAACTTATTGCTATGATGAAATTTTTATATACATTATACAAAAAGTAGTTTGGTATCATTTATCTCCATTTACAGGTAAAGTGTAAAATCATGTGCTATGATGTCAGCAAGTCTGCAAACTGAACATCAGCTCTACAATTTACTAGCTCAATGATTTTAGGCAAGTTTCTTAATGGCTCTGAACTTGGATTTGTACTTTTTCATGTGTATTAAGTGGGAATACTAATAATTATTTCATAGGGTTCCTGTTGTTATTAAATCAGTTAACACATATATGGTGCCTGGTGTATATGTTCCAATTATAAGCAGGCGTTGTATAGAAGGAACTCCAATCTTCACATTCTCAATCATTTATTCTAATTTATTTCAATATGTTGGTAAAGATATAACATATTGTCTTGCTGTTACCTAAGTATAAATTACTCTTAGTATGATTAAATTTATGAGTTTTTTTCCCCTCATGTTGAGATTTCAAAATGTTCAGTATATGAAGAGTTAGCTTTTTTTTAAAAGAAGTCATTTTCTTTCCAAGCTTACCTTCTCTTCTCAATCATTTTTGATGGTTAGACTATTGAAGAAAGAAAAGGTATCACAAAGCTTTTCTCCAAGAATAATAAGGGAGATAAACTCATTTCCATCAACTTAGGTAAAGAAAAATTAGACAGTATATATCACCTGTTTTAATTAAGGCTACTAAACATATTATATTTTGCTATAATAATACTATTTCTAGGTTTATTGAAATTCAGGAACCATGTTTTTAGTCACATGTAATTCCACACCTGAAACATCTGAGATGTTCAATAGAGGCTGGGGGAACTGATAATATACTATGGAGAATACTTTGCTCATCATCAGACCCAAAGGAAAAGCAAATAAATGTTTGTTCCTACTGAATATGTAAATATTCTTGTAGTTCAAGAATGAAGCTATTGTTCCTTCTCCATTCAGCCATGGCTGGAACAATGATGTTAAGAACAAATCAGGAAGGTATAAAGTCTCTGCATTAGAGTCAAGAGATTTTCTTGGGTGCTTCAAATACCCAAGAAATAGATCAAAATCAAGTGCTTATACAAATAGCTTTAAATACATCATAAAATTAATAAAACAAAATGGATGTGATATCATTTAGGTGCTACAGTTCTTACTGTAAAACACAAATTATCCACAATGCTTAATATGTACCTTCCGGAAAGTATTAAGGTAAAACAATCAACTTTTTAAAAATTCTAAATTCATCCATAAGATTATTTAAAGTGTACTCCTTTATGCAACTTGAAACTCCTTCCCCTTCCTCTCACTTTCTCCCCCACATACAATGTAAGCTGCTTATTAAAATAAAAAGTAAGGCAAATAGGTCCTCTGGACAAGAAGGGACAGTAGGCTATCAGTGATGGTGTCTATATTGTACAAGAATTGGTAAAACTGAGAATTACTAATTAGGGATTAATGAGAAATCAGTAAGGGGACTTCCCTGGTGGCAAAGAGGTTAAGAATCCGCCTGCCAATGCAGGGGACATGGGTACGAGCCCTGGTCCCGGAAGATCCTACATGCCGCAGAGCAACTAAGCCCACGCGCCACAACTACTGAGCTTGCACTCTGGAGCCCATGAGCCACAACTACTGAGCCTGTGTGCCACAACTACTGAGGCCCGTGTGCCTGGAGCCCATGCTCTGCAACAAGAAAAGCCACGGCAATGACAAACCCATGAACCACAACAAAGAGTAGCCCCCTCTTGCGGCAACTAGAGAAAGCCCGCACACAGCAACGAAGACCCAACACAGCCATAAATAAATAAATAAATAATTTTTTTTTAAAAGAAAAATAAATAAGACTAGTAAAGTTTATGGTACTCCTTCAGAGTGTAAAATGTATGATAAAATAGTCAAATTTCACTTTCATTATCTATGGATAAGAGCAGCACAGTCTCTTAAAAGCTGCACTGAAACGAGGAGGAAAAGCTTGTCCAGGGTTAAACACTAATTTATGCAAATCCCGTTGTTTTTTTGTTTTGTTTTGGTTTTTTGCGGTACGGGGGCCTCTCACTGTTGTGGCATCTCCCGTTGCGGAGCACAGCCTCCGGACGCGCAGCCTCAGCGGCCATGGCGCACGGGCCCAGCCACTTCGCGGCATGTGGGATCTTCCCGGACCGGGGCATGAACCCGTGTCCCCTGCATCGGCAGGCAGACTCTCAACCACTGCGCCACCACGGAAGCCCAAAATCCCGGTTTTGACAAGAATCCTGTCAATGTCAAGCAGCACGTACACTGACAGCAGGACAGGCTGAAAAGCTCTGTGTCAGAGCTGGGATGGAAGTCGCCAATTTATGAAGGCTGTTATAAACCACAGGATTTCAAAAGTGTGAAAGAAAATGATGGAAATTTTTATAACTTTGCAGGCAATACTATGAGCTTAAAGGGGCTGCAGTTCTTTCACTTTATGAGAAAAACTAGTTTACTTTAAAAGACTTGTGAATTTTTATATTAAGGCTATATTGTAAGACTCTTAATACAAAAGTTTGTTATCCTAGTAACATTCAAACAGAAAAGAAAACTTTAACAGGAAATATAAAAGGAAAAAAAATTAATTCAAAGAAAAAGATGGTACAAGGAAGCAGTTTCGGTTTCCTTCCCAACTCCTGATCTGGAAGTTCCAATCAGTAATTGCTGCGGCTGTCAAGGGTCAACAAATATCACTCTGAGGAAGTGAACAATAAGGGAGGCTGCTATTTCTAAATCCTTGAAGGAAAACTAAAATGGAAACAAAAGTAATTAAGAACCTATGTGCCAGGCATTTCAATCATTTGATGACTGAACAAAATATTTATTGAGCAGCTACTATGTTCTTTAAGACAACCAAAAGATTATGTATCTTGCCCAGGTTATGCTGGACTCTAAAATCCATGCTCTTTCCACACATCCCAGTAGATGCAGAGGCTGAAGGAGAGAATTACCTATCATGTTAAACTTTTACAAGACTTATATAGATCAAAATCAAGTGCTTTCCATCTCATTTACATTTTCAATACATCATGAAATTATAAAACAAAATGGATGTGGTATCATTTAGGTGCTATAGTTCTTACTATAAAACACAAATTATCCACAATGCTATCTACTCTGAGCACCACCTACTATGAATCACTCAATGAGAGAATGAACTACCCTGAAATGGCTACACTATCAATAAGCAGCTACTATACTTTAAATAAATTAGTGTTAAGTAAAGAGCTTAGAATAATGTTGGGTACAACATTAAGTGTTCAATAAAGTTAGCTATCATTACTCCTTCACAAGTGTAAAGTTCCATTCTTTATAATGTCACATACAACACATTTTTTCTTTTATTGGTTTGAGTCAAGCAATTTGCATTATTCTAGTGAGTTACAGAGGTTGAGAACACATAAGACTAAATGAGCCTTGATGTGGCACTTTACATTTACAAAGTGATTTTACAATTACTGGTGTCAATAACCAATGTAATACAAAAGTGAGGCTGAGAATCTGGTCAATTAGCAACATGTTCATTTCTCTTCCATTGAAGAAAGGAACCCAGAGGTAATCTTCTTTACTGAGACAAATCCTACTAGCTTACCAAATACAGTACATTTGTCCTTCAATACCCATGAGCGATTGGTTCCAGGACTGCCCCTCTATATCAAAATCTGTGCATGCTTATATAAAATGGTATATAGTATTTGCATATAACTGACACACACCCTCCTGTAGACTTTAAATGATCTCTAGATAACTTATAATATCTATTACAATGTAAATGCTATATAAATTGTTGCCTGCATTCAGCGAAGTTAAGTTTTGCATTTTGGAACTTCCTATAATTTTTTTTTTCAAATATTTTTGATCCACGGTAGGTGGAACCTGTGGATACAGAGGGCTCACTGTAATTGTCTTTATGAAATTCATCCAACTTAATGTCCCCCACCCTTGGTATCCACAGACATGGAGACTCTTCCGAAAAATATTACTAATGAGAAGGAAAGTATAATAAAGCAGTAAAATTCACCAATACAAATATTTTCACACCAGATTCTTCCCATTAACTATTACATGTTCCAAGACATTTATCCTCAGAGGCTTAGATGCATACAAACAATTCTGCTTTGTATATGTAATTGGCAAGTTCCTAAATTTACCTAAGAACTTATAATACATTTTAAATAAAGGATGTTCATCCATTTCATAATTTGATAAACCTCATAGTATTGTTTCTGTTTAATGAGTGTTATCACATTCTGTGGCATAAACTTTGAGACAGATAACTTTCCTAAGCTCTCTTAGGAAAGTTGAAAGTGAGTTGTTGAGGCTCTTTTTTCAGAAATCTTTATCAATATTTTGGTATGGTAGCAATGAGAAAGGGCTGTCCACTTCAATAGCAGAATAAGAATATTCCATGGTAGCTTATAAATTAACTCTTTGATTGTGAACAGCATATGTTCTTAACTGGTTTCATATTTGGATTTTGTTTTATAATTCCATAGCTAGACAACTCTTTATAACTGTCATGCAAAAATTATGATGAGCATTTAAAATTTTTTTTCCTTATTTAAAACTGTGTCCATGTTAGGAAAATCTTCTGTAAATAGGTCAGTTAATAGAAAAGTCAATAGGTTAAGTTTTAAGAGATTAAACAAGAGTTTAAAAATTTTCTACCTTATTTTCTTCTCTTCTCCTTACTGAGATAAGCCACTCTAAATGAACATTTTAGTAACTATCACAATTTTTTAAATGATACCTCTCACATGCTTGCACACTTGCACACCCAAACACACACAGAGTCATTGCGTCTGGGAATGTTCAAATACCTAATTAACATTTTTATCTATTTAATGTATCACTACCTGGCATGAAAATTAGCTCAAGAAGGCCTGAAACTTTTGTTAACATTCTTAGGATTATACTAATGTTACTAGCGAGAGCTTAAAACCATTTTCACAGGGCATTTTCCAATACTGAATTCTGCTGAGGTCCCAGGGCAATAGCATAGTCATTATGACTGTGCAGACTTTCAAATATCAGGTCCTTAATGAGAACCTCTACTGAAAATTGGCTGAGTGGTTAACTTGTTAGTTTCTACTTAATAAACTCGTAAAGGTCTTCTCATTTTTATATCCACTTAAACTTTTCCTGCAGTTACTAAAAGACCAGAAACTGAGAATGAACTCTCACAGAATGCTTGGCACATAAGTTTTACTAAGGGTTGAAAACTTCTGCTGTGAAAATACATTCTTGGTCAGCTTCTTCTCCCACTTTCCTGGGTGGTTCCTAAATCTTTACATCTCTCTTCAAAATTCCTCTCCTATTCTTGACCTCATTACTTTGAACAGATGACCTGCTTTTACTTGACAGAAAAGAGTTCATTAGTGAAGAATTATTCACCTTCCTTCCCTGACACCCAGCTTACTCTCATCCACACCTATATTTACTTCCTTCCTCTCTTCTCTTTAGTACTCCTCAACATATCCAAAGTCACCAAAGTGATCATACCCCACTTTCTCACCACAGCCTGGATTTTTTTTTTAATCCTTACACCTATTTTTACAACCTCTCTTTCTCTCTTTTCTTCACTCTGCCTTTGATGTAAACATGCTTGGATTTTCACCCTGAGCTCCTTTACTCCTTATTCTCTTCTTCTATCCTCTTTATCTTCACAACCAAGATCCTATAAGTAGCCTAACCCTCATTTTCTTATGTCCCACTTACTGTCAAGAAACCACAAATTGCCATGCACATCCACCATTCCACTGAAAGTGCATTCTACAGTTATAAGAACCTGTCGATTGCCAAATCCAACAGCCACTTTTCAATTCTCATCTTCCTTGACCTTTCCAGCATTTTATACTGTGGATCAAGCATCCCTTCCCATCTGCCCAACCCCTTGTCCTCCTAAGCTACAGCTACTTCTCAGTGTCCCTTCCCACCCCTCAGCTGTGAAATTCCCTGGAAGTTGACCCTTGTCTTCGTCTTTTCTCTTTTTACACACTTTTTCTTTTTACACACAATCTCACCCATACTCTTTACTTGTGCCTAGACGCTGATGACTCCAAAGTCCCCATCTCTTGCCTTAACTATTGCAATAACTGGGCTCCTTGCTCTCTGCTCTCACTGAAACCCATTTTCTATACCATAGGAAATAATCTCTTAAAGCAAAATCACATCATGACACTCCCCTACCCAAAATCCTTCATTGGTCCCTATTCTCAGATATAAATATTCCAACTCCTTACTGTAACCCACCTGACTCCCCATCCTTCAAGCCACCTGCCTTTGCAGCCAGCCTCATCTACTGACACTTGCTACACCCAACCTATACTGCTGCCAAAATACCTCACCCTACCATGCCCTCCTACACTCTTTGCTATTCTCTCACACATTTTTTTCCCAAGCTAAGTCCTTCAAAACTTTCGAGACTCACATTAAACTTCATTCATTCAGATTTAACAAGTACTTACTGAAAACCTTATGTTTCAGGGACTGTTCTGAATGCTGAAGTATTAGCTGAGACAAAGTCCCTGTTCTCACATTGCTTTCACTTAGGGGTTGGAAGGAGGGGCAGGATATGCAGAAAATAAAGCGGGCAAAGGGGATAGAGAGTTTGTGTGATGGCGCATTGCTGTTTTATAATACGATAATTAGGGAACGCCTCGCCTCTTCTATGAGTCAGTTCCTGACTGAGTTAAACACTCTCCATCTATGGTGCTTTACTTGCTGGGCTCCTCTGCTAGTCTGACTCTTTTAGTGTAGAGACTGCTCATCTATGAATTGCCATTGTCCAGCATGCAATCATTCTAAGGAAATGTGTTGTGTTGGGCACTGTTCTGGGTGGAGAGATAAAGTCACATAGTAAGTACTCAAAAAGTTTTTTGAAACAGATTAAAATATATTTGAAATTATAAGTTAATAAGAAAACCTCAAATATAAAAATATCACTTTACAGTTAATATTTTAATAATATATCAAAAAACAGGGACAAAGAGTCAAACAAAGTATCATAATTATATACTAACATATTCTCAAAATTATGAATGTTAAGTAAGTACAGGCATACCTCTGAGATATTGCAGGTTTGGTTCCAGACCACTGCAATAAAGCAAATATCACAATAAAGGGAGTGACACTAATTTTTGGTTTCCCGGTGCATATCAAAATTTATATTTACACTACACTGTAGTCTTTAAATGTGCAATAGCATTATGTCTAAAAAAAACAAAGCACATACCTTAATTAAACATTACTTTATTGCTAAAAAATGCTAACCATCATCTGAGCCTTCAGCGGGTTGAAATCTTTTTGCAGTAGTAACATTAATGATAACTGATCACAGATCACCACAACAAATATAACAGTAAAGTTTGAAATATTGTGAGAATTACCAAAATGTGGCACAGGGACACAAAGTGAGCAAATGCTGTTGGAAAAATGGTGCCAGTAGACTTGCTCGACACAGGGTTGTCACAAACCTTCAACCTGTAAAAAAATGCAGTATCTGCAAAGCGTAATAAAATGAAGTGCAATAAAACAAGATATGCCTGTACGGATTAAATAAACATTTCATAGGAGAAATGTATTTTGCTGTGCATTTGAAAGCACCTGGGAGAGACTGAATTCTGAAGTGTTCTGTGGACAGTGATTAAGAGAGAATTTTGCAAGGAATTGGAGAGTAGGTTGTATGCATAGACTGAATGAAGGTGGTAATTTGTATAGGTAAAGTCTATTGGTTTAGTTGTAGGAGTATTTCATTTACTAATTATAGACAGGAACAAGTTCAAAGATCATGGTATTTTATCATGGAAAACCATAATCATGTTGTTGTTAACTTCACTGAAGGCAAAGGGCAAAATTAGAAAGAAGTTATGTTTTTATTCATATTTCTTTTTTTAAACTCTCATATTTTCAGATCCTTTTTGCAAATTTTAGGGATTCCTTTTTAAGACTAAAATTCCCTAATCATGATCAACTTTCTTCTTGCTAATTTTATTTTGCTTGCTGTTACTTTTTCAAATAAAAAATGTAATACAAAATTATAGAAAGTTTATAAAATTGAAAAATAAGTATATACACATATACAGAGTCTGTACATAATTCTGCTACACTAAAACAACCACTACTTTGAGAGGGCATTCTCAACCCTATAAACTGCTTTTATTCACTCATCATAAATATTTCCCATGATATTACAGCCTTCATAATGATCTTTTATCACAATTGTAAAATATTTCACCCAGCTGATGAATGATGCTTTATTTTAGCATTCTTAGTGTTAGGCATTTAAGTAGTTTCTAGTTTTTCCTGTTATTGCTGCAATGATCATCTCTCAGAAATTCACTTATTCCTTCGATCTTTCACTAGCAGAGATTAACAACTGTGGGATTATTAGTTTAAAGGGAATGAACATTTTTAAGGCTTGGAAAAAAATCAGAAAGATCACACCAATTTACACTGCTGTCAGCAATGTATAAAAGTACTCGTGTCACTACATCTTTGCCAGCATGAACATTATCATTTAATTTTTTCCCATTAATTCACACATTTAACACTGTAACTGTTTCAATTTGCATTTGATTGCCATCAGAGTTCAATATTTCTAATTTTTAGTTAAGAAAGATGACACTGCTACTTCAGCAAGAAACCATATTGAGCATAAGTCAATGGTTCAAGGTTGTAAAAATAAAATAAAAATTTTAAGAAAGTTAATCTAATCATGACATGAGTAACTGTTATTGTGCTCCATGGTAATTAGGCATTAATGGCAAGCAGTTAACATAAGGGGCCATTATTACTATTATTGACACATAGCCAAATCAAGCATTCTTAGATTATGTGGGAAGGCTGGATCAAGTAAAGCTATAAGCTCTTGTTATGACCTCTTAAAGATCCCTTGATCTGAAACCAGATGCGATGCAGAAGGTAAATTCTCTTTCCTCCTTAGCTCCATGCAGGCTCTATCAACTGAGCACCCAGTAAAGACAACAGGTGTTATAAATTTAGTTTGACTGAGGGTAGGCTAGGGTTTACTGAGAATCAAAGATGAGGCCAAGTCAGATATAACTCAAAGAGCTGACCAAAGAAATGGCCACTAAATCCCTTGTCTCCTCTCTATGATTATTCCTCAACTTAGGACCTAGTTTATCAGTGAGATTTCAGAAGCACTTTTAACTCTGAACTATTTCCATCTCCTTTCCCACAGAGAAAAAGAAAGGACAAGAGACACAATCATATTCCCATTTACCAATCAACCTTACTAACTAACGGAGAAGTGATCTGGGTAACACGATTTAAGGGACTTCTGCCAACACTGTGTGAACTTCCATGCACTGGAGATTTTTCGACGTTTCTAAGTGCACAATTCTGAGAAGATTAAAGAAGAAAGGTGAGAGTGGGAAGGGTAAAAAGGGGCAACACAAGCCATACTCTACAATGAAGATTAATTTAACCAGTCTGGTTTAATATTCTTAGAATACTTAAGTCTGAAGCATGCAGAGGACAGGAATAAGAGTTCCAATATGGAGAGGATACAGGGAAAAGCAAAAGGAGTTGTCATTTTGGGCTACTTTAAAAATGCATAGCCAAGGATACTAGACTATGGAAGAATTGGGAAGAAGAAGGCCAGGTTATGATAATACAATTTTAAATTTCTATAGACCTTGGGAGTTTACAAAGCACATTTCCTTTGATCATATTACTTATCCTCACAACAACCCTGTACTGAAGCTGAGACCCAGAGACATTAAATAACTTACCCAAAGTCAAATAGGTAGTAAGTGGCAGAGCCAGGACTCGACCCAGGTCTTCTGACTCCTTCTGTGCATTTCCAGCTCCCCTGGAGCTGAAGCAGGGGCAAAAAGGGAGGTGGAAGTAATTTGCCCAAGACTAGCCCTGCCCTCTCCCCTTCTTTCAAAGGCCAAGCAGAGCAGACATTTCATTCAGTGACCCCTTTTCATCAAATGCTTTCAGGATAAAGCACACAGAATCTGAAAATGTTTCTCAGCCTTGGGTCCAAGAATGGCAACTGGCAGTAGACAATGTCAGAAGTATTTCTGCCATTTATGTGAAATTTATTGGAACTTCAAAGAATAGCAATTATCATTTCAGAAAGCAAAACTTGTTCTTATAAATGAAATTATTGAAAGCAGTTTGTTTAAAAAATTTTTGTTTAGCAGTTTAAGTCAAACCTTTTAAATTATACCATTATGAAAATTATTTTGAAAAATGCTTAAGAATCAAGATACCAAATCTACATTTAACCTACTCTGTGGTCATTTTTTTTCCCTATCTTAAATATCTTCCCTGTCATTAATTTCATTAAAGCAATTATAATCATTAGAATGAACAGAATATTCAGTCTGTTCGTAGCCAATTTTAAGTATTTTCAATAAATAGGAAAATGTGCATATCATCTTCCTGAAATTTAAATCTTATATTCATTTTAAAATTATATCTAAAATGCTTTTATTGTAGCCTTTTATAAGTAATTTTCTATAAAAAAATTTAGAGTTCTCAGTCTCAAGTTTCTTGTATCATTCCTTAATTTTTCTTAGGGAATTATGTATTTTAATTTTAAAGATTCAATGAGAATTTTTCTCTGCTTTGCTTATTTCCTAAGAATACAAGGATACAATTTAAATGGACTGGGCATTTCTAGATCATTTTGTAATCAGCTCCACTACATCTCAGTCTCTAACAGTCTTTCTATTTATGAGAACTACTATCAGTAAGGCCAAGTACTTAGTATGCATTAACACTAATCAGGGCACATAAAAGATCAACCAGGGATATCTTTATTTGTGCCCAAAGCTTTTAGAGGCTTTCTGAACTACTACTCTCAAGTTCTTGATCTGTCTCCCTTTTCAATTTGCTTTAAGACTTCAATTCCATATTTTAAAAATTGAATTAAGTCTAATTCGTTTGAGTACTGATGGTCAAATTCAGGAATTCTTAATAAGATTCATATTAACTGATCACTTTATAAGGAAAAAAATACACTAGAATACTTTTCTCCACATTATTTTAAGCCTTATTTATTTACTTAAATCTTTTCAAGATAAAATGCTCATTATATTCTCCTTAATCATTCATTAAATAGTATCAAAAATGGCTACCAACATTAAAAAAAGATAACAAGTCCATAAATTTTAGAATTTGAACCATATAGAAACAGAATGAAACTGACTTCTAGTATCTTACTTTGAATAATAAGCTCTTGGGTAAGCATGACCAGGAGGGTTGAGCCTAATTTCCCAATTACATGATCTGGGGGAAAAAATGAGCACACTTCAGGCAAAATAAAAATTCCAATAAAAAGTTGTTAAAGTTAATACTAGTTTTAAGAAGTCAACTTTGGCCTTCCCCACTTACTTCCTTCACACCATACCATTCATTTAACAGGCATAACAAATTATAATCAAGAACCATTCCAACAATGGTTCCCAGACTGGAACCATGCCAGCCAGATAGAGGCCTTATTAATATTTATTATGTGGCTTCTGGAAGGAAGGAAATTTATCTTCTACTTGTCTTATATCCTTTTAATCCCTTGTGTATATAGGCCAATCTATTTTCTAAAGTAGCTTTGTTACAAAAAGCACTCAGAATACTTGTGGAAAAACTAGCATATTAAACTGTTACACTCAGGCTTCATGTCTGAAGTAATAAGGGTGACCACTAGGACTACATTAATCATTCAACAAATAATTACTGACCTCTTTCCACTGTTTCAGCCACCAAGTCAGTTCATATGCTCACTTAAAATCAAATCCCCTCAAGCTCTAAAACAAATGGTACTTATAGTATATATCTACTGGTTATTAATAGAGTTCCTTTGCACTTTCACTAGCTATTATCCAACCATACATTCTGCCCTTGTTTATAATTATAAGTGCCTGGAAAGGATATGTTTCTTAAAATAAGAATTTTTTCCCCTCTAGATCTCTCAAGTGAGCTCTGGAGCTAGATCCAAGATTATCAATTCATCTTAATAACTGTTACAAGGAAAATGAGAGATCTTCTGATCTCTTGAACAGAAGATCAAGAGCAGTTAAGTTTAAGTTTGTTTTCTCTGAGGCTTTTAACAAGCTTTTAATTAATTGAAATAATACTAGTCAAAGGCTTGAGAACACACTAGCCTATTAGTAAAGGAGCAATACAAATGTTGAAACAAAACAGAATTTTTGGTATTTTAGGAGTCCTCTTCTTCATTTAAGAATGCCCACACACTCAGTGGAATTAACTTGATTTGATATTTTCTTTTGATTCAGTAGCCAATGTCAGTTTAACAAAAAAAAGGATTTCAGATTTTGCTTTAGGCTAGATTGTTGGAGAATAACAAATACAATACCCAAACAAATGATGACAATGCCTTACTGCTGAAACATATAAATATCATGTGGGTTATTAGGCAAGAATTACAGAAAAGAAACAGCAATATTATAAAAGCTACAATGGGAGTTTTCATGAATGAAAATTTAAAAAAGTTAATACATAAATGTTTCTAGAATTAGAGTTAAGTTAAAATTAAATGACCAGTGAGTTGTGTATAATTACATGTAAAAGAAGATCTCAATTTTATTTTTATGTAATAAAACACTACTACTAATGGCATAAGTACTTAGAAGGGACATAAATTTTCAGAAGTATATTTTGTCCTCTATTCATAGAAAGTTAAAGAATCATGGAGCATGTTTGAGGAAAAATTGCCTTTTATATATTTAGTCTCTATTTATAACATAAAAGTACAATATTATATTATTAAGAAGAAGTCTGGAACATCTAAAACAGTGTTTCTGAAGATAAATCTTCACCCTATTTTAAAAGTGTGAAATTTGAAAACTACAAAGAAGAAAAGAGCTACGACGTTTTTCAAAGCACCTCCTGTAGACTTTCTATAACAAATTTTATACAGGAAAAAAAAAGGGTCCCATGAGCCAATAAGTTTGTGAAGCAATAAACACTATATATGTCTCTCTCTTGTAGATTTAAAATACATATTAATCTGTTACTGGCTCAAAGAAGTCCTGTAATCAAAGGTATACTTAATTTTTAACCCAGTATTTTCCAAATTTATTTAACCAGGAAACAGAACTAACCCTGAGCTAGATGGACTAGGCATGAAGAAATATGTACAAAAAAATAATAACTTTTTAATTCTTATGATGGTCTGAGCTACTTAACTAGAGCCTCATCATTATGTTTACTCTTAACAAACTATATGGGTTTTTTTTTTGTTTTTTTTAAGGCAAATAAAATGTACTCACTGTTGCAGAACGTCCTGTCCCTTCTGAATGGAGCTCTCAGCCAACGACAGGCCACTACTAAGGGAGTTATTTCAAACTAAGGTGTAAAACTCTTGCCAGTATTTCTCAAGTTTAATGGAACTGAAACCTATTAAAACCAGAGTGTTTCTCACAAGGAGACAGATCAACTCCACTCTTTTTCTAGAGGTGTGATAGTGAAGCCTACTGCACATGATTCTAGAACAAACGGCATAGGTCCAGTAAAGTTCAGGAAATTAGGATCAGTAGGAAGGGTAACCAAATACATCAAGAGATACCACCCACTAAATGTGAAAAGAAAATAAAGTTTAAAAAACAAAGTCAAAAGGATACAATGATGTTTAAGAGATAGAATGAAAACACAGAGAGATGACTAATAAATAAGGTGACAAAAGCAAGAGTATAGAAAAACACAAATAACCATGTAAGGTTAAAAAAGAAAATGTACAACTGACGACTCGTTATGGTATGCAATCAAATATGTATCATAAGTCCTCTTTTAGCCTATCACCAACAAAGTTCACAACCACTGACTTTAGAATTGGAAAGATGCATTGTAGAAGCTCCATCTGAAAGGGAATAAAGTCTATGGTGCAATAAGCAACATATTTGTCTGCCTTTTTAGGTATAGATGGAAGAGGCTCAGAAATTCACTAGAAACTAAAACAGAACTGTGTGCACTGTTTTTTTTTTTTTAATTCAAGAAAGATGCCTCTTCAGATTTATAAAAATCTTTAAAACATACTGACATGAGTGCCTAGTCAAGGCACATGCCCAATATAAGATTTTAACATCTTTGGGAACAAGAAATAAAACAAAACAAAAATATTCCTCAGATTCATTTATTTTACTACTTTATTTCCTGTGCAATGAGTATATTAGCAAGTCTTCTGCATACATATGTGAAGGAATGGTAAAATTCAGTGCAGTTTGAAATTACAGTTTTAAAAATCCGGGTAAGTAAAGTAAATGAAAAAATAAAATTTACACTTGAAAGAGAACAAACCTTGGGTCTATTAAATCAAAAATGTCAAAGGAAAAAATAAGTTCATCTGACAATCCTAGCTCCCTTCAGCTGTAGATCATACCCAGGATGCCTCCTTAAGACTACTTTGAAGAAAAAATAAAAATTATACAACATTTAGCATAAATCTAAAGCATCTCGAATTTACTTCTCAATTGGCCAGCATCATAATTCAGGAGTCCATCCTTTAAGTTGCTATTAATAAAGGGGAGACTTAGAAGATAAAAGATTAACATAATACCTACTGGTATTATTCATGTACACAAAAAAGATTTTTCAAACAGTTATGCTAAATTGATTCTTAATATTTAAATAATATAAGGCTTAAATTATTTTATGAATTGTAATTAAAGTTAGAAACAAATCAAAAAGACAGCACATCTTAGGTAATACCCTACCATGTTATTTAACTTTGGGAGTTATTTTACCTTCAGTAAAAAGGAACATGAAATAATAACATGATGTACTTTCATTGCTCAATAAAGGAAAACTCAGATTACCCAGAAACCTTTTAAAGATATTTTTATACACAGTTCCTTTGAATAGATTACAATACATTAAATTATCATATAGCAAAATTCAAGCAGTACTTTTGTACAGGTTCTTAAAATAGTATACTATTTTCTTAGTATTAATTTAATGGTGAAATAAAATGTCTCTTGAATAATATAGCCCAGTCAAAACTAGATCTCAAGATTTTCATAATAATCTCTTAGGTTTCATAATAATCTCAAATTCACAAACTGAATTTGGGATTTAGGAGGTAGATGTCAACAGTATTTAAGTTGATATATCAATGTATATGGCATCATTTATGAATGAATCATCTCTCCCTCTATGTCAGAAGCTTTCATATCTCTAGTAAAGTCCTTCTGTATAATCCACAACCTCCTGTGAGAATTGTGAAAAGCTGGGTGATAGATTAAGAAATAAATAAAGCATATCAAATACAACTAAACTTTATTAAAACAGAGCTTAAAGATATTACATGGAATCCCCCAAATTCCATCATCTATAAGGTGAAAATTATGTTCTTAAATGGGGCTGAACTAGCTGTACAGTTTCCTTTTGATTTACTCTGTGTTTACACTGTAAAAGAAAATGAGCATTGCCTATATGGTAATCTCTGAAAGGGAAGTGTCCCAAAATACGTATAGTGGAAGAAAATGTATTTCAGTATTTCATTGAACTTACTCAAATTATGCTTTTAGTGCAGAAATTTAAGTATAGTAAATTATACCCACTAATCTATTTAAGAATTTATTATCAGAAATGAAAAACCTTCTGGACTATGATCAAATAGGTGCCTGCACTTTTTACTGGATACTAATTGGCAGAACCTCACTGTTACATAATTCTAATTTCCCTTTGAAGTTAATGGTTTCTATAACAATTGTCCTCTTTTTAATATCTATTATGATCTTTGATATCAAATACAAACTAGATATAGCCTAACCTTATTACTATATCATTAAAATTACTAACATGACCTTGTTCTAATACATTTAGGATCCATTTTAACTCATTAATTTACTATCACAACTCTCAATCTCCTTCCTCATTAAATAGGTTAGGGGTTTTTTTGGGGGTAATATGTTTCTCTTTAATATTTTCATTAGTGGTAGAATACTTTATGTTTTTTTCTGAACATTATTTGAATTTGAAAAGGTAATTTTCAAATGTGCTTCACAGGATGTCATTATAAAATAAATTTTGCACAGTTACTTCAAAAGTAAAACTTGAAACTGATAGTTCTTTTTTTAAAGTATGCTAAAACTGAAACAAATATAATTATTTTTAAAAGAAACCCAAACCCACCTAAAAACAAATTTACTTTTTAAATCAAGTAGATAAACAGATAGGAAATTTTAAATAGATAAAATTCATTAAATGACACTTTCTTCTTCTGTAATAATTTTATCTTCAAATAAGGTGAAATAAAATAAAGACCTAAACATTATTTAAATTAAAAATCAGTAAACAACATTTTTCCCACTTATATCTTGTTTTAAAGCTTCAAGAGGTAAGAACGAACACTCCCATGAGATATTTAAGTTTGTTTCACATAATTGGAAATATAACTTTCTTCTAGCTTTGTGGGCAGGACTTTTGTGTGTTTTGAGTACTAACATATATTCCTCACCCAGAACAATGTCTAGCACCTAACATACATACAATGAATATTTGTTGAATAAATAAATATGCTACAGAAAAACATTTAAGGTAGGTTAAAAGACAATAACAATCCATCTGTCACTTTCCAGAATTACTGCCCAAGATGATGTGTATGCTAAGGTCTTAGAACTAACCATTATCGATACAATCATAATTTTTCTAGTTGGAACATTAACTGAACAAAGATAATTTCCTGATACTATGAACCTTTAAAAAGAAAGTTTAGAAATCAGCATGTTCTAAAACATTTCTTGGGATATATAAGTCTCAGTGGCATACAAGTCATAAATATTCTGGGAAATCAGGACTTGACACTGTCTTTCCAGGTTTAGAAAAGTGATTCAGAAGAAACAACACTCTAAAAACACAGAAGATTTGTCTGAGCAGCAACACCAGGGTATTTTACAGTAATTCCAAATTGCCTGTGGCATCTTTTTACTGGTTTCCTGATATCAGTTTTAGAGTTAAAAAGAATAAATTTGAAAAGTGCCTGCAGGAAACACAAATAGGTTTCCTTTGCCCCTAATGTTTTCTCATACAGTGGTCAGAAATATAAAATAATATTATGGTTTTCTCCCTACACAGTTTTACAAATAATATGAGATTCCATAATGCTTCCTTTACTTTGGTAAAATAAGGAAAATCCTGCAATATACAAAGAACATTAAAAAAAAAAGTTAGAGGATTCATCCAGTTAAGAATGAGCTGTGGGCTTCCCTGGTGGCGCAGTGGTTGAGAGTCTGCCTGCCGATGCAGGGGACACGGGTTCGTGCCCCGGTCCGGGAAGATCCCACATGCCGCGGAACGGCCAGGCCTGTGAGCCATGGCCGCTGAGCCTGCGCGTCCGGAGGCTGTGCTCCGCAACGGGAGAGGCCACAACAGTGAGAGGCCCGTGTACCGCAAAAAAAAAAAAAAAAAAAAAAAAAGAATGAGCTGTGAATCTCACATTAATATACGATAGAGAGTTTACTATGATAAAGACACTAAAATTAAGACAGAATATTTTACCATAGTTAAAAGATCCAGGTTTAATCTAGCTAGAAGAAAAAAATCAAGTATGACATAGCATAACAAAAAGTTCAGTAGATCATTTTGGAGGAAATAAAGTATTTAATCATAATCAGAACATATATTTTTACCATCTAAAATATCATCACTGAGTATGTTCTGGAAGTAAAAAGGTACAACCAGATAGGAGGGGAAAACAGAAATTTGTCTACAGACTGATTTAAGGCAATTAGTTCTTTTTTTTTTTTTAAGGCAATTAGTTCTTAAACTTCATGAGAAAAATATTAACAGTTAGATTTAAACTATTAACTTGACTTTTATTTTAATTTTCCATATAAGAAACTATTAACTTAGTCATTGAATCTCATTTCATGCTTTTTATTTAATAATTTATCCTTACACCTTTAAGAGACAATACAGACAACTGATTTCTATAAAGATTTTTGGCTTATATGCAGGCTTCTTGGTTATTTTTCCTGCAAACTATTAAAAAAATTTCAATGAATGATCATTGCTACATTTAGGAAAAAAAGAGGTTTTCCATAATCTTGTGCCAATAACAAACATAAACCTTAATAAAATATACAAAATCATTTCATAATTAAAAACAGTAATGTACATATGTAGTGCAAGAGTTGAAAACAATTAAAAATTACACAGTCCATAGTGTGAGTGAATAATTGTGCTAAGGCTTCTAACACCTCGCTATACCTTTGCAGCTCTTTAATTTTTCTAGTATGACTTATCTATTAGAGTTACCATCTTATTGGTATAGTGAATGTTTTGCTTGGATTAACTTAAAACTTGTTACAATTCCCAAGTTACAAAAAGAAAAAGTGTTCATAGACCCCAACAGCACTCTCAGAGGATAAGAGAACTCTACACTAATTCTATGTTAAATGTACTGACAGCCACATAGATTGTTTTTCTTCAGAGGCTTTTTATGTATATGCACACATATGTATTTTTTTTAAATGGAGATGGGTTAAGATATGTTAAGCTGGTGGCTTCTATTTATCAAGAAAGAGCTGCTTCTACAACTAAGTCAATTATTCACACAGATAAGGAAGGATGATCTTATCCTCAATAACACTGTTCATGATCCAAAAATATTTGCTATATTAATTTATGCAAAATCATAAAACATCAACAATCACTTGGTTACTTGTAAATAGGAGAAAAGAAATACCAGAATCTCCAAAAGATTTAGTAATACTATGCTGCTTCTACCTGAAAAATATTTCACGTATCTTATGAAAGATTTTTAAGTTGACTGCAGAAAAAGTAAATAGGTAAAAAAAAAAAAAAAAAAAAAAAAAATAGCACAATAAAGCCTAGAAGAGTATTCACAAGTAGGCAGGGAGAATATGAAAGTATTGCTGTGGTTCAGAATCACTACGTGGGCTGTCACGTGAGAAATTTATTGTCCAGCTAAGTTTACAAAGACCTAAAATCAATAATAAAGCAATGAGGACTATTAAGGGGAAAAAAGGAAAAGTCACTGACTGTAGAAAGAAAATGATCACTTCAGTACCAAACACCTCTGAATGGAAAAGCTACAGTGAGGAATGAGAAATGTGCTCATCAGTTATGTCTACTCTGGAAGAGAAAGAGGAAGTAGAGAAGAAACAAAGTAAGGAAACTTAAATTTTTCTTTAGGGAGAAAAGAATAAAATTAATCTTTTATTAAATCTCCTTAAAAAACACCAAATGTAAAAATTTTATTTTGACTCTGTAATGGCCAAAAACACTGCGATCATATGATGAATAGCAAACTAGGGTTCAACTTCTAGAAATACAGGCTCAATAAATACTTTTACCACCAAAACTACATTAAGATGTATTAATGAAAAAGAGAATAAATGAAAAGAGAATAAAAATAGCCATTGCATGGGAATCAAAAGGGATATAGTTACATCAAGTTTCTCTAAGAAAAGATATAAATTAGACATTGATGGTATTTCAGTCTTTTAGGGAAAAAGCAGCTAAACTTTAGAGGATGAGAGTGAAGGAAAGGATCTCTTAAACGTATGAATGTTGTACTGTAAAATATGAAACAATAAGCTACCTAGAAAATGATCATTTTTCTAGAATAAAAAGGTAAAGAATAAAGATCTATGGACCCAAATATGATTGCTGCTACTAGGTGTTTTGTTGTTGTTTTATCTATCTTTTTTGGGAAGGCGAGAGGGAGCAGTGACACAGAGGTCATGACAGAAAAATCTAGAAAGACCAAAGCTAAACTAAACTAAAAGCAGCTAATGAGAATGTATGCTTCAATGATGAAGGTTACTGTCTAGATGATATAGTTTTCTAGTATATTTTTACATTTTAGGGAAACAGCAACAAATTAGGCTTCTAGTGATAAGTTTATTAACAGCTATCCACAAATTACAGAAAGGAAATAAATTTTAAAAAAACTTTATGAAACAAATTCTAATATGCCTTGTCCTCCTGTTTTTGCCTAAATGTAGCTGAGAATCTATCTATGTAAAGTCACATAAGTCCTGTATAAAATGGACTCCATGAGGCCAATACAGTTTAAATTACATCAACAAAATCATCACAGCTTTGACATAACGTTTGGCAACAAAATTAATCAAATAATTATTAAACAAAGATATTTAAATTTAATCTGCACATATACATATATAAATATACGTGTAGTAAATAGAGTATGAGTTCATATATAATTTAAAGTGTTTTTCTTAATTTTACATGTAACTAAAATAATAAAGAATATACATGTATCCAACAGAGACTTAAATTTGACAACTGCTGGACATAATTTAGTCAAATTTAAAGTAACAAACTCAGAAAGAACAAAATATGCATAAGAACCCATAAAAACATATACACATTTTTCGCCAACATATAAATAAGGGCACCTATTTCCAAAGCATAATATAACAAAGCATTATACAAGAGAAGCAATTGCAATGCATTCAGTTTTGCTGTAGTTCAGTGTAATTATTAAATTAAAATCTTACTTTAGGAGTAGCCAGTTTTAAGCAAATTCAAAATATTTTTCCACTGGCAAATTTCGTATTACTATGACTTAACTTTTAGAGCTATGTATTTCCTTCAAAACAGCTTATGCCTTTGTACAGAATTTGGATCACGTACCCATGCCTCTGTCTGAATGGGCCTGATGTTGCTTAGTAGCACCTCTTCATAGTTTCCATAATCAATGAATTTAACAACTGCTGTCATACCTGAAGAATGAAGAGCTTCAACTTCTGCTCGGTAAAACTGAGGAGACAAAAAGGAGTTTTAAATATGAGAATCAATATTGTCTACAAAGGGTGATACGTGATGGAAATGTAAATACTCAAAATGTTACAATATTTGTATTTTTTGAAAGCTCATTTTTTAAATCAATTTTTATTGAGACATAATTGACATATATCATTGTATTAGTTTTAAGTGGACAACATAATGATCTGATATATGTATATAT
Organism: Mesoplodon bidens; assembly: GCF_964165515.1. Lineage (NCBI taxonomy): Eukaryota > Metazoa > Chordata > Mammalia > Artiodactyla > Ziphiidae > Mesoplodon > Mesoplodon bidens. The sequence continues at coordinate 33,224,745 of NC_138174.1, read as the reverse complement.
TGTGAAATGATTACCACCATCAGTCTAGTTAGCATCCATCACCACACATAGTTACATTTTTTTCTTATGATGAGAACTTTTAAGATTTACTCTCTTAGCAACTTTGAAATATACAATATTTTAAAGAAAATAATTTTTAAGAGAATAATATTTTTAAGAAAGAAAGCTTACCTTTGGATAATCATAAATTGGCTAAGAAAAAGAGAGAAATTCTCTCAGCCATGTGAGTTCTGACATACGTACACTGAGCAGTAGTGAGATTTCAGAACTAAGAGGGTCAATAGAGAAGAACATTCACATGCTAATGGGTGTAAAAAGAACTAGTGTTATGTTTTGTTGTTAGCCATTGAAGCCCTTTGACTAACACTGGTAAGAAGATTCTTATGTACTTATCAGAATATTTAAGTATGGAGCAATGTATTTAAAAAACAGAAATATATGACCAAAAAAACAAAAAAAACAAAAACAAAGAAAAAGGCTTATTGTTGCAGTCATACAGGCAGCTGTGGTGAAGGAGGGTTTTCAGGTAAAAAGTAAGCACATGACTTGTATCCAGGATTTATAGGATTTGAGACATTGTAAGACCGGACACTTTTATTTCATCTGTTTACCCAGTGTTCCTTGGCTCTTGGAACCAACACACCTTAACAAACTCACTAGGAACTGAATTTACATAACAACTACAATTTTTAAATTTATCTGTTGAGGTAACTGGGAGTAGGTCAACTGATTGGAGTATTCCCTCCACTATAGGTCAACCCATTCAGGGCTCAAATTATACGTCTGAACGTTGCTTAGTGAATATGAAATGGAAACGAAAAACTCATAAAACTCTTATTTACTCTTAAGGAATGTTTTCTTCAAACTAGGGCAGTTGGATGCTCTAATATAACACTCTAACAGTAACGCTTAATATAACAGGATCCTATAGGACCTTCCAGGACAAACACCCCTCTCCCTCCATGTCCTCCACCTGCCTCTTGTCTGTAGAAAAACTTTAGCCAAAGAATAAATTTAATCAGAGAAGTGAGAAAATGCAGAAACAATGGAAAATAGTCAAACAAGACAAAATAATAATATTGATAGTTTAACCATTAAGCAAAGTCAAGGACCTTTAGTTTCTCCTCCAGGGCTATAGATAAATATTCTGGGCTGTACCCCTTGAGCTGTTTTGCAGATACTGAAACCCCCACCAGGTAGAAAAAGTTAACCACGGGCTTCCCTGGTGGCGCAGTGGTTGAGAGTCTGCCTGCCAATGCAGGGGACACGGGTTCGTGCCCCGGTCCAGGAAGATCCCACATGCCGTGGAGCAGCTGGGCCCGTGAACCATGGCCACTGAGCCTGTGCGTCCGGAGCCTGTGCTCCGCAACGGGAGAGGCCACGACAGTGAGAGGCCCGCGTACCGCAAAAAAAAAAAAAAAAAAGAAAAAGTTAACCACATGATGACTGTAGCCATGACATAAGCTGTTCCATCTTACACAATTCCAAGAACTGGCCTCAAGAAAATGGGAACACACTGACGCTGGAGTTGAAGATTACCTGTACTTAAAACAATCACATGATGCTGATCAGATCATTGCATGACCAATTTCAAGATGATTGCTGGAGCTCACTGTACTGTTCTGCATGTAGCTCCCCTCCACCAACCCCTCCCTCCACCCGTACATCCCTGAAAGTCCCCTTTAAAAGCTCTTGCCCCCTGATCAGCAATGGGGAGTTAGTTTTTTGGGACACGAGTCCATCTTCTTCCCAGAACTGCCAGCTTCCTCAATAAAGCCATCCTTCCTTTTACCCAGCACTTGTCTCTCGAGATTTGGCTTTCAAGCTATGAACAGAAAAGCCTGAGTTCAGTAACATTAACAGGCTCACCAGAATCAAAAAATACTAAACACAACAAAAATTCTTATTCTCTAAAATCTTCTAAAATAGCAGTTACTCTGGGTATACCAGGAAAGAACCTGCTTTCACTGATTTTTTTTAAAATAAGTGATGGTTTTTTTTTTTAAAGTCTTTATTCAATTTGTTACAATATTGTTTCTGTTTTATATTTTTTGTTTTTTTGGCCCCAAGGCATGTGGGATCTTAGCTCCCCGATCAAGGATCGAACCCACACCCCTTGCATTTGAAGGCAAAGTCTTAACCACTGGACCACCATGGAAGTCCCTGTTTTCACTGATTAACTAGTATACTTCACACTACAAAAGTTATTAAGTTAATCCATCGTATTTTCTTTTCCAGATCTGGATGCTAGCAAATTTAGAGATACCATGCTAGAATTTTCCTTATCTTAGAGTTCTTAATATACACTCACATCTCTCCCTTCCTCCTTTATTTCTTAGCCTTACACTTCTGTGTTCTGTAAATTGCTGTATTTCTGGACCCATGCTTCAGTTGTAAGCTTCTTAGATAATTAATGTCAGTTCAGGTAAGTTCAAGAGGTAAGTTCAACATTGATAGCTAGTCATAATACGTCCTAGGAAAACAAATAACTTGACATCCTTTCAGGAGCTACATGTGAAAAATGAATTCTATATAATGTGGAAAGTACTGCAATACAGGTGTAGTGATATGGCACTTAATAAAGTTGAGGAGTTCAGGAAAAGCTTCCTGGGGCAGATGACAATGGATACAGTCTTCAAGGATGAAGAGTATTTAGCCAAGTTAAGAACTGAGGAGGGTGTTCCAGGGAAAGTTACAGAGACATAAAACATAAAGAGAAGTATAGGAAACAACAAGCAGTTTTAAATTAACTATGGCATGATGTGAGAAGGGTCAACCAATAGGACAAGAAGGTAAGGACCAGCTGATAGAGGCTCTATATGCATGCTAAAGACTACAAGTGAAAGATTTTAACCAGGAAGAATGACATGCTCTAAGACCAAGATCACAGTGTTGGCAGTTTCAGTGACAAGTTTAAGAGGAATAAGATTTAAGGCAAGGAGACCAATTTGGAGGCTGTTACAATATCCCAGTTGAAAGGGCTGAAAGAGCTGAACTAGTTATGGCAGACATACAGGGAGAAAAAGCATTGTCCCAGATGCTCAAATCCTGCTATGGAAGTAAAGCTTGAGAGAAGGCAAGGTATCATGAGGGATGTTTTAAATGATACTAACTGATTATTTCCAAAACATCATTACAATGCAATTAAGATTATGCTTTCTTAATGACAGTTATAGACAATGCTTTTCTTAAATCTTTACCTTAGTCTCTGGCTAGAAAATTGGAAAGTTGCCTATTCTTGAAAAGACACTTAAAAGTTATTTCTTAAATTAAGTGGTTTCAGAAGATAACTAATGCCATCTCTTTCAGAGAGTGAAAATTATTTATCTTATTTGCTTAAAGGTGCATCTATACAGAGCCTACAGTCCTTCACTCTAAACTGAATGTATACATCCACGTAAATTCAAAGTAGTCATCTTAGACGATCATCCAATTATTCTAAGAATACTCTAAAAGCTCAAAACATTTTGGGAAATATTAGGCACTATCTTTCAGAAGCTATATGACATTATTTTGAACATATTCAGTAGAGGCAATCGATGAATTCAGTATCATTGATTTTCTGAGAAAATTACAATTGAAAGTAAAGCTTTAAAAACAATCTCATCAGGTATTTGAAGGCATTTGGGTAATAGCACAGACAAAACTATCTTATACATCCCAAGCACCTAACGCTTAGCAGCTACTCAATAATGGTCTGTTGAATACTCAATATTTGTTGAAGAACTTGTCTAAGTGTAATATCAGAAAATCTTAGGTCTGTTATTCTCTGTTGCTTTATTTGTTTCTGGTCTTTCATATTCTCTCTCTCTCTCTCTTTGTATTTTTAACCATGCCTCATAATTTTTTATAGGATGCCAGACATTGTAGATGAAATACCATGAAGAGGCTCTGTATAGAAAATGTTACTTTTCCCCAAAAGAGGATTATATTTTGGGGGGCAGGCAGACAGAGTACAAGGAGATATCCTTAATCATGTAAAGGGTTGATTTTAGGCATTGTACTGGCTTGTTTGTATTTTGCACTTACTACTAGGGCACAATCCTTATGGGATTTCAATGGAAAGCCTGAGTCTTTTACCAAGCCTTTCAAACATTATTAATGATTAATTATTAATCATTTATTTCCTCTGCTCGTCAAGGTCACCATCAACTCCACACTGTCCAATGCAAACTAAAATTTCCATCCTCATCTTAACCTTTCCAGAAGCATCTGACAGAAGTGAACCCTCCCTCTAAGGTAGACAATGTTAGTTCTATAAACTAACACTGATTTCCAACTACTTCTTGCCTCTACCATAATGGAGAAACAGTTAAGCATAAGTAACCCCTCACTAGCCAAATCAAACAGTTGTTGTATTTTGGAAAGTGAGTGGTCTCAGATGCAAGGCTAAGAGTCTAGATAGTGAAGAACACCTGTACTTGCTTTCCAAGTCTCCCTAATAGCCAAGGAGAAGCCATGTGAAACAGTTCCAACCAATGAAATTGTCTGTAGGTATTTCTGGGAAGGCTTTTGCTTTTCTTGAAAAAAAGAAAAGACACAGCTAGTGCTGTCTCCTCCTCTGCTTTTAGCCTTGAATAAAAACTTGACAGTAGAGATGCTGCTTCTAGGCAAATGTTATCTCACATTCATACCAAAATCTTAAAAGACTATGCCATCTAGTTGTACCTGGACCCCTCCTTGCTGCTATCATTAAATAACACCTCCTGATCCCAAGCCCTACAGAATCTTTAAAAGATCCAACCACACTTCCTAGCCTGAATTTCAGTTCCTTGAAATTTTCAGGTAACTTTACTTCCACCACTCCTTTTAGCCACACACAGGCACACCCTTAACAACTGAAACTACTCTACATTTGAAATATTTATTTCAAATATTTTTTGACTTGATCCTCACATCCACCTAGGTCCCTCACACTGTAACTCACCTCTGTTTTTATTACCTTGTTAATATCTCCAGTCCCCTAACTACTTGACTTTTTTCCTGTGTAAGTGCCCCCTTGAGAATGAACTAGTTAACAAAGTCAACAAATAATTATGAAATCCCTACACTATGAGAGGAACAGGGCAATAGAGGGAAAACTAGAGATATATAGTCCTGCCTTCAAGGAACTTAAAATCATGGTAGGGGAAGGAGTTATCAATGCAGGAACCAAAACCAAAAATACTTATAAACTGTAATAAGTTTTAGAAAGTGAACAAGGCACTGATTGAGAAAGACAATAATGTAGAAGGGATGAGGGGGCAGAAAAGAAGGGCTTCTTCTAGGAAGTATCTGAGCCAAGTCCTCAAGGATCAGAAGAGTAGTTGGTGGAAGATCATGTTGGGCAGAAGGGGAAACACGTACAAAGGCCCTTCTCTCTGAGGGTCCCTCTGTCCTCTTCCCCTTCCTGTTTGCACTGTGTTGGTCTTCTCCCTCTCAGCCAGGCTCTTTTATCTGATGCACTGTATTCCTTCTCAACCTCACCTTCTTTTTTTTTTTTTTTTTCACGATTTTCCTCTTTCCCTTTTAGCCAGAATATAATGTAGAACTGAAGATTGTTTAAATGATTTGTTTCTTAAATTATTTATTATTAGCTAAATAATTAACCTTCCTGCTCTTAGTTTTTTTTAAAGTAGGCTGACTGTGTATTTATCTTTAAATTAAATGAAATCTGCAGAATTTGTGTGCCATTCAACTGATTTTCTTCCTTGTGAATCAGTATAATTTTACTAGAAAGAAAATATTAATAGTTCAGTTGATGATAACTGAAGTAACTCATCAACTTCACTTCATCACTTTTACAATACTTTTCTGATATGCAAGTGAAAATCAAACCTAACATAACCAAATCCTATGGGACTCCTAAGCATCCATAAAAAATATTAAATATTTTGTTTTCCCTTTGATAAGTTATATATGTATACATCTATTCAAAGACTTTATAAACAAGTACAATCATAGAACACAACTCAGTCCCAAAGCAATGGCTTTCTATGGTCTCACTAGACTCTTACATTCAGTATTATTAGTATTTAATAACTTTGTAACATGCATACCTTGTTGTCTTCCCAATAAAGTGCTAAACATTCATCTCCAGGTTTCCACAGTTTTGCATACTCCATAGGAATAGATGATTCCAGTACTTTTTCTGGTTTAATTGGCCCAGATCTTCTTTTGGGCCCACTATTGTAAAATATTTTATCATCATAGGGTGTAGCTGTGATGGGTCCTGCTGGCTTAATAGGTCCTACTCGCCTTCCCTTCAGTGGCATTTCTGTCTCTCCATTTGGAACACCAATGAAACTATTCGTTCGGACAGGATTCTGGTAATCAGCATTTACATTAAAATGTTTTTCAATTTTTATACCACTAAAAGCTTCATTATTTATTGTTCGTGGTTTCCTATCATAAAAATGATCAGGATTTGCTGTTTGGCTTTCTCTTTTCCCACGTTTTTGATAATTATAATCTATGGATTCTTGAGGAAGTGGATTTTCTTTTGCCTCTGCATAGGATAGAACTTTTCCTGATTTGCTTTGCATAGAGTTATCCCTTTTTTTAAATGCAGCATCATTGTGCTGGGAACTTAAAGGGTATGAAGTATCTTTAGTTCTATCATATCTAGAATATGGTCTATCACACTTGATTCTCTCTTCAGCCCATACTTCAGATCCTGAAGAAGTACTTGGTCTTTCAGAACCTCTGTTTCTAGGTAATCCACTGCCTTCTAAAATTGACTTTGAATTTTGGATGTCTCTTTGAAAACGAGGAGGTTTTTCATTTCTTGGCTGTCTGGTATCATTTCGAGGAAGATATCTTGGTTGATTATTATCTTTTACTCCATTTTGCTCAGCATTTGACAATCTGTGTTGTCCTTGATGAAGCTGCTGTGGCTGTGATTTAGGTTCTGAAAAGTAAAAGTATATCATATGCATATTAAAATGAAGACTCTGTATTAATACATAATTACCAAACTACTATTTTAACATCTTCCACTATCTTCCCACCTCATTATCTTAATCCCTCTTTACTTTGTTAGGGTCCTGTATTTCTAATGTATAGTTTGTCTGGTTAGCCACATTAGTGAAGTAAAGCAATGATATGAACCATGAATAAATGGTGGATAATTCAAAAACAAGTTGTCTTTGTCACTGAACGTTTGCACTGTTATAACAAAGCCTATCTATATATGCTATTCTGGTAATTCATTTCCCAAGACAGTAATGAAATAGAACTGCAACCTGATAACACAGAAGCTGCTATAAAACTGTACAAGTACAACCCTTGCTCAACTCCTTTCTGAATCCCAGTCCCATTTAAAATGTATAGCTATCATTGTCAGTCAAGTTCTAGTCTTTGCAAAAAAAAATATTTCTCAAATCTTTCTGGATCTGGAATTGCCAAGTGTTTGGATTACAATTAGATATTTACTATAAACCTATCAAAGTAATTAAGAACAGGTACTACTTGGAAATACAGAAGAAAGTGTCAAAAATATGATTAAGCAAAATAGTGCAGATAATGTCCAACTAGAAATCAAAATCAGTAATATGGTAAATATATACTCATAATCTGATGGTTATATTTCACATAATCATTTTTATTCTACTTCAGTTTGTACTGTGTCACTTACTCTTTCTTCCTCCATTGTTTCACATAGCATGTCTATAACACTACTACCAATCATATTGACTGGTCTTTGGTGTACACATCTTGTTTCTCTTGTCATACACTATAATCAATATGCAGATCAGGATTATTCTTACATTTCCCCACTGTCACAATACTTCTTAACAGGGGCACTATTGACATTCTGGGTGAGAATGTTTCCTGTATTTGCAAGAAAATTAACTTCTTTGACCTTCAGATACTAAATCCTAAAGCATTCTCCCTCAGCATTCCTAGTCACTGTGACTACTCAAACTGTCTCCATACATTTCCAAACACCCACTGGAGGAAAAAAGGTGCCAGATAAAATGTTTAGATCAATAGGAATAAAGAGAAGACCTTTAAAAGTTCCTGAATGACAAAGCAAGTCAAGACTAAAGATCAAGGCTCAAAATGAAAAGAAACTTCTCAATGGAACCACTGGAAGCTAGAAAGCAATCTAACAGACTTTAAATGTCTTTGAAATTAAAGGAAAAATATTTTCTAAGTACAATTCTACATTCAGCCAAACCACCCATTAATTGTGACAAAGAATAAAGATTGTTCAAACATGCAAGATCTCAAATACTAGCCAAGACCATCTACAGGGACATTTTTACAAAATCACTTTTTCCCAAGATGGGCTTTATAAATATAACACAAGTATCTTATTTTTAAACCACTGTAGTCAATATTAATTTTTTCTTTAGAGAGAAGAAAAATGGACACAAATGAGCATTTTCAGCAGAAAGCATGTTTTAGCATTTGCTCCAGTCATTATTAGAGAATAAAGGCAGCAGCCGTCTCTTGCTGACAATCTGCAATGCATCAGGTACCCCACACTAGCACTTTATACACATTATCAATAGCCCCCACAGTAGTCGTAACATACAGGTGTTGTGGGGTTTATTTAATAGAGAGAGGTAAAGTCCTTTATATATTGAATTGAATAAATTTTTCAGCTTCCAAAATAAATCAAATATGAAGGTATTTTATTTCCTGACAACAAGGTTTGAATAGATATTCGGGGAGTAAGCTTTTTAGATTTGTGTTTAGGGATCAATTTTTCAAAATTATTCCAGTTAGGGACACCAAAATCTATGATGATCAGGAAATACAAATAACTTAAGTCATCATGAGAGTAACTGAGTATCCTGGACTACAAATGGCAGTTGAATAACCATATATACGGAATGAAGGCTTCAAATAGGCTTGGTAGGTGCGGGAGAACTTGATTTCAGTTCTTCTAAAAGAAGAAAAAAGGTAAAGATTTCCTAATCTATTTTAACTGAAGAAGTACGTTAGACTACAGAATAAAACAATTAATTTTACTACTAAAGAATATACTTCATTTGCATTATTATGCTGAGGCAATATAGTGAGAGAAGAATCTATAAAGGAAACTGCTTTTTAAGTAAGAACGCCTTTAAAAAAATAAACTCGATGAGGCAGAAGATAAAATTGTGCTTTTAAAAGAACATAGTTTTCATATACATCCATTTCATTCCAAAACAAAGTAAGAGTAAGACAAGGAAGGTCCTTAAAGGTTTCATCATTCTTGGATTTCCTTAAACCTAATACCTTTTATCTTAGGTAGTTAAGTAATGATGTCAGGTATAAAGTAAATATTTTGAAACTGAACTAATCTATTAAATAAATAAAAGAATATGCTCAATCACTAAATTCTGGAACTGTGATTTTAAATAAATTAAGAAATAGCCCAAAAGTCAAATAGAAAGCTCTTCAATTCTGCAGTAGGAATCTAGTGGCTCTCTGCCACCTTTCGTGAGGAGGCATGATCATTCCAAACCACCAAAATACTAACTGGCACCAGGGGCCAGGTCTACAGTCACTCTAATAGGAATATACTGAGACACTCTTCTGTATAGGAAGGAGAATAAAATGCATCACTATTTTTTTCTTTTTTTTAATCACCTGAAGGGGAAAGATGAAACAAAACAAAAGCATAAATGGAAATTGGTAACATTTAATATTAAATAGGAGAAAAAAAAAGAAAATTAGCAAAAAAATGACAGAAAAATTCATCACAAAATAGATAAAACTGTGAAAACATCTAAAAAATTAAAGTGATACAAGTCCATATGATAAAAAGACTACTACATGAGTTTCATTTGCCTTGTAATAAAATGTTCCTATTAGACAAGATCATGAGTTTCAAAATGCATCTTTACAAGATAATTGATTACAATGTTTTACAGCCCCATGATTTGAAATGCAAGGATCATTAAGAACGAATTTATTAATTGTCACAAATTATTTGGGTTTGTATATAAGAATATGCTAAATTAATCAGGTATCTTAAAATATTAATACTTCTTTGCAGAGTATTCATTCTCCAGTCACAGTTGTACCTGCTTTTTATAGTAAAAAAACAGGTATATTTTGTTTCCCAAGATGACTCTTCATTTTATTCTGAGACACCTATCTGAAGAAATGACTTAATTAAGACTTTACTACGCACCTGACTCTACTTTAAAGTCTTTTGACTACATTACTTCATATAATTCTCCCAACCACACTGAAGGGCAATATTATTATCCCCATTTTACAAGTGAATTAACAAAAAGCAAGGCTAACAGCTAGAAAATGTTGAAGCCAGAGCTTAACTCAAATCTAATTGAAGCAAAAGCCCACGATTTTCTCATTATGCCAACCTGCCTGCCCATAGGAACAAAACAGAATGTAACCAACATGTTAACTACAATTTTATCACCTACATTTGTTCATTTCTGGTGCGATGCAGAAATCACAAAAGCTCTTTCGCAAAACCAAAGGAATGGCCATTATGGGCCAGATACTATTTTTAAAAAGTCATAGTACCACAGTACAACAGGTTACCTACTAATGCAGACATGAATTCAAGAAGAATGGTTAAAATTATTGCTGAGTAATCCTTCAACAAATAAAGCAAAATAAAAACAAATCATTAAAGATACTTGTTACAAAAAGATGATATTAACTGATTAGTACATGAATTCACATTAAAACAGAAGCATAACACTTTCTAATATTTCTATGTCTATATATAAACCCGATTACTTTTTCTTCACATCAAAATTTTCAACTAGTTTTCTCAGTTATACAAATCAGGGCTTTTGTGTAAAATATCATGGGATATTGTGTATATTCTGTAATGATCACAAAACTCTGGCTATAAAATTTTATCTATCAGCTCAAAATTTATACTTTGTTTCCTCTGTAAAAAGTTACTTCCTCTATAAATTTATTCTGTATGAATTCTGACTTAGATTAAAAAAGTTAAGACAAGGAACTATGTTTCATTCTTAGCAGGTACATATAAATACAACTGGTTATTAGATGATTATGTTCTCCATATAGTAAAAAATAAACTGTAGCCTTGTAAAAATCTTATGTTATAGGAAGAGAAATTGCCCATCACCCCAAGCCTACAGCATAACTTTTTCATGCTATATTAAATACATCCTTTCTTACCACTCTCTTCAAAATAATCACTTTAACATCCATAGAACATTTATCTACTGGATATCCTTCAGCTTATCTTCTAGCCCCACTACTTCACTGACACTATTTTTGTCAAGGTCTCCAATCAGTGGTGTGTTGGAGCCAGTCTGAATGTTGCACAAAAACAGATTATTAAATTTTCAGAAAATCTGCAATCTGGTTGCAGACTGAAATTAGCTAATTGTTGATAGCTTGAAATTAGCCACAGTGGAATATTTACACCACAGAAATCAGGAAAAGCTAAAAATCAGAGCATCCCTCCCCTGCCTTCCACCTCTTCCCCCAGAGCCAGTTGTTAAACATTCACCAACACACTCTTAATGCTATGTAAACCCAATGGACACTACCCATCCTTATCTCTGTTTCTACTCCTCCTACTTTTTGGCAGCTGTTTTCTCAGTTTCCTTTGCTGGCTCTTCCAGCTCTATTCAATCTCTAAATTCTACTGCCTGTTGAGTATCTCTCCTTGATTTTTTAAAAACTTAACATATCTTTAAAAAGTGTATTTCAAATTCACAGTAAGCCAATTTTCACCAACTTTCTATACATTACCTTTAAATTTTTTCACTAAAGTTATCCCTAAATCCACATGTAAATTTCTATATACAATTAATTTTTAAATTCAAATAACTACTAACTATACATTAATAATCCGGACATTACCTGTGCAGCACTGTGGCATATTTTCACTTTCCACCTGCTATTTTATCTAGCACCTTAAACTACCTGGATAATGTCAGGTGCTATGCTGTCAGAATGCTTAAATATCTAGGGACCACAATGTCATAACAACACAGATCAGAGCATTTCAAAGTAATTCTAGCTAAGGACCAGGGTTTTTGCTGTAGTTATTGGTTCTGGTTTTAATTTCCAATCAGCTGTTGACTGTCACTTTGGTAAAATGCAGTAACAAATATTGAGGCATTGACAAACTGCTAAAAGAGTTTCTGAATACTTACTCTCAATTTCAGTACTTATCTGTACTTATTCAAAATCAGACACTATACCAGTATAGAATACAGTATCACTGGTACAGACTATTCACTGTTAAAGTAACAAGTCCACATGACAGAATTAGAAACAACTATCTCAGGTTAACCTTAAAGCACTATCTAGATATGTGGGGTAAATTTGCACTTCAAAAAAAAAAGGGAACGGTAGAAAGAAATCAGTCCTATAAGAAAAAATCAAGGACTGGGAAGGTCATACTGGTGGTTAGGGATAGAGAGAAAGTGACAGGCAGTGGGTAGATAACTACACATTTTCTCTCTTTTGCTAACAGCTTATGACTATTCACATAGCAATCATTTATCCCTGGCTTCCAAGTAAGCATTCCACCATCAATTTCAATCAATCAGTTGCATAGGGAAATGAGGAGGAATGTTGTTTGATGCAACTGGATGTAAACATGCACAAGACTCAATACATGGGCGATGTAAACATACACGATACTCAATACATGGGCAATCCTTTCTTGAGGAAATCCTTCACAAGAACATCTAGCCTTACACATACACATTCTCCTTGTCTTCTTGACCTAGTTTTCTGGCCTTCCAATAAAACTGTTACCATTCTATCACATTCCCTTCCTGTATCCCTATTCTTCATTCTTTAAAATTCAAGCTATAAATCTATAAGTCAAACTATTTAAACTGACTTGAAACTTGATTAAATGAAAATAAAACAAAACCAAAAAAGACACTTACCAACCATCAAAAGCCTGCAACTTCATATGCACTACTCATCAACCATTAATATTATACCTGCTGCCATCTAAATATATTACATCTGAATATTATGCGGAATTTGAAATTATACAGTACCATTAACCAAGAAAAATGCTACTTCTCACAAAATCCACAGAAAATAAAGAAATGGAACTCCACAAAAATAGTATATGTAATATAATCTGAATTTTATTCTGCCAACAAGAAGAGTCTATGGAGCATTTTAAGCAAGGGGGTAGTGGGATCAAATTTGTGTCTTGAAAGATCACTGTTTGCAAAATGGAGGATGAGATGATAAAGTTCTGCAAAAAGTCAGGAGGGTTGATGAGGGCCTGAAGTTGGGTAGTAGGGGAGGAGATGAGGACACAATGAGTGAAGGACGCCATTGCTACTCCTGCTAATCACAGTGATGTTAACGATGATGACAGTGGTGGTGGTGGTGGCGTTAGAACTACCATTATATGGAGGCCTATGTGCCAAACACTGTGCTTAGCACTTTTATACATAATCTAATTTGATCTTCTCAATAACTCTAAACCTAGGTGGTGCAACTGTTTCCCCATTTCCCAATAATGAAATTAAGGTTTGAGAGATTATATAACTTTCCCAAAGACATACAGCTAGTAAATACAAGAGCTGTGAGTTAAGTTAGTGGTAGAATCAGTTGTATTTATCTGCCACAGCATCCATTCAATTCTCCCCTTCTTTTGGTAAAAGAACTCTGCTTTCAGTGATAACTACTCCCTCCCCTTTAACATATAATCCAGAATCAATTAAGATGTCCTAAGCTCTCCTGACTAAGAAGGAGGCAGATATAGACATTAAAAGATGGAAGGTCTTTTTCTGTCTGATATTCCAGGTATAAGGGCCATTCTATTGTTTCTGAGAAATAATTTTTTTAATTACTTTTTCATATTATGAATGGAGATTTGATACCAACAACTGTCAAACAGACCATCCAAGTCTTTTTGTACTCCTATTTCAGCCACTTCACACACACAAATGCCAACATCCCCACTGGGAGTTGAGCTTGGGGAATCAATAATTACATGATGAAAGGTATTTATCTTTTCCCAGAAAAAATGTTTTTGCAAAATTAAGATAAGTTTTTACGTGCCTATCTTTATATGTCATTATGCCCCCTTATATACGATGGCCTTATGCTATACCTGGTGCTACCTGGGCCAATCTTTGTTACCACGTGAAGACAGCCCATCAACACACAATTCAGAGACAGAGAAAGACCTTCCACTTATATAAGCCAATAAATTACTTTTTCGCATATTTGGATTTCTGTGGCTTACAGCTTAATGTAAACTAATTCAGAAATTAGTGCCAGGAAAAAGAGTGATACAAGTGACAGACCTAAAATGTAAAACTTGTTTAGTAAAGGAAGGGTACAGGGTAGTGAAAGCTGCTTTATCCCCTAACAGAAGTTGGCACTCCTCATTGTTTGGTTAAACTGTAGCCTATTCTCTTGGAACTGAGACCACCTAACTAATGAGGCCAATGCTTTAGAGAACTTGGTATGAAAATGTCAGGGTGATGAAAGGTGTTGGTTACTTCTTATTGCCTTCAGTAAGTCCTACAAGAAAGCAACAAGCTGGCAAGCTTGAAAGTAGAAAGGACACAGATGCAACTAGCTATGAGGTGCTCTTCTCAATTATACCAAAAAGCCAAAAGGACTGTGACTCAGATAATCATGCTTCTTGAGAGATTACAGAATTCTATGAACCAAGGAATAAAAGAGGAAAAGCAGAAGATGAGACTGGGTCCTGGAAAGGGGAAGCTTGATCACCTATGACCATGTCCAACATTTATGAATGTTGGATGAGTTCTTAGTTCCTATAATTGTTTAATTTAAATCTTATCCTTTTCATAAAAAAATCTCTATTTGAATTCTGTTCATATTTTTCTAAGTGTTTACCCTTTATATAACTGGGTCATATTCTCTAGTCTACTTTCCAAAATTTTGACACAAAATATGGAGAAACATAAATAAAACTTGTAACAAATACTTAATTTACAAAATAAGCTATAGAAACAAGGAAACAGAGGAGTATGAATTTAAGAAAGTTACTCTGTCCAATTTTCTCACAATGCCTCTTTTTCCCTATTTGGAAAAATGAAGGTTTTCCTGGTTTTATTTAGATGTAAAAAGTTAAAACAGTAAAGTTACTGTCTTAAGGCAACCCCTCCCTCTATCTCTGGCCAACCCAGATATCTTCCATGATAATAGAAAGAATAAAACCTACTCTTTTTGTCCCAAGTTGAAACTTAAAATATATATTTCTAGTGGGCATTGTTTCAAATGGTAGTTATGTATTACTGAAGTAATATATTGATAAACTTAAGGTATGTAAAGTTGAAAGTTGGCCTGATAATCTGGCCATGAACTCTATCTAGTCTATGAAACCAAAAAAATTTTTAAGAGCCTATACATGAGCCTTTTCGAACACAACCCTATCACAAACTCATCAGTTGAATACTGACATCAACCAACTTGACAGCAAATTATTACATATCACATAGAACACTTTAGTGATTACTCTCGTAAAACAATGTAATCCAACCTAATTTTTTTTTTTGCAGTACGTGGGCCTCTCACTGTTGTAGCCTCTCCCGTTGCAAAGCACAGGCTCCGGACGCACAGGCTCCGGACGCACAGGCTCAGCGGCCATGGCTCACGGGCCCAGCCGCTCCGCGGCATGTGGGATCTTCCCGGACCGGGGCACGAACCTGTGTCCCCTGCATCAGCAGGCGGACTCTCAGCCACTGCGCCACCAGGGAAGCCCAACCTCATTTTTTTCAGAATATTGATAATAATGTCAACTAGAATTACATTTGTCTTGAATTAAAAGACACAACAAAAAAGTTAATGATACGAGAAAATCTCTAGGAAAAGTACATGTGATGATCAATTATAGGCACTAATTATTTTATTGCATTTCACTTTATTGTACTTTGTCAATACTGTGTTTCTTACAAATTGAAGATCGGTGGCAACTCTGAATTGTTAGATGATGTTTAGCATTTTTGAGCAATAAAGTAATTTTTAATTAAGCTATGTACATTGTTTTTTAGACATAATGCTATTTCATACTTAACAGACTACTGTATAGTGTAAACATGACTTTTATATGCACTGAGAAATCAAAAAAAATTTGTGGGGCTTCCCTGGTGGTGCAGTGGTTGAGAGTCCGCCTGCCGATGCAGGGGACATGGGTTCATGCCCCGGTCCGGGAGGATCCCACATGCCGTGGAGCGGCTAGGCCCAGGAGCCATGGACGCTGAGCCTGCGCGTCCAGAGCCTGTGCTCTGCAACGGGAGAGGCCACAACAGTGAGAGGCCCGCGTACTGCAAAAAAAAAAAAAAAAAATTTGTGTGACTCGCTTTACTGTGATGTTTGCTTTATTGTAGAAGTCTGGAACCAAACTCGCATTATCTCCAAGGTAAGCCTGTATCTCTGACGGAAATTTTAAAAAATCAGAATAAAGAAATGATAGTGCCCTTTGTTCTTTTAGAGAAAATTATATAATACAATGTGAAAGTAAATGTGTTACTTACCTGCATTAACTCTGTAAGAAACACATTCTTAGAGGATGTATTTTTTTTCCAACAAGCCTAACACATTACACAGAATTTGATATGACATAACAAGTCCATCCAGGCCTAGGCTTATTCAGCTAAACATGACTTTTAGGGTTACCTGAACTAAAGAAAATCCTCAGACAGCTTAAATGATACAAAACATAGAAGCAAGAGAGGTTTGATAATTCAACTGAATTAGAAACAAACATTTAAAAAAACCCCAAATGTACACATCATTGAATCATGATTACTTCCTTATAATCAATTTAGGTCTGTAACAGACACAAATAATGACACTGATGATATGAACATGAATAAAATGAAAAGCCCATAGTTTTTTCATTAGCTGTTCATAAGGCATTTAACCATTAAAATTTATGGAGACTCTATCCTGAAAAGCTTTCTAGATTTTCCTTAGAAAAATGGCCAATATTTTCTCCCATCAATGCAGAGTTAATTTTAGAACATAAGATTTATGGAACAATGACCAAATTCTGAGCGAAAACCAAAGTGGAGATTCAATTTTACAAAAGTAAGAGGTTATTCTGGGCTTTATTTTCAATTAAAAAGAAACATGAAATCATGAAGTAAGCAGAAAAACAATTCATTAACTTGCCTCAACTGTTTATTTTACTATGAACCTCAGCTCACCTAGGAATACCTCAATAGTATGAGAATTAATAAGAGAAGGAGTAACAGAATGATCTTTTTTTGGCAAGATACCTGAGGAGGACAACACATCAAGCATTTCCATTAATCCTGTCACCTTTATTGTAACAGGATTACACGAAGACAGAGCCAAGAGAATACAGGCACACCTTGTTTTATTGCGCTTTGCAGATATTGCATTTTTTTTTTTAACAAATTGAAGGCTTGTGGCAACCCTGCATCAAGGAAGCCTACTGGCACCAGTTTTCCAACAGCATTTGCTCACTTCCATTCTCTGTGTCACATTTTGGTTATTCACAATATTTCAAACTTTTTCATTATTATTATATTTGTTATGGTGATATGTGATCAGTGATCTTTGATGTTACTACTATGACTTACTGAAGCTTCAGATGATGGTTAGCATCGTTTTTTAACAATAAAGCTTTTTTTTTTTTTTTTGGCGGTACGCGGGCCTCTCACTGTTGTGGCCTTTCCCGCTGCAGAGCACAGGCTCCATACACACAGGCTCAGCGGCCATGGCTCACGGGCCCAGCCACTCCACGGCATGTGGGATCTTCCTGGACCGGGGCACGAACCCACGTCCCGTGCATCGGCAGGCGGACTCTTAACCACTGTGCCACCAGGGAAGCCCCAGCATTTTTAATTAAGGTATGTGCATTGTTTTTCCAGACATAATACTATTGCACACTTAACAGACTACAATATAGGATAAACTTTTTTTTTTTTTTTTTTTTTTTTTTTTCTTTTTGCGGTATGTGGGCCTCTCACTGCTGTGGCCTCTCCCGTTGCGGAGCACAGGCTCCGGACGCGCAGGCCCAGTGGCCATGGCTCACGGGCCCAGCCGCTCCGCGGCATATGGGATCCTCCCAGACCGGGGCACGAACCCGTATCCCCTGCATCGGCAGGCGGACTCTCAACCACTGCGCCACCAGGGAGGCCCAACGTTTTTTTTTAAACATAACTTTTATATGCACTGAGAAACCAAAAAATTCGTGTGACTTGCTTTATTGCAATATTCACTTTATTGCAGTGGTCTGGAACCGAACCTGCAATATCTTCCAGGCATGCCTGCATAAGAAACATCTACAAGCATGATAATCTTCAGTCCATATATGTATCAATTTATTGTCCCGCTGCTTGTGCTCATGTTTGTTATCATTAATCTCCTCTGATGCGATGTCAGCATCATGAAAGAAAGAATTCAGGGTGAGAAGAGCTATTACCGAAAGGATAAGTTTCTCTGGTCAAACATTTAAAACAATGAAATAGCAAACCAAGCAGTATTTTCAAGGCTGCCTGTTTAAAGGATTTCTTAGCCATTCAAAACAACTAGTTAGCCTTATTTTGGCAATAAAACTTTGAAATAAAGAATGTAATGTTATTACAGATTACAAAAATGCCAGATCAGATTTGACTACTGTATTCAAAATACCTCTTCTAAGTCTTTATATTTTGTTTAGTGTTGCTTACTCTAAGTAAAGGATAAAAAGGTTCACACAAAGTTAATAATAATATTCTTTTTAATAAGCATTCCTATGACCTTTTAAGTTTGTGGTTTCTTCTGTTTCACAAACTAAACAGTAAGCCTCTTTGGGGCAAGAGCTACAAAATCCATCTATTTCCATGAATTTTCTGAATGAGGTATTTTATTAAATTTTGTGTCCCTGCCGCTTATCATAGACCAGGTACAAATAAATACTACATAAAATACTGCATATATAGAATGAATAATTTCTTACAACACATACAGTTGTAGCCTCACTTCAGTCTCAATCCCATTTTCCACCTTGCCAATGGACAAATTTTTTTTCTGAAAGCACCAAACTTTGTTACTGTCATGCCACAAACCCTTTCATGGCTTTGCACTGTCATTTGGATAAAATAAAAACTCCTGAGGACAAAATCCTCTTGATCTGGCTCCAGACTACCGCTTTTACATCTGGCCTTCTACCTCCACCTCTCCCATAACCTCCCAGACACAGGAACTGGCGTTCTGCTGCCTCCAAGCCTGGACATGCAGAGTTCCCTACATTTGGACCGCCCTTCCCCCAACACTCCTCCTTTGACCTGTCTAAATGCCACCTACTCTAAGAAGCCTCTGCCTATCTCCCATCTTGGTTAGCTGGCCTCCCCACACAGTACTTCTAGGAAAGAACAGAAATTTGCTTCTCTGAGAACAGTGGTTATCAAGTAAGACAGAAAACTCTAATGTAAGTTGGAGGGGGTAATTTCTGGGGTTAGGATGATCAAAGGAACACATGAATTTGGATAAAATTTAAGAGCCTCTAGAAACATTAGAAATACCTAATTTTTTAATTTGGGGATTTATGAAGGTCACAGGTTATATTCCTTGTGAAAATCTAGGGTGTGAAATACTATTATAATGTCTATATCTTTCTCACATTCTAGCTGACTCTGTACCATATTAATAACAATAATGTAAATACAAAACAGTCTACTAAAACAATATCCAATATTAACATATGTGTTTATAAATTTCTGTCCCCTCAGAAGTAAATCTCTCTAACACTGATGTTTGGATTTGAGTGTATTATTCATGTCATGTATCTTAATTAACTTTAATACCTTTTCCCAAGTGGAATGCTAGTATACTAAATTTTGTTGGTATAGGATGTGTTCTGTGAGAACTGAAAGCTGATAGACACACAGGTCACCATAGAATTACTATTCTTGGTCTCAACTTCATTAGGATTTAGTAGAGACTCTAGGAGTCAAAAGCAAATGTAGGGAGACAGAAGGATAAAAGGAAATCAAAGGAGCTCTGATTGGGATAGTATAAAGGGAGGTTGAGAAAAAAATATCCAGAAGTCAGATTTTAAGAGGCAGTAGAGATTCTCCTGCTAACCTTGCAGAAGCAAACATGTGAACTTCCTAGGGGGGAGGTCATGTGGCAAGCACCTGAGGGCTTCTAGGAGCTGAAGGCACTCCCCAGGAAACATCAAACAAGAAAGCAAGAATGTCAGTCCTACATCCACAAGGAAGTGAATATTGCTAACAACCAGTTAACTTGTAAGAGGACCTCAAGCCTGAAGCAAGATCACAGCCCCAGCTGAAATCTTGATTTTAGTAGGTGAAACATTGATCAGAGATCTCAACCAAGCTGTGTTTTGACTCCTGAACCACAGAAACTATGAGATAGTATATTTGCATTGTTTTAAGCCGCTGACCTTTTGGTAATTTGTGAAATAGCAACAGGAAATGAATTCATCATACTTTAAAAGCAAAAAAATACTGCTCTTACATGTGTCTACTTACAAATCTCATCTACATTCTACATCCAACATTTGTTTTTCAAACAATGCATTATCTTTTCTTTGTCATCTAACAAAAGATTCCATTTTCATGAAATCTGTAAACTTCAAATTTATTATAAAAGCGTTTTATCGCTGAGCTTAAATTTAATTCGAAATATATCTGAAAGAGAAAACTAAATCTAAAAGAATATTTCCCTAACTTTTTGGAATCATATATTCAAATCTTACAATTCTAGAGAATATTTATCATATTCCATACTTCAATTAAAAACATAAACATTTAACATGATTATATCTCTTTCAGTATTATGTTAATCACTAAAATATATCATACTAAGAAATATATCACAATGTGGGAGCATACTCACTCACTGTGCTCATTTAACCCTAACCATAACCACATATTTTCATACAATGTATAATATGTAGGAAAAAAAGAGACCAATTTCACAATCAAAAAAGTTATATAAAATTATATAGTAATTTATCCAACATAACAATATGTTTTCATAGCTAAATCTGTCATCTAGTAAACTGAGGGAAAGAGTTTGGTGATATTGCCCATCATACAGTTAGAGGGCAAAATAAGCTTTAATATTTTCAGAATGCAACAATTAAAATTTTCTTCTGTACTTCTGTCAAACAGGAAATTTGTAATTAAATAAATTTGTAAGTACCCAAGAGTAGACATTCACACTGTCAGTATATTATACCTTTTTTGTACGATTCCAAATAAAGTCTGGTGTTTCAAAAAGAAATCTACTTTAGGGACTTCCCTCGTGGTGCAGTGGTTAAGAACCTGCCTGCCAATGCAGGGGACATGGGTTTGAGCCCCGGTCCAGGAAGATCCAACATGCCACGAAGCAACTAAGCCCATGTGCTACAACTACTGAGCCTGCGCTATAGAGCCCATGAGCCACAACTACTGAGCCTGCATGCCACAACTACTGAAGCCCATGCGCCTAGAGCCCATGCTCCGCAACAAGAGAAGCCACCGCAATGAGAAGCCCACACACCGCAATGAAGAGTAGCCCCCGCTCGCCACAACTAGAGAAAGCCCACACGCAGCAACGAAGACCCAACGCAGCCAAAAATAAATAAATAAATAAAATAAAAAGAAATCTACTTTAAGCTGGCCTACCTTCCACACTCAAAGTCCCCATTTTAGATTCCAAGAAGTCAAATAATGTGCTTGGTGCTGATGGCCTTGCATTTCCCAGTTCCTCTTCATCTTCAGATCTTATTCGCCCCCTGCCTTTTCCTTTACCTTAACAAGTAAAGCAAGACATATACATTATACATGCAAAAACAAAAGAAGAATATACACTAAAATATAATCAGCAGACATCTTAAGTAGAACTTTATATATATATTTCTTTTGATATTTTTCTGTATATTCTACATCCATTATAACAAAAATGTTTTTAAACGACTATATTAAGTAGTACCTTTAATCCTGTAAATGATCTATCTGGAAATTTGAATTTGTTCATGTAAATTATCTTTTAAGGAAAATAAAGCATTTTTATAAGATTTTTCTTTAACCCCCTTTTTTTTTAAATTGAAGTATAGTTGATTTACAATGTTGTGCCAATCTCTGCTGTATAGCAACCACTTATTTTTTTAAAAGAATATAGGATTGGGACTTGAAAAATCACATAATACATTTGACCATACAATAATTTTAAAATAACATTAAATAAAAGTCATGTTCCTGTTAATTATTAAAAATTTATAGACTAATTAGTCATTTTTACAAATGGCCTAGAAATAGTTCTAGAAATAGTTAACAGAGCTAGTTACTTTATATTTTCTGTATTATTCATGGCCTTGTTAAATAAGGTATTAGACCTACTTTATATAAAGATGAAGACAATGAGACTAAGAATAACCTACATAAGACTCTGTGGTTCCCAAACTGCTGCTCCTTCCACTTACCATTATAGCCTTCACAGCAACAAAACCCAGTCTTTGTCGACAACATATATTTCTCTGAAAATCAAATAATACTGTCTGGCACATTGCTTAATGAATTATACCTCTCAGAGGTGGACCCGTAACAGGTTTCTGTTTATTGCTGTTAAGAAGTACATTCAGTGCTGCTTCTAAGTTGTTGCCATTATCCATGAGAGCTTGCCTTGATGCTTCTTTACTAAAGCCCATTTCTGTTATGTGCCTCAGAGCCTTCTCATCAACCTGTAAAGAACGAAGAGATAAGTTATGCTAATAGCCAATAAACAAGCAAGGTATAAGTTTTTAACTACATACTCTTTTTAAACTAAAAATTACATCTGATGTTTATGGAAAAATTGTGATATTAATACATCACTTGCTGTTTTTTCATACCAATAGTCAAGGAAGGATCTGTGATATGCAGGGTTGTGCCTTGAGTACTTTCTCTGTACCATTACAAATGCAAAACAAACAAAAAAGAAATTTTATATGTCAGAATAAGGCTTTTGAAGATAA
This sequence comes from Mesoplodon bidens, assembly GCF_964165515.1. Taxonomy (NCBI): domain Eukaryota; kingdom Metazoa; phylum Chordata; class Mammalia; order Artiodactyla; family Ziphiidae; genus Mesoplodon; species Mesoplodon bidens. The sequence continues at coordinate 33,201,878 of NC_138174.1, read as the reverse complement.
TACAGGCAGTGAAAACTACCTAATGAAAAATTTTCATGGCTGATACTTCTCTGTCCTAAGGAAGTACAATTTATATAGCACCTCTTCAAAAATGCAAAGTATAAAAAGAAGCTAACAAAATGGTACCATCTCAGTAGCTTGGGTTTTTTTCTACTCTCTATTGTTTCAGTACTCTGCTCTATATTTATTAGCAATACTATCTATGAAGCTTTGACAGCCTGTACCCCAAATAAAAAAATCTACTTTACAAATGTCAGAACCCTATATCTTGAAAAATCTAGACCTGAGTAGAATTAAAGGACTGTTTAAGTAACATAAACACATCCCATGAAGAAATTACTGAAACATAACCAGCTGAGGAATACATAACTAACTTTTATACATTTAAGAGTTAAGATGGATAGGCTTTAAGATAGCATTGCACATGGCATGCATGGTGCAGACAGCTACTCTGATACCCATGTAGACGTTGTTAAAAGCATAGCACGTTTTTTAAAATTCCGTTTTTAAAACCCTGACTTTTTTTCAAACCCTGATTTTGTGACTTCCAAAGACAAAATCCTTTCTAAATATAGTAGCAACGATCAACAGATCAGAGTTGACACATAAGAGAAAATTTACATCCCTGCTGTAGATATACTAAAGTAAATGTAAAAAGGATTGGACATTACATCTATAATTCATCCTTCTTTTTCAAAAACTTATCTAAATGTAAAAAAAAAATCCTTCCAAAGCCTTTCCCTCTCCCAATTATCTCCCAAGTAAATACCTAATTAAGAATATTGTCCCATACATAGGATTTAACCAAACACACTCAAGAAGCAATTAATATCCAACCTTGGTATAACTTATTGTACCTTTCTTGTTAACCTGATTTGCAGTTAACCAGTTAACTCTCATTCAGTGTTGTTGGCAGGGCCATGCTCTCTCTGACAGATTTAGGGAAGAACCTTCCCTGCCTCTTCTAGTTTCTGTTGTTTGCTGGCAATCCGGGGCATTCCTTAGCTTATAGATGTATCACTCCAGTCACACAGCCATCTTCTCACTGTGTGTCTTCAGGTCAACTTCCCTATGTAAGTGTCTATATCTCTGTGTCTAAATTTCCCCTCTTTATAAGGAGATTAAATTAGGGTCATATTGGCTTAGGGCCCAACCTAATGACCTCTTTTTAACTTGGTATCTCTGCAAAGATCCTGTTTCCAAAGAGAGTCAGTCACATTTTAAGGTACTGGTGGTCAAGACTTCAAGCTATCTTGTTTGGGGCGGGGGACACGGGGGTGATGGATGGGACACAATTCAACCTATGATACCACCTATTATCAAAAATTGTTTTAAGAACCTGTCAACTGACATCCCAATCAAGTCCTCTTTCAATTGTTGAAAATAAAGAACTGAATACCATGCAACATGCAAAAGAACAGGGTTCCTGGTCATTAAAATTTCAAACTGTCCTTTTGATAGTCTCCTTCATTCTTTTTGTTTTTGTTTTTGCGGTACGCGGGCCTCTCACGGTTGTGGCCTCTCCCGTTGTGGAGCACAGGCTCCAGACGCACAGGCTCAGCGGCCATGGCTCACGGGCCTAGCCACTCCGTGGCATGTGGGATCTTCCCGGACCGGGGCACGAACCTGTGTCCCCTGCATCAGCAGGCAGGCTCTCAACCACTGCGCCACCAGGGAAGCCCATCTCCTTCATTCTTAAATAACAGTTTTTCTGAATACAGAATTACAGGTGAACAGTTTTTTTTCTTTCCGTACTTTCAATATATCATCCCACTGCTTCCTTGCCTCCATACTTTCTGATGAAAAATTGGCCATTTATTTATTGAGGATCCCTTGTATTTGATGAGTTGCTTCTCTCTCACTGCTTTCAAGATTTCCTCTGTCTGTAGCTTTCAACAACTTGATTATGTGTCTTGGTGTGTCTCTGAGTTTATCCTATTGGAGTTCACTAAGCTTCTTAGATTTGTAGATTTCATCAAATTTGGGAATTTGGGGGCATTCGTTCTTCAAATATTTTTTATGTCCCTTTTTCTCTTCTATTGGGAAGAGAACATACACAACATAATGTGTATGATGGTATATTTGATGGTACCTCATAGGTCCCTTAGGCTCTATTTTTCTTCATTTTTTTCTTTCTGCATCTTAGACTGGGTAATTTCAATTGCCCTATATTAAAGTTCACTGATTCTTTCTTCTGCCTGTTCTAGTCTGATGTTGAACCTGACTAATGAAATTTTTTATTTCCACTACTGTACTTTTCAGTTCCAGAATTTCTATTTTATTTTTATAATTTATCTTTATTGATATTCCCTACTTTTTCATATATTGTTCTCCTGATTTCTTTTAGCTCTTTGTCAGTGGTTCCTTCACACCTCTGAGCATTTCTAAGACAGTTAATTTAAGTTCTTGTTTAGTAAGCCCAATGCCTGACCTTCTTCAGGGATAGTTTCTTTCAATTTCTTTTTTTTTTCCTATGAGTGGATCATACTTTCCTGTTTTATGGTATGCTTTGTAATTTTCTGTTGAGAACTGAAAATTCTGAATACTGTATTGATGGTAATTTTGGAAATCAGATTCTCCCTCCTCCTCAGGGACTGCTGTTGTTAGTTAATGAAGGCTGAAGCTGTAAGTTTGTTTAGCAACTTTTCCAGATTTTCTTTTGTAAGGATTTTATTCCTTGTGATATGTGATCACTGGAGTCTTTGTTCCATTATCTCCCTGGTCAGCCAGTGACCATCCTCTTTCTTCATTAATCACCACTCTGTATGCTGTAAGAGTTTGACTTGACTCCAGAGTTGTAAAATAGTTGCTTCAGACAATGTTTGTCAGCTTAAGAGTTGTTTTGGTGGACAGCCCAATTCCTGGAGCTTTCCATTCTGCGATCTTTGTGATATCACTCCCTTCATGTTTTTACTCCTCACAACAATCCGAAACTGCTGGTCTTTGGTGTTCTACGGCAAGACATCCCCAGACAAGAGTTCTCAATTCACTCAAGTTTAAGAGCTTCTTGAGTTAGAGACTGTGTAGTTTTCAACTTGCTGTATTCACTCAAACCTGAAAACTGACTTTTTTCTTTAAAAGAAAGAGATGGTCATGTATTCAAGGAAAAGATAGTCTGGCTCTGTTATAAACCTATTCTCCTTGGCTAGTGATTGACTTAGGAGTGGGCATATGACCTAGTTCTAGTCAATGAACCATAGACGGAATTTACTGGAGATTTCCAAAATTATTTTTTTATCTGATAAAACAGACCCACACCCAGATAAATGTCCCCTTTCCTTCTTGCCTTTGAACTTTTTGCATGAAGATTTAACACACAGAGAATCCTGTAACCCAGAGAAGAAAACCAAGAAACTAGAGAGATGCTCACCAGAGCTCCAACACTGTTATACCGCTGAATTTACCAATCTTTGTAACCATCTATCTCCAAATTTCTTGTTACATGAGGTGATGAAACCCCATTATTTAAGCTAGTCTTAGCACTCTATAGACAAAATCACCCAAAGTCATTTAACCTTTAAAGGCAGAGGAAAATGAATTCCTGTCAGTTCCCTTATATCTGAGGACACTGTAGCATACCAGAAATATCTCTGACTCCTCCCATTATCTCAAAAATCCAGGAATATTTTGCAATTGAGTCTATAATATACATTTACTATTTCAATATATTTTTCCCAAAGAACACAACAAAACAAAATCACTTTAGACAAAATTTGAGAAAAGATGTGAGGAAGGTAGGGAACGGCCCATAACTGTATGTTTCTGATGCATCTTTTAGAATATAATTTCCATTGAGCGTTTTGTTTAATTTGATGACTTTTTATCAATCCATTCTAAAAGACATCATTCAGACATTAGAAAGTTAAGCATAAATTTTACTTAAGTAAATTATTTTTCAACCAATCCAAAATTTCCATGAAATAACTGGAAATTATTAACTGGAATCCTTAATGAAAGCCTTCTTAGAGTTGTGACACCTATTTATAATATACTCAAAAAGCCAGTGTTGGTTCTGAGAAAGAATTAAAAAAACCAAGACTATTAAAGAAAAAAAGACATAAACTTTGTGGTTGGTTCTTCAGCCTTACCAGTTCTCTATAGACACCTTCATGTTTTCCCTCTGATTTGTTTGACTTTTCTTTCTGTAAAATCTCCCTATTTCGGTTGCCAGCAGCACTCATGTTGAGATTACTTCTAGCACCACCACCACCTCCTCCAAATGTCTTGGTCTTCAGATAACAGAAAGATAAAAGAAATGTAAATAAATAACATTTTAAAAGCTCTAAAGGCTAAGCTATGGCTAAAAACTGAAGTAGTTAAGTTTCTTAATTTTGTTTTACAGGAAAAAAATGAAATGTTAACTAATTCTTTCTAAATATCTACTAGTCATAATCTCACAAGTCCAGGTGAGGCAATTAAAAAAATTACATGATTATAATCTTTAAATCACCAAGGCAAATCATCAGAATAAACCTAAGTAGACAACAATATAAAAGAAAAGAAAATAGTACAAGTATTATGGAGATCAGGTGTCAAAAATTATTCTAGGGTAAAATACTTGACTGATATCATGAGACCTGAGTTACAAATCCAGCTACATGGCAAGGCTTTCTTTAGCAAGGCACCAAACCTATCTAGGAATCTGTTACATTATGTTCATGATCCAGTAGTAGGATTCTAGAATCTAAGAAAGTAGACAAATAATACAAATTTTAACATGGGATTAAAAGTCTCATTACTAATTTATTATTTACATTAATTACCACATACGCTATATCTTACCAACTATGTATAAAAGCTTTAAAGTCCATATTTCTTATTTTGTCTGACTTATTTGAATAATTATATGTGTAATCAAATTTGAATTTGATCTCATTTTTGTTTTGTCAAAACTACAGTGGAAAGACTAGAACAGAAAAAACACCAGTTTGGAAAGATACAAATTCATGATTGAAAAGTATTCTGCAGTTGTTATTTGTACAATATTAAATTAAATATCTGGTTATATAATATCTTTATAGTTTTCTAATAGAGCTAATAAAAGCAGAAGCCAAGACGATTTTTATTAGATATAATTATCAATATTTTTTAATGTATCTTAAAATGATTACAATAAGAAAACATCCTAGATATACATTTATATAAGACTGGGAAATTATTTTGAATCAGATGAAAATGTAAAGAAATAGAACCTGAAAAATAGAAAAATGATGTGAGATAAGCATCAATGAACAACATATTAAATACCTCTATTAGGTGGTTGATACACCAGAATATTTAAGTTTAATTCAAATCAAAATTAAAACTACATGTTCAAAGACCAAAGACCCATTACTAGATTCATTCAATTTTTGGTTTCTGCAATCCCAGCAAAAAAAGAAAAAAAAATAGCTTTGGAATGTCTTGATAGTCATTGCTTACATAACCACAAGGAAAAATGTGATTTTATATTAATGTGACACAAAGTTTATTAGATTGAGAGACAATGTAGTATAGGTAAGAATACAGGCTTAAGAGCTACACAAGGCTGGGACTAAATCTGTACTGAGCCACTTCCTAGTTCCTGCCCTCAGGCAAGTCACTTAACTTCTACCCTCCATGAACCTCGGGTTTCTCATCTTTAAAACAGGGACGAGAGAATTCCCTGGTGGTACAGTGGTTAGGACTCCATGCTTCCACTACAGGGGGAAGGGGTTCGATCCCTGGTCAGGGAAATAAGATCCCACAAGCCACATGGGCGGCCCAAAAACACCTACCTCACTGGGATGTTGTGAGGATTAAAGGACATCATCAACATGAAGTGATGAATTCAATAACTGGCATATGGTAAACACTCATAACAGATGGCAATATTACTGTTTTGCTTAATATATTAGAACATAGTTACCTGAAATGTCTGGATCCTGACCCGTTCCAAATTAAATATATTTCTGGAATTTTTTTTTTTTTTCGCGGTACGTGGGCCTCTCACTGTTGTGGCCTCTCCCATTGCAGAGCACAGGCTCCGGATGCGCAGGCTCAGCAGCCGTGGCTCACGGGCCCAGCCGCTCTGCAGCATGTGGGATCTTCCCGGACCAGGGCACGAACCTGCGTCCCCTGCATCGGCAGGCGGACTCTCAACCAGTGCGCCACCAGGGAAGCCCCTATTTCTGGAATTTAAATTACGTAACTCCAAAAGTGCTTTTTATTTTGGTGCCAGTGAAATAGTCCCATCTTCTGGAGGCATTTCCTTATTATTTTCTTTCCCCTTTATGGATTAAGGAATAGGATAAATAGCATTTTCAGAATTGCTTTTTACTTCTTTAAAACAGTTGTTACCCATTAAACATACAAATATCTAGAAACATCACAACTTAAACATTACCCATAAAGTAACTGATGTTGTCCTGTATGAGCCACACCATCCCCTCCATATTATGTGAATTAGGCATCTGTGACATCATCACGACCATAAACCCCGAGTGGGCCTTAATGCTGTCTTGCAATCTTACTACATTTTCTTAGCCCATTCACCCTCCCAATCTTCTTTAGCAAGGCACCAAACATCTAGGAATCTGTTACTTTATGTTCATGATCCAGTAATAGGAGTCTAGAATCTAAGAAAGTAGACAAATAATACAAATAATAAAAACCACTATTTTACATGTTCTCCTCACTCCTCAAATCTCAAACATCTTCTCCCTCATTGTGCCTGTTTGACCATGCTTACTTCCTCACTGAAAAAATGGAAATAATCACTAAAGAACTTACATAGATTTTTACCACATCAACCCACCCACTGATATCTGCACACTTATACTTTATCTTACCAGCATCTATATGAATGATAAAGGAATGTGGAGAGAATGAATGACTCCTCTAACTCTACATTAATTCTCAGGCCACATCTTACATGACTTTTCAACAGTCTTTGATAAATTCAATACATCACCCTCCATGAAATAATTTCTGTATTCTCTTGTTTTGATCCTATCTTACTGGTCACACCTTGGCTGGTTCAACTTCTTTCATTCAACTGGTAAGGTTGAAATGCTACAGGGTTCATTCTTTCTCCTTTTCTCTTCCCTTCAGCTCTCATTCCCTTGGTGATCTCATTTGGCCTCATGATTTTAAATATAATCCATATGCCTACCACTTTCAAATGCATACATCCAATCCAAAGCTCACCTTTCAGCTACACTCTTCTCTGTATCACTGCCTATTAAACATTACCACATGGATGCCTAAGAAGTACCTCAGTATTAATATACTAATTAAATTAATAACACCCTGGTCCACCCCGGTCTTCTCCAGTATGAAGTAAGCAACTCTAACCTGCCAATTTTTCAGGCCAAAACCCTTGAAGTCATTCATGACACCTCTTTTTCTCTCAAGCTCCATCTTTAATCTCTCAGAAACTCTGATGGCTGTATTTTCAAAATGCCAGAATCTGAACACTTTGCACCACCTACACAGCTGCCACTGCTACCAAAAACTTTTCTCCCCCTGGATTACTTCAGTAATTTCCTAACTTGTCTGTCCCATCTTCCAGAAAATAGACATCAAACAGGATTTTGGAAAGAAAGTTTGTCTGAGAAAAATGTAAATCGAAAGAACAACTTTCCTATAATCATTAAGAAATTGATATACTCCCAATATCCTTTTCTGAAACTCCATAATTTTAACAGCTTTTTGGGAAAGAAGAAATGCATTTTATGTAAACTGTGCAAAATGAATTAATTTCAGAAATATTAAAAATGATTTTTAAATGTGTCTTAGAATAGAGAAAACATTGAGGAGTAGCAATAGTCACATTTACTGAAGGCTTTTAGCAAAGGACTATTGTAACTGAGGCAGTGAGACTATAATTAGGGGCTCTCAGCTTCTCAGCATTATTCCAACTCTATTTCTTAGTTAGGATATGGCTGTGATCTTATGCTTACTATGCCTGACTTCTACCCTAGTTTACCATTAACTTAGCTTAGCTTGTTGGATGAAGAAAGCTGTTGATGTATATCGAGACTGAAGATTAGTTATTCTATAGGCCTCACCCTTGTTCCTTATTCTCCAGGAACAGCTAATCAAAGATTTGTGACTTAATGTTCCAACCACAAGCGAGACTTGCTAGCCACTTGGAATCGTGTGATCAAGAAAAACATCTCTGAAAATAGAAGACAGCCCCTTCCCCATGAGCACGTAGCCCTTTCCTTTTTCCCCTATATAATCTCTAAGCAAAACTGGTGAGTTGGGAGTTGGTTTTCTGGAACATGCATCTACCTTCTCCCCAGGATTCCCGGCTTCCTCAATAAAGCTATCTTTCCTTTAACCCAACACTCTCAGCATTGGATTCTTGAGTGACAAGCTGCCGAACTGGAGTTCAGTAACAATATCATGATCTGTGCCATGTAGTATTCTAAATGTTTTAAAGATTAGCAATTTTAATTCTCACAGTTTCATAGATAAAGAAAATGTGGTACAAAACTTAAGTAACCTATCCAAGGTTGTCAGCAGGATATGTTTCCTGTCTGCCTGATTCCAGAATTTGTGCTGTTCCCCTATATAAACAGGACAGAAAGACACTGCATGAAGAACTACCAAAATTCAAGAAGTCTCCTACTTAAAATTTGAATTTAAATAGGAAAACAGCTGTTAGCTAAGATTTATTACTGGTTCTGAATAAAGAAACCTATTTCAATACCACTGGTTAAGAAAAGTCTATCTAAGCAACCAATTCATGAACTAAAATTTCTTGTCAAAATCTAAAAATTAGTAAATAACTAGAGAAAACACCTATTTCAAATAAGCAAGCAATTACAAATAATAAAAAGAAAACCTTTTGGCTAGCAGCAGTAAATGATAAAGGAGGGTATGTATAAATGCACATATAATCCAAAGATAAAAATTATTTTTTACTATACATTAAAGAATGAAAACTGACAAAAAATGTTAATCCTGAGCCATTGATTTACCCTCTAATATTTACCTGAATTCCTCAAAAATTTCTATTATAGGGGAAAATTATCCTCAAAAAGTATCATCTATCCCAACTAATAACGAAACCCTCTGCCATTCAAAAAAAAAAAAAAAAAAAGTTGTGTTCACTTGTATACTGTTAAGAAGAAAAGAAAGCGGGAGAAAAGAAGGGTGGTTTGCTAGCAAAGGTAACCTAATGGAATTGTTAAGGAGATTGGAAAAGGAATGTATATGAGTAAAACGTGTAACCATAAGACTCCAAAAGGCACCAGGGCATTTTCTACTGATGGAATATGGAAAAAGAATGTCAAAAGTCTGTTCAATTAGTTACTTTATGTGAAAAGACAATAATGATTGTGAGTAATCTAAATAGAACATAATGGCAAGGAATAAGACAAATTCATAATGATTTAGATTCTTACTTCTTTGCTCTTTGCAACTTCTGCAATAGCAGCAGTCCTTTGCTTTTCAAATTCATCATTATCATTTGGAGGTTTGACAGGCAATGTAACTTGTAATGTCTTTCTTCGATCAAGTTCTCTGCTATCCACTTGGACATGAGATACACACTTCTGGTAATAATAAATAAAAATAAATTGTTTCAGTAGTTCCAAAAGAGATTCAAGTTTTTCATAAGAAAGTAATGTCTTCAAAAGAAATATTTGTATCACAACAGCTAAGAGTCCACAAAAATACATTTCCCATAGATTTAAAAATAAAGATAGAAAACTAATTGAAGTAACTTTTAAGTAATTGTAACTGGTAAATGAAAGCGACACTAAATGTAGGCAATCTAAAACAGGGCACATATTGGGTTGGCCAAAAAGTTCGTTCGGGATTTTCTGTAACATCTTACAAATGAACATGTTGGCCAACCTAATATTTAAAATATACATCAAACCAAAAGATCTAAGTTTCATTTTAGGATAATGACTTAAAATAATTTTAAATTTCAAACAGTCTAGACTATTGCCCAAGAAGTAAATTCAGTTTTTTATTAAGCACTTGATTTCCACATTATGCCACAATATCCATGAGAGTTTATAGTTATTTTAACATATAGAAAGGTGTCTCTCAACGTATAAGCCAAAAGCTAAAAACATACTCCCTCCCCCTAATCAGGTTGCAAAGCTTTAGGTTTTTAGTCTCTTAAGACAAATTAAGAAAGCCATCATTGTCTAAAAATAAGTCCTGAATTCTGTTCTCTCTTCTAATTCTAGCAGCAAAAATCCTATAAAATGAACCTTTTTCAACTTGATAATTTTAAAGAAGAATAAAAATATGCTCTCAAATAAATGTGTTATACAAATATACAGATTTTTGATCTTCAATAACATAAATATAAAATAGCTGATTCTAACACACAGCCAAGCATATTCTATCTTTAACCCATGTTCAAGGCTAAGATGCTGAATAACAGATTTTCACAATGGATTTCATAAACAAATAATATTATTTAAGCTATAACTTTTAATATACTTCCTAATACAAAAAAAACTATAAACACACGTCAAATTCTTGAAAATAATTAAATCATAAGTTTCTGTGAGCAATTTTTGAAAGAAGTATTATCACCAAAATGTTTAAGGGGAAAGAAAATTCTTACCAACACAGCATTTATTATTTTCAAATATAAATTATTAAAATGTTTACACTCTGTTTTCATTCTTGGGGTTTTTCACTGATAGAAATAAGAATATCATCAGCATAGATCATGCCTCCTTTTATCTTGACTGTCCCATGTTCCAAAGCACAATAAAAAATGACATATGTTTTAAATACTCTCAAAATAGCCACAATGCAAGAATGTCTTATTTAATTTTGAGTAGATCCTCCAAAAAGGGTTTTGAAGAGGATGCCAGTCAACTGATCCTGCCCACTTATTTTCTGATCAACTAGGTATCTGTTTTTCATACCAAAATTTTTTTAATTGTTATTGAGATATAGGTCTCTGTTTCCTAGCTGTTGTGTCCCCAACTCATCTTCACCTTAAGCCAGCACTCTTGAAGGAAAATAAAGCACAAATGCAAGGCAGATTACCAAGAGCTAAATTTTAGTGGCATCATGTGGCAAAGAGCAAGCAGCCACAGGGATTATTCTCAGATTCTTCAGATATAAAGCAGGGACAAGCTGGAGGAGATTGTTTTAAAGGCAATTTGATGCTTAGCACAACCAGGAAGACACAAGATATTGGTCAGCTGAGGAGCTACCTCAAGGTAACATTTTGCAGCAAGGGGGTTGAAAGTTAGGAAGCAGAAGGCAAACCTTTAGCTTATGTGAGAGAAGGATCAGGGCTGCTGTAGTTGAAAACGAAAATACCAACTGGAAATAAAATTAAGTACCTGACTGAGATGGGCATTTGGATCAAGGCAGAAGAACGGAATCTCAGCAGGGGCAGCTGGGACAGCAGGCTCTCCTAAAGTGCAGTGATGCCCTTCCCTGCCTCATGTTCTCACTCTTTTGCCTCCTGCCAATCTTTCTAATGATGCTTTTATTTTTTCTCCCTCTTTTGTTTTTAATGAGCAAAGTGAGAAATTATAGCATATTTCTGTCTTCTTACGTTTGCATTTCTCTCTCTCAAAAAAAACTGCGCCCACCACAATCTGATAATAATTAATTTTAAGCTGCATTTCAGGTGTGTCTCTTAACTGTTTCAATCTTTGGGTTAACAGCTTTTTTGTGGGTGGTACGCGGGCCTCTCACTGTTGTGCCCTCTCCTGTTGCGGAGCACAGGCTCCGGACGCGCAGCCTCAGCGGCCATGGCTCACAGGCCCAGACACTCCACGGCATGTGGGATCTTCCCGAACCGGGCCACGAACCCGTGTCCCCTGCATCGGCAGGCGGACTCTCAACCACTGCGTCACCAGGGAAGCCCTGGGTTAACAGCTTTTGAGAAAAGAATCTACACAAAAACTTTAATTACAATAACGAGAAAAAAAAACACAATTATTGATTTCCTGTAGTTAATATATTTCCATATAACTCTTATGACCTCTGAGTGAACAGTTCAGCACAAAACAAAACACAGCTTGAATACAAATAAAAAACACTTTTTGCTGATTAAAATTCATCTGCCAAAATGAAAGTCATTACCTGTCCAAAAGGCACAAAAGGAGGTGGTCCACCTTCGGTTCCAATATTGCTTCTATTGTGTTTTGACAAGCTCTGTGAGAAAAGTGAGTTGTAAAACAGAAATTATACATTAGAAATATATTTAACAACACTTATAATGTACCAGGAATCTACTCATTTTAGTAGATTCTTATAGGAAATAGAAAAAAAGCCTTCTATTATTAATTTCAAACTATATAAAATATCTTATTCCTAACTTCAATAACTAGGCAAAGGCTCTCCCCTTATTTCCCCTTTCCAAAACCCAAACTGACATATGATTTTAAGAAGTATTTGCCAAGTTGCTCCCATAAGAAGAAAACACAGTTAAAACCTCTCAACAAAGATGATAAACTTTGGTAGCAAGAATTTCATTTTAATTAATTCCATTTTAATGCATAGTAAAACTAAAATCTGACAGAAAAATATTAACTGGAAATCATCTTCAAAATGAAATGTTTAGACATAAAAATCTATTAGCAAACAACATATTTGTGATACTGTTATAAGAAATATATATTTGGTCTTTGTCCCCACTTCCTGGAACAAAGACCCTAAAACACTTGAAATTTCCTGAATCACAGGGGTAAGGAGCACATTTTGTTCTTCCTAATAAGCGCCTTTGAGCATCCTGAGTTTATATTAATGAGGTGACTATTAATGGGCCCCTAGCAAGCTCCAGGGTGGGAACTGGGAGCCAAAAAAACCAACCATGCGATTAGAGGGCTAGAGATTGAGTCAATCACCAATGGCCAGTGATTAAATCAAGCGGGCCTATGTAATGAACCTCCATTAAAACCCCGTAAATGATGGGGTTCAGGGAGCTTCTGGGCTGGTGAATACATCCATGTGCCAGAAGGGTGGTACACACCGAACTCCACAGGGACAGAAGCTCCTGTGTCCAGGACCCTTCCGGATCTTACCCTATTAAGCTCTTCATCTGGCTATTTATCTTTTATAACATCGCTTATAATAAACCAGTAATAACAAGTAAAGTGTTTCCCTAAGTTCTGTGAGCCATTATAGCAAATTATCAAATCTGAGCAGGGGATCCTGAGAGCCCCTAATTTATAGCCAAGTTGGACAGAAGAGTGGATAACGTCAGGACCTACTACTTTCAATTGGCACCTGAAGTGAGGGGCAGTCTTCTCAGACGGAGTTCTTAACCTAAGGGGTCTGTACTAACTCCAGGTAGTTAGTGTCAGAACTGAATTAAATTTTAGGACATTCACCTGGTATCCAAGTGGAAAGAACTGGAGAATTGCTTGATGTGAAAAAGAAAACTCCACACTTGGTGTCAGAAGTGTTGTTAACTAGAAACAGTTCATAGGAATACTGATAAAAGTGATTTCTAACTGTTTAAAGAGATCAGACTGCTATAGTTTATAATATGTAGGTTAATTTCAATTACAGTAAAATTTCCTTAATAAAAGTCTTGTCTTGCAAATCAGTTTATACTTCAAAGAAGTATTCAACTCAGATTGCTCTTTAATAAAAAAGCTTCCAAACGCTACTAATTTTAGTTTTCTTTTTTCCCTATCATATTTATGATTAGAGAGATAACAATATATTATGGAAATGAAAAAAATAACTTCCTAGCAAAAGCAATTTCTCACATTATAAAGTCCTTAAAAAATACCATAAGGAGGAGGAGCTTCAAGATGGCAGAGGAGTAAGACGGGGAGATCACCTTCCTCCCCACAAATACATCAGAAATACATCTACACATGGAACAACTCCTACAGAACAACTACTGAACGCGGGAAGAAGACCTCAGACCTCCCAAAAGGCAAGAAACTCCCCCATGTACCTGGGTAGAGCAAAAGAAAAAAGAAAAAACAGAGACAAAAGAATAGGGACGGGACCTGCACCAGTGGGAGGGAGCCGTGAAGGAGGAATGGTTTCCACACACTAGGAAGCCCCTTCATGGGCTGAGACAGGGGGTGGCAGAGGGGGGAAGCTTTGGAGTCATGGAGGAGAGCGCAGCAACAGGGGTGCGGAGGGCAAAACAGAGAGATTCCCGCACAGAGTATCGATACCGACCGGCACTCACCAGCCCAAGCAGCTCGACTGCTCATCCACTGGGGCAGGCGGGGGCTGGGAGCTGACGCACCGGCTTCAGCCACTCCCAGGGAGAGGACTGGGGTTGGCTGCGTGAACACAGCTGGAAGGGGCCTAGTGTGCCACAGCTAGCCGGGAGTGTGTCCGGGAGGGGGTCTAGAGCTGCTGAAGAGGCAAGAGACTATTTCTTGCCTCTTTGTTTTGCGGTGCTCGAGGAGAGGGGATTCAGAGTGCTGCCTGAATGAGCTCCAGAAACGGGCGCGAGCCGCGGCTATCAGCGCGGACCCCAGACACGGGCATGAGACACTAAGGTGGCTGTTGCAGCCACCAAGAAGCCTGTGTGCGAGCACAGGTCACTCTCCACACCTCCCCTCCAGGAGCCTGCGCAGCCCGCCACTGCCAGGGTCCCGTGATCCAGGGACAACTTCCCCGGGAGAACACACAGCGCGCCTTGGGCTGGTGCAACGTCACACGGGCCTCTGCAGACACAGGCTCGCCCCGCATCCGTACCCCTCCCTCCCCACGGCCTGAGTGAGCCAGAACCCCCGAATCAGTGGCTCCTTTAACTCCTTCCTGTCTGAGCGAAGAACAGACGGCCTATGGCGACCTACACGCAGAGGCGGGTCCAAATCCAAAGCTGAACCACGGGAGCTGTGCGAACAAAGAAGAGAAAGGGAAATCTCTCCCAGCAGCCTCAGAAGCAGCGGATTAAATCTCCACAATCAACTTGATGTACCCTGCATTCCACCTATTCAGGTGGAATACCTGAATAAGCAATGAATCATCCCAAATTGAGATGGTGGACTTTGGGAGCAATGGTATATATACATATATATATATATATTTTTTTTTTCCTTTTTCTCTTTTTGTGAGTGTGTATGTGTATGCATCTGTGTGTGATTTTGTCTCTATAGCTTTGCTTTTTCCATTTGTCCTAGGGTTCTGCCTGTCCATTTTTTGTTTTTTTAGTATAGTTTTTAGCACTTGTTAACATTGGTGGATTTGTTTTTTGGTTTGGCGGCTCTCCTCTTTCTCTCTTTTTTTAAATTACTTTTTAAATTTTAATAATTTTTATTTTAATAACTGCATTATATTATATTTATTTATTTATTTTTCTTTCTGTTTTTCTTTTTTTCTCCCTTTTATTCTGAGCTGTGTAGATGACAGTGTCTTCGTGCTCCAGCCGGGCATCAGGCCTGTGCCTCGGAGGTGGGAGAGCCGAGTTCAGGACATTGGGCCACCAGAGGACTCCCAGCTCCATGTAATATCAAATGGTGAGACAGTCATACAGAGTGAAGTAAGTCAGAAAGAGAAAAACAAATACCATATGCTAACACATATATATGGAATCTAAAAAAAAAAAAAAAAAGAAAATGATCAGAAGAACCTAGGAGCAAGATGGGAATACAGATGCAGACCTACTAGAGAAAAGACTTCAGGATATGGGGAGGGGGAAGGGTAAGCTGGGAGAAAGTGAGAGAGTGGCATGGACATATATACACTACCAAACGTAAAATAGATAGCTAGTGGGAAGCAGCCACATAGCTCGGGGAGATAAGCTCGGTGCTTTGTGACCCACTAGAGGGGTGGGATAGGGAGGGTAGGAGAGAGGGAGATGCAAGAGGGAAGAGATATGGGGACATATATATAAGTATAACTGATTCATTTTGTTATAAAGCAGAAAGTGATACACCATTGTAAAGCAATTATACTCTAATAAAGATGTTAAAAAATTATATAATAAATAAATATAATCAAAGGGTAGAATAGATATAAACCAGCTAAGGATGAAAAACAATGTCAAAATAAGTTAAAAAAAAAAATGAAACGAGGGAGAGAATGGTATACAAAGTGGTTGTACATTGGATTTACATGTGTACTGAGTTACCTGAAACCAAGGTCTAAGAAAGCAGGGTTGATGAAGTATATCTAACGAGGATTAAAATGGAGCTGCCAAAACTCAGCTGACCTTAGAGAATGGGGGAAATTATCTCACTTCCTAGGCCTTTGTCTTGTCAATTAATCAGACACACTACCAGATTAATTGATTAAAACCTCTCTTCTCAAAATGAAACTCAATCCAGAAATCAACTTTGTTAAGTAAAAACTGATGATTAAAGGAAGAAAAAAAATCTGGGGGCAATCAGAGACTCTAGAATTGCTGAGGATATGAGACCCGTAAATAGAATTTCAGCCATACTGATATCAAGGTGAGGGAGTGGCCCTCTTCACTGAGACCAGAGGTAAACCCTCTGAATATTTAACAATGAGCTCTCTGTATAGGAATGTATCTGTGTATAGGTATGTGAGTACATGATTAATTCATCCACTGGATATTGGATGTCCTTGAGCAGTTATACTTTGTAATAAACCTAAAATCTAAAAATTAAAAAAAAAGCTATCTCCCCATCCTATGATCTGTAATAAATTACAGACTTTAATAACAACAATAACAACAACAAAAAAAAATGGCGAAAATCTCCCAGAGATCTCCATCGCAATGCCAAGACCCGGCTCCACTCAATGACCAGCAACCTACAGTGCTGGACACCCTATGCCAAACAACTAGCAAGACAGGAACACAACCCCACCCATTAGCAGAGAGGTTGCCGAAAATCATAAGTTCACAGACACTTCAAAACACACCACCGGATGCGGTCCTGCCCACCAGAAAGACAAGATACGGCCTCATCCACCAGAACACAGGCACTAGTCCCCTCCACCAGGAACCCTACACAACCAACTGAAACAACGTTAGCCACTGGGGACAGACACCAAAAGCAACGGGAACTACTAACCTGCAGCCTGCAAAAAGGAGACCCCAAACACAGTAAGTTAAGCAAAATGAGAAGACAAAGAAACACACAGCAGATGAAGAAGCAAGGTAAAAACCCACGAGACCTAACAAATGAGGAGGAAATAGGCAGTCTACCTTAAAAAGAATTCAGAATAATGATAGTAAGGATGATCCAAAATCTTGGAAATAGAATGGAGAAAACACAAGAAGCATTTAACAAAGACCTAGAAGAACTAAAGAGCAAACAAACAGTGATGAACAACACAATAAATGAAATTAAAAATTCCATAGAAGGGATCAATACCAGAATAACCGAGGCACAAAAACGGATAAGTGACCTGGAAGATAAAACACTGGAAATAACTACTGCAGAGCAGAATAAAGATAAAAGAATGAAAAGAATTGAGGACAGTCTCAGAGACCTCTGGGACAATATTAAACACACCAACATTCGAATTATAGGGGTCCCAGAAGAGAAGGGAAAAAGAAAGGAACTGAGAAAACATTTTGAAGAGATTATAGTTGAAAACATCCCTAATATGGGAAAGGAAATAGTTAATCAAGTCCAGGAAGCACAGAGAGTCCCATATAGGATAAAGCCAATGAGAAACACACCAAGACTCATATTAATCAAACTATCAAAAATTAAATACAAAGAAAAAACTATTAAAAGCAGCAAGGGAAAAACAACAAATAACATACAAGGGAATCCCATAAGGTTAACAGTTGATCTTTCAGCAGAAAGTCTGCAAGCCAGAAGGGAGAGGCAGGACATATTTAAAGTGATGAAAAGGAAAAACCTATAACCAAGATCACTCTACCCAGCAGGGATCTCATTCACATTTGATGGAGAAATTAAAACCTTTACAGACAAGCAAAAGCTGAGAGAGTTCAGCACCACCAAACCAGCTTTACAACAAATGCTAAAGGAACTTCTCTAGGCAGGAAACACAAGAGAAGGAAAAGACCTACAATAACAAACCCAAAACAATGAAGAAAATGGTAATAGGAACATACATATCGATAATTACCTTAAATGTAAATGGATTAAATGCTCCAACCAAAAGACACAGTCTGAATGGATACAAAAACAAGATCCATATATATGCTGTCTACAAGACATCCACTTCAGACCAAGGGACACATACAGACTGAAAGTGAGGGGATATAAAAAGATATTCCATGCAAATGGAAATCAAAAGAAAGCTGGAGTAGCAATTCTCATATCAGACAAAATAGACTTTAAAATAAAGAATATTATAAGAGACAAAGAAGGACGCTACATAATGATCAAGGGATCAATCCAAGAAGAAGATATAACAACTGTAAATATCTATGCACCCAACATAGGAGCACCTCAATACATAAGGCAAATACTAACAGCCATAAAAGGGAAAATCAACAGTAACACATTCATAGTAGGGGACTTTAACGCCCCACTTTCACCAATGGACAGATCATCCAAAATGAAAATAAATAAGAAAACACAAGCTTTATATGATACACTGAACAAATGGACTTAAAAAATATTTATAGGACATTCCATCCAAAAACAACAGAATACACTTTCTTCTCAAGTGCTCATGGAACAGTCTCCAGTATAGATCATATGTTGGGTCACAGATCAAGCCTTGGTAAATATAAGAAAATAGAAATTGTATCAAGTATCTTTTCTGACCACAACACTATGAGACTAGATATCAATTACAGGGAAAAAAATCTGTAAAAAATACAAACACATGGAAGATAAATAGTACACTACCAAATAACCAAGAGATCACTGAAGAAATCAAAGAGGAAATCAAAAAATAACTATAGGGCTTCCCTGGTGGCGCAGTGGTTGAGAGTCCACCTGCCGATGCAGGGGACACGGGTTCGTGCCCCAGTCCGGGAAGATCCCACATGCCGCGGAGCGGCTAGGCCTGTGAGGCATGGCCGCAGAGCCTGAGCATCTGGAGCCTGTGCTCCGCAACGGGAGAGGGCACAACAGTGAGAGGCACGCGTACCGAAAAAAACAAAAAAAACAACCTATAAAGAAATGACAATGAAAACACGATGACCCAAAATCTATGGGATGCAGCAAAAGCAGTTCTAAGAGGGAAGTTTATGGCAATACAATCCTATGGTAAGAAACAAGAAACATCTCAAATAAACAACCTAACCTTACACCTAATGCAACTAGAGAAAGAAGAACCAAAAAACCCCAAAGTTAGCAGAATGAAAGAAATCATAAAGATCGATCAGAAATAAGTGAAAAAGAAATGAAGGAAACAACAGCAAAGAGCAATAAAACTAAAAGCTGGTTCTTTGAGAAGATAAACAAAATTGATAAACCATTAGCCAGACTTATCAAGAAAAAAAGAGATAAGACTCAAATCAATAGAATTAGAAATGAAAAAGGAGAAGTAACAACTGACACTGCAGAAACACAAAGGATCATGAGAGACTATTACAAGCAACTATATGCCAATAAAATGGACAACCTGGAAGAAATGGAAAAATTCTTCAATGAGCACAACCTTCCAAGACAGAACCAGGAAGAAATAGAAAATACAAACAGACCAATCACAAGCACTGAAATTGAAACTGTGATTAAATATCTTCCAACAAACAAAAGCCCAGGACCAGATGGCTTCACAGGTGAATTCTATCAAATATTTAGAGAAGAGCTAACACCTATCTTTCTCAAACTCTTCCAAAATATAGCAGATGGAGGAACACTCCCAAACTCATTCTACGAGGTCACCATCACCCTGATACCAAAACCAGACAAAGATTTCACAAAGAAAGAAAACTACAGGCCAGTATCACTGATGAACATAGATGCAAAAATCCTCAACAAAATACTAGCAAACAGAATCCAACAGCACATTAAAAGGATCATACACCACGATCAAGTGGGGTTTACCCCAGGAATGCAAGGATTCTTCAACATACACAAATCAATCAATGTGATACACCATATTAAGAAAATTGTAGAAAAACCATATGATTACCTCAATAGATGCAGAAAAATCTTTCAACAAAATTCAACACCCATTTATGATAAAAAACCCTCCAGAAAGTAGGCATAGAGGGAACTTACCTCAACATAATAAAGGTCATATATGGCAAACCCACAGCCAAGGTCGTCCTCAATGGTGAAAAACTGAAACCATTTGCACTAAGATAAGGAACAAGACAAGGTTGCCCACTCTCACCACTATTATTCAATATTGTTTTGGAAGTTTTAGCCACAGCAATCAGAGTAGAAAAAGAAATAAAAGGTATCCAAATCAGAAAAGAAGTAAAGCTGTCACTGTTTGCAGATGGCATGATACTATACATAGAGCATCCTAAAGATGCCATCAGAAAACTATTAGAGATAATCAATGAATTTGGTAAAGTAGCATGATACAAAGTTAATGCACAGAAGTCTTTTGCATTCCTAAACACTAATGATGAAAAGTCTGAAAGTGAAATTAAGAAAACACTTCCATTTACCACTGCAACAAAAAGAAAAATATACCTAGGAGTAAACCTACCTAAGGAGACAAAAGACCTGTATGCAGAAAACTATAAGATACTGATGAAAGAAATTAAAGATGATACCAACAGATGGAGAGATATACCATGTTCCTGGATTGGAAGAATCAATATTGTGAAAATGACTCTACTACCCAAAGCAATGTACAGATTCAATGCAATCCCTATCAAACTACCACTGGCATTTTTCACAGAACAAGGACAAGACATTTCACAATTTGCATGGAAACACAAAAGACCCCAAATAGCCATAGCAATCTTGAGAAAGAAAAACAGAGCTAGAGGAATCAGGCTCCTTTTCTTCAGACTATACAACAAAGCTGCAGTAATCAAGACAGTATGGTACTGGCACAAAAACAGAAATATAGATCAATGGAACAGGATAGAAAGCCCAGAGATAAACCCATGCACATATGGTCACCTTATTCTTGATAAAGGAGGCAAGAATATACAGAGGAAAAAAGACAGTCTCTTCAATGAGTGGTGCTGGGAAAACTGGACAGCTACATGTAAAAGAATGAAACTAGAACACTCCCTAACACCATATACAAAAATAAACTCAAAATGGATTAAAGACCTAAATGTAAGGCCAAACACTATCAAACTCTTAGAGAAAAACATAGGCAGAACACTCTATGACATAATTCACAGCAAGATCCTTTTTGACCCACCTCCTAGAGAAATGGAAATAAAAAAATAAATAAACAAATGGGACCTAGTCAAACTTAAAAGCTTTTACACAGCAAAGGAAACCATAAACAAGATGAAAAGAGAACCCTCAGAATGGGAGAAGATATTTGCAAATGAAGCAACTGACAAACGATTAATCTCCAAAATTTACAAGTAGCTCATGTAGCTCAATATCAAAAAAACAAACAACCCAATGCAAAAATGGGCAGAAGACCTAAAGAGACATTTCTCCAAAGAAGATATACAGATTGCCAACAAACACATGAAAGAATGCTCAACATCATTAATCATTAGAGAAATGCAAATCAAAACTACAATGAGATATCACCTCACACCAGTCAGAATAGCCATCATCAAAAAACCTACAAACAATAAATCCTGGAGAGGGTGTGGAGAAAAGGGAATCCTCTGGCACTGTTGATGAGAATGTAAATTGATACAGCCACTATGGAGAACAGTATGGAGGTTCCTTAAAAAACTAAAAATAGAACTACCATATGACCCAGCAATCCCTCTACTGGGCATATACTCTGAGAAAAGCATAATTCAAAAAGAGTCATGTACCACAATGTTCATTGAAGCTCTATTTAAAATAGCCAGGACATGGAAGCAACCTAAGTGTCCATTGACAGATGAATGGAGAAAGAAGATGTGGCACATATATACAATGGAATATTACTCAGCCATAAAAAGAAACGAAATTGAGTTATTTGTTGAGTTATAATGAGGTGGATGGACCTAGAGTCTGTCATACAGAGTGAAGTAAGTCAGAAAGAGAAAAACAAATACCATATGCTAACACATATATATGGAATCTAAAGGGAAAAAAATGGTCATGAAGAACCTAGGGGCAGGATGGGAATAATGATGCAGACCTACTAGAGAATGGACTTGAGGACACGGGGAGGGGGAAGGGTAAGCTGGGACAAAGTGAGAGCGTGGCATGGACATATATGCACTACCAAATGTAAAACCGATAGCTAGTTGGAAGTAGCCGCATAGCCCAGGGATATCAGCTTGGTGCTTTGTGACCACCTAGAGGGGTAGGATAGGGAGGGTGGGAGGGAGGGAGACTCATGAGGAAAGAGATATGGGTATAGATGTATATGTATAGCTGATTCCCTTTGTTATAAAGCAGAAACTAACACATCATTGTAAAGCAATTATACTCCAATAAAGATGTTAAAAAAAGAATGCCGTAAGGAATATTTTCACCCATCTATTCCTCCTATCTGTTTTGTCTTTGAGGCGTTAACATATATATCTGTTAAGCACTGGTTTTCACTTAATACATCTTCTCAACTCTAAAGTTTTTGTGCATTTTTAATGATTATCGTTATAGAAAATATTATATTTAAAATATTTTAAATGGTGAAAAATAAGTTTAAAAATTACCATATGTACCTTATACCTACTCTAGAGTCCCTGAATTATAAAAAGAATACTTTGTATTTTATATGTTATATTAAAAAAAACTAAGACTAAAGACAACAGTAATATTCAGTTAATTAATCAAAGAAAAATTTAAACTGTATATGAATATCACATTTCTTGATAAGCTGTATTTATGATGTTAACCTATTTTAAGAAAAAACAGCAAATGCACAAACTTATCTAGGGGTCCCTTCCCCAGTTTTAATTTAGATAAAAGAAAAAGACCATTCAAAGAGCAATAAATCATTTCAGTTTATGCCATGACTTCCTTAAAAGCTCACATAAGCTGCCAATAATACCATCTCTCAATACACAGTATATAATTAAAAGCATATTACAGGATTTCTACTTCCCATCCTATGACTGTGTAAGAGACAAGACTTAATCTCACTCTACAACTAGCAATCTGGACAACATGTAGGAAACAACTGTTTTAAGACATAGGGCAAGAAGTAGCACAGGACTGTAATCCCAAAGAGAAAGAGAAAAAAACAAAACAAAACAGGTGAACTCTGCCTTTCTGCTTGGAGGCATAATGCAGACAGACAGCACAGAGAGCTGGGTTGAGAAAATGTCTCATAGCTCAAGCCAGGCTGAAATAACTGGAAGCTCTGGGGCAGAGTTTTGAAAAAGAGAGCCCTGTACAGAAATGAAGCTCCAGAGACCTGTATAGGAATTCCCTTAAGTCACTGCTGAGAACTAGGCTAAGCAAAAAACAACTGCAAGTTATAAGCTTCCATTTATACTAGAATAAAAAAGAATAAAACACTTAGGGATAAAATTACACAAAGAAGAAGATCTATACAATGAAAACAACAAAAGATTGCTAAAAGAAATTAGACACCAATAAATGAAAAGACATCACATAGTCATGAGTTGGAAGATTTAATACTGTTAAGATGGCAATACTACTCAAACAGGTCTAGAGATTCAATGCAATTCCTATCATAATCCTAAGAATGCTTTTTGCAGAAACAGAAAAATCCATCCTAAAATTCATATGGGATCTCAAGGGACCCTCAATAGTCAAAATAATCCTGAAAAAAGGTCATACTTCTTGATTACAAAACTTACTAAAAAGTTACGGTAGTCAAAACAGTACTGGCATTAAGACAGACTAATAGAATAAAGAAATAAACTCTTGCATGTATGGTTAAATGATTTTTGATGAGGAAGATAAGGTCATTCAATAGGGGAAGGAGATTCTCTTCAACAAATGGTGCTGGGAAAACTGGATATCCACATGCAAAAGACTTATACCATGTACAAAAATTAATTCAAAATGGATCAAAGACCTAAATTTAAGAGCCAAAGAGCTAAACCCATAAAACTTCCACAAGAAAACATAGAGAAAAAGCTTCATGACATTGGGATTTTGCAATTTCTTGGATATGACTCCAAAAACATAGGCAAGAAAAGAAAAAAACAGGTAAAACTGAACTTCAATAAAATTTTAAATGCTTTTGCATCAAAGAACATTACCAACAGAGTGAAAAGGCAAGCAATGGAATGTGAAAAATATTTGCAAATCATATATCAGATAAGGAATTGATATCCAAAATAAATCAAAAACTCACACAACAACAACAACAAAATTTAAAATAGACAAAGGACTTAAATACACATTTCTCCAAAGAAGATACACAAACAGCCAGTAAACATATGAAAAGATGCTGAACATCACTACGCACTAGGGAAATGCAAATCAAAACCACAATGATATTCCACTTCACACTTATTAGGATGGTTATTATCCAAAAAACATTAAATAACAAGGGTTGGCAGGGATGTCAAGAAATTGGATCACTTAATCATTGCAGATGGGAATGTAAAATGGTGCAGCTGCTGTGGAAAACAATATAGCAGTTACTCAAAATATTAAACAGAATTACTATGCAATCCAGCAATCCTACTTCTGAGTATAAACTCAAAAGAACTGAAAGCAGGAACTCAAGCAGATGTTTGTACACCCATGTTCATAACACCTTTATTCACAATAGCCAAAAGGTGGAAACAACCCTAATGTCCATTAGTGGATGAATGAACAAAATGCGGCATTTACATACAATGGAATATTATTCAGCCTTAAAAAGTTAATTCTGACACATGCTACAACATGGATGAACCTTGAAGACATTATGCTAAGTGAAATAAGCCAGACACAAAAGGACGAATACTATATGACTTATACTATTATGAGGTAGCTGGAGTACAAGGTGGCCAGAGATTGGGAGGGGGGTGATGGGAAGTTATTGTTTAATTGGTACAGAGTTTCAATTTGAGAAGATAAAAAAATCTGGAGGGAGGTGGTTGTGTAACAATAAGAATGTACTTAATGCCACTTAATTTTACACTTAAAAATGATTAAAATGTTAAACTTTGTTATGTATACTTTACAATTTTTAAAAACAGAAAAAATTTTTTAAAAAATTATCTGTCATAGGAGGTGAGGGGGGAGCACTAAAATGTTATAGAACTACATTACTTTACAAATTATATCTGCTACAGAACTCTCCAAAACCTATCTTTATCATACTTCGAGTTTTTCTTTTCATCACCTGTCTATAACCAACTTGCTACAACTACAACACCTACACATGCTTTAAATACTATCCAATGTTCTCTTCCCCCTCTATTTATTTTGCAAGAATGCCTAGGACCCCATTACTTCCAAAATTAACTCTATGGTTTATTATTTCTATGTGTACATTTGATTTCTATGTGTTTCACCTGCCAGATGCTCAAGTAATTTGAACTCTCCATGATTTCTACAACACTATAGTTACCAAACTCAAAAAAACTATAAAACCAAAGAGAATTATTATCATATTAAGATGTTTTTAAACTCTTTTTCATGTAAATTTTTACTGCCCCCTAATAAGAAATACTAGCATGGCTTTCAGGAAACAAAGTGCAAAAATATATAATAAAACATTACAAGAATAACTGTCAAACTACTACTGATCCATGCATGTGTTTGTGTGTGTGTATGTGTGTGTGCTGGAGGTGAGGAAGTTCCTAGGAATGTCCGACTGACTTTACAGTTAGTAAGGTAGTTCTGGCTGGGTTGTAAAAATTATGTATAATATGTTGGTCTGACTTGACAACATCTTAACACACTTTTAAAAATCTCTAATGATAATGAAAATACAGTATATCAACTTGTGAAAGGAAAAGATCACATGAAATGGGTGGGATTTCTCCAGGAAATTCAAAGTTCATAAACTTGGCTATTTATATAAAACTATCAAACCACTTCTGATTAACTTGCTTGTGTAACATTTTCAATCAAACAATGCAGTTATGGAATATTATCTATTTCATAGTCTCTTATATAGTATATAATAGTATCTTATATTTCACAGCAGCCCAAAGTGTAGCACATTAGTATCATAAGGAATGAGTACTAAGGAATAAAAAATGTGCCTAAATTTCCTTATCTATTTACATCCCAAACAGAGGCACTTTCAAACTTAGAAGATAAAAATGAGTAATTTATCTTAAAATACCAAAAGCTCGAAATATTGCTAGGCCCCTTGGCTCACTTTAGACAACAGACAAGATCTGAGAGTGGCACAAAAACATCAATTCTAACTCAAAGGGTAATTAGCTCTATGTGCTTGTAATTCATTTATTTCACTATTATTTGTTATGATGTTTATTACATATAAGACTCAGGGCCACCACTGTGGAGATACAGGAAGGCTCAGATCCATCACTTATTAGTGGCCTAATCATAAAATAAGTTTAACGGTTCTTAAAGCCTATTTTCTGATCCATATGGACATAACACTCTCTTACAAGACTGCTAGGTGAATTACATGATATACAGATACAGGAGCCCAGCTCAAGACCTACACACTGTTCAACAAATATTTGTAGAATTGAATAAAGATAACACAAACAAGAATTCTGACCTCAAAAAGCTTACAATCAAAGGAGATAAGAAATAAATATAATTTTAGTGCTAGATAAAAGTAATATACTTCTTAATACAATGAATAAAGTATTCTAAGAATTCAATAAAGGAGCAATTATTTCATTTTGTGAAAAAAACGAGCACTTGTTTTGAGTCTAAAAGCATGGGGATGAGAGAGAAACTAAGATAAATGTCTTAAAAGTGGGAAAATCTTTTTTCTTTTTCAAAAGTGCAACTGAGGAAAGCTTAGAGAATCAAATAAAAAGTAGTTCCATTTAGCTAAAACAAAACCTATGTGAAAAAATTAAGAAAGTTGAAAAGGTAAGCTGGAACTAGGGCTAAATTATAAATGACCTGAATCTCAGATTAAGGTATGTGAAATAAAAGCAGGGGGTAGCATGGTCTGAATTATGTTGAAGATAATCTGGCAGAAGTACAATAAGTTAGAAGATGGAGAAAGGGTATATGGTGGAACCAGTTAAAAGGCTACTGCAAGTAGTCCAGGCCAGAGACTTAAACTATAATAATGGCAATGGAACCTGAGAGCAAGGGATTGACAAGAAATCTGACTGCAGAGGATCAATAAAACTGGTGGTTAGAAGCAAAGTAGAAGGACAATTACTAGATAACCTAGATGACTAGGAGGATGAAGATACTGTTAACATAAATGGTGAAAACATCAACTAATGTGACTAGGAAGACAAATGCAACAAGAACCCTTTCATTATAGTGAAATTCTAATTTGCTTTCACTTGTATCTGTGTGTGTGTGTGTGTGTATGTGTGTGTGTGTGTAAATAAGACAAATACACATACATCATTCATATATATGCACAAACACTTGTTTTCTGAAGAAAGAATTATATACAGATACATTACACATATCTTACAACTGGTATCTTGGCAGTTTTGAAAACTCGTCAGTAAAGAATGGCCTTTAAAATAAGTAATAAAATGTAACAAATACTGAAAATGACATCTGTTTTAGAAGAACAATATGCTTAAACAAAGGTAGATAGTTTCTGTAAAGATCACTGTGTTCCATTCTATTCAACTCTGGCATAAAGAACTAATTTTACGATCCATTATAGGAAGGTCCCTTAAAACAGAGAATACAATAAAAAGAGTATAGTGTTTTAAAAGTTCAAACCATTCTTAGTTTACACTTACTCTCTGTAACTCCCATTTCTCAATAAGGTGTTCTACTTCACCACCAAGAACTGTGGTGTTAGAATCATTCAAGAGCAGGAATCCATTTTTTATGTCCACAACGCCTGAAAGCTTAACTTTAGTTCCAGGTGGTGTGTTCAGGCTAAAGCAAAGGGAAAAAAAGAGTTAAAACACATTTAAGCTCCTTCCCCAAACTGGAATTCAGTCTTATACTGTGACCTGGTAAAATTCTTCAAAATGCACTAATGTGAAAACTATTTTTCAGGTGACTGGCTATATAGTGTGAATAGGTCATCAGGGAGGAAGTCAAAAGACCAGGTACAAGACTGTCATTTTCTACCTTAATTTTTTTCTACATGTAAAAAAATATGGATAGGGACTTCCCCCTTGGTGGTCCAGTGGGTAAGACTCGGTGCTCCCAATGCAGGGGGCCCAGGTTTGATCCCTGGTCGGGGAACTAGATCCTGTATGCATGCCACAACTAAGAGTTTGCATGCTGCAACGAAGATCCTGCGTGCCGCAACTAGACCCGGAGCAGCCAAAATAAATAAATAAATAAAAATAAGTAAGTCAGTAAACAAACAAACAAACAAATAAAAAATATCTGGATAATAAAAATCACAGCTCACAAACTTATGGTAAAGATAAATAGAATAAAAGATATGAAAGTACTTTCTCAACCATGCCATGTTGTATAAATGTAAGATTTGCCCTTTTTTCCCCCTCTGAGCTTTGTGCATTACTGCAAAGATATACTGTTATAAAATTAAATTTCAATACAGAAGAGATATCAAACCAGTAATAATCTTAGACATTTAACACCTATATGAGTTACTGTAATCCACATGAAACAATGCTCTTTTTGGTTAACTATCCAGTTAAAGATCAGATGAGAGTTATTTGCTCTAAAGCATACTGACTTCAAAAGTATTTTTTTCATAATAGGTTAACATTATCAGATGTGGGGCAAACATTATAATACCATGACCCCTTTTACAAAAACCAGAGAAAAGATGTTTACCCTCCTATCAATCTTTTAATAAAGGAAACAGTAGAAGAAATCCATTTCATCACATAGGTTTATTCTAAAGTAAAAGCACATATACCAAGATCCACTGCATCTCTTCGTACATATAGCAAGGGGTAAAGAACTCCAAATAGGAATAAAGATAGTCCTAAAACACTTCGGATAAATTAGAAAATCATGCTGAAAGACTTCACATTGTCACATTTTTAAAAGCTCATAAAATTCACCATGTGCTGATAAGTGCAATAGCAAATCAATGAAAGCACTGCTATCTCTGGTCTATTTTTAAGAAAGACGGTTGATAAAATAGTTATTAACAAGAAGAAATAGAATATGCCTATTTTTACGGTTTCAAAGAGCCCATATGGAGTAAGACATTATCTGGTAAAAATTATTCTGAGGACTCCAAGCTTAATCATTCTTAGTCATCCTATGTAACTTAGAAAACAAATGGTCATGGACAGCCTTGCCTAACCTAACTCTTAAGTAGAGAGCTGTGTGGTGGTAAATGTAGGCAACTTACCACACCGTCTATCAAACTTCAACATCAGCAACAACTGAATACACTTACACTAAGTAAAATTTTTCCCAATTCCAGGTAATCAGCAGATACAGATTTTCTAACTCTATAGTCATCATTTAGGGATAAATAAAAAAACTAAGCACCAAGGGTACCAGGCTGCTATACTCTTTACCTCTAAAGAAATTATTAATGAATTACATCATTTATATAAGACCAATATGCAGTCTTTAAAACCATTTTTCGCCAATAATTTCTAACACATTAGTAAATTGGAAATGAAATGAAAATGTAAAAAACATAAATTAGCAACATAAGAAACTACAAAAGACCTTAAAAAATAGCAAGTAAATTACAGGGGCATTTAAGTTGTGATTTTTAAAACTAAAAGCTAATCAAAATGAGCTAATTTTTTATGTAAAGTAACTGTACCTTTCCCAAACTCTTTCTCTAACAGGTTAAGAAGGAAAACATGGTGAATTACTTGAAGTTGGACATACAATTTCATTAAGATAATTGATAAAGAGTTCTATTCACCAAATTAAATTATAGTTCTATTCCCACAAAAGAATAAATAGGTGCTAAAATTTTAATATTATTTTTATTACATCACCTTCAGGGCCATAACTAACTCTTACTCAGAGAGCATACTGTGACTTAATTAATACTTATTCACACTCCAAAGTTCCTTTATTCTCTCTTCATTGAAATTAAAAAAAAAAAAAAGCAGAACAAAAACAAAAATACAGTGAGAAGTGGGGCTGGAGGTAGGATAGATGAATGTAAAGAAGCACCCCAGAGAAATGCAATGTCCAGTAGAGAAAACACATTCTACACCAGTTCTTGGTTTATCCTCTCTAGTGAGTTCTTTTACCTTCCTTCTAAGATAACCAATAACCAAACTTATTTTGAAAATGGTCTCCCCAATTGTTCATATGTGAGAACACTTCTGTAAGCTGTTGTTTTTACAGCACCAAAAGTAGACATGCTACTTCAGTGATGAGTGAATGAGAAAGTAGCAACATTTTTTTTTCCAACTGTCAAACTGTAATAAATTCAACAAAAGAAAACAGTGTAAGGGACCCTCCTCTCTGGGTTGATCCTGTGTTTTCATTTACCTCAGAGAAATATACAGCAGTAAAATGAGAGAATGAGCCATTACATGGCAAGTCTTTCTTCTCAGGCATCTGTGAACTCCCTTGGAGGGGATCTGATTAAATTTGTCAAAGGAGGAAAGGCTGCACTTCCTTTTATGGAAGTTTCTCCATAAAAGTAGGACTCTTTCTACTCTTCAAAAAAAAGGCAACATAATCACAAAGTCAATATACTCCCCTTTGTATATGAAAATCAACATTTTAGACGAATAAATATATCTTCTAAGGAAGGAGCCTCCCTCACTAAAGGCAGACACTAGTTGAAGGAAGAAAAAAAGAAATCATTGAACAT
The DNA here is from genome assembly GCF_964165515.1 of Mesoplodon bidens. Lineage (NCBI taxonomy): Eukaryota > Metazoa > Chordata > Mammalia > Artiodactyla > Ziphiidae > Mesoplodon > Mesoplodon bidens. The sequence goes on along the minus strand of NC_138174.1, from coordinate 33,171,227 downwards.
GGCATACAAGGCCTCAACCTACCACATCTCCTCCCACATACCACAATGCCAATCACCTATGCTCCTCCAAGTGTAACTTTTCACTCATCTGCTATCAGGGTACCATGTCTTTGCATGTGCTATTCCCCCCTCATCTCTCTCAAAACACCTGTTCATATTTTAAGTCCCATTCCTGACTCCCCCAGGTAAAGGTAATTTTCTGAACTCCTATTCATTTCAGTTGATATATTTATTGTAATCTGTATGCTGTGTGCTTACCTTGTTGTCATATAAGCTACTTGGAGACAAAATCTAAATTCTTTTTAAATACCTTTGTCCCTCCAGCACAGAATAAAGAGGCTGGAATAAATTCTTGGGCAGGAGAGAAGCAGGGTCTATGCATTTACACTAAATGAAAAAGCTCAAAGGACCCTGAGCAGCAAACACAGCATATAAAATGACTAAGAAAAGGGGGGCTGGGTTTGCAAATGTCCAATGAAAATTCCCATCTCAGAAAACAGAGTTTAAACTGATCTAATGGGGACACTGAGAATAAAGGTGACACTTTCTCTTGCTTCTCATTGCTTTTCTCCATTCCAACAGGCATGACTCTAAAAACCTCTTATGAAAAATAGCCAAAACAAAGATTTGGAAAATTTTTCCTTATGGAGTTCTTCCTCCTCTTAGAAAGTGGGGTGGCATACAAACCCCTCTAGCTTCAATCATTTTCCTCAAGAAAACCCATTTGCTTATAACTTTTCTAGACTGCTAAACAGTGGAATGGATAAAACTAACTGTCAAGGAAGAAATTGTAACATATTTAAAGAAATTTTTGTTCTGAAAAAATTTTAATGACCTAAAATTTAGTGATAAAATTGAAAAGCTTACTTTCCATGTAAGAACACCTTAAATTTCTGTTTTTAATTATTAACTTTAAAAGTAAGGAGCAACTAACTCCATTTTAAACTATTTTTCTTTACAGATAAAGTAAAAATACAAACTCTTTAATTTATTCTGGAAAACTGTAACATGAACTTAAGAGTTCATTCCTTGTTTTCAAAGGTCTTAAAAACAAAATCCAATGTGAACAGTACCTTTAAACACTTATAACAAATATACACCATAAAGTGCCAATTACCTTATTTTTGACATGTAACTAAATTCTACTGCTGTACAACTTATATGACCATCAGTCATCTGCAAACGCAGCATTCTTGGGGCAGCCTGAGATTCTTCATTATCCTTTGGTGCAGCAACATTGCGAATTTTTTGAATTTGCAAAACACATGGACCTTCAAGCTGTCAAAAGACAAAGGAATAAATATCACTTTTAGCCATAGCTTTGTTTTCACTTAAAATGTTTCTCTTTTCCTTAATGGTTATACTTTATTATTTATAATGATAACTTCAATTAAATAAGTTCAAAATTTAAACTGTTACACACATCAGGGTGGGTTTTATTTTCTTTTGTATTTAAAGGTAAAACTTCAAAAAAGTCTCCTGAAGAATTTTTTTAATATAATTCTGAATTCATTTTCAGAAAATAACAGGAAAAAACTTCAGGGAAAAAGTTATTTTTCTGAATTAAAGGTATATTAAAAGATGTTTTCAGTCTTATGTGCTCTAAATTGTTCACATATACCTCCCCGTTCCACCCATGTACATTAACAGACATTCTAGAATTAAAGAACTTGGTAATTTTTTAAGGGACATCAACTTTACAGCAGCAGTTGAAAGGAATGTTTTCTGCTCAAAAACATCAAGTTTAAAGTACACTTTCTTCTGGCATTAAAAAAAAAAAAAACATATTCCAAAACTTAAACTATATAAAATCTAAGAAGTGTGAACTATACTTGACTTATTGGCACATTTCCTTTTTAAATGAGTTTAATGCTATGCTGTTATGCATTGGCAGTAAGGAGAATACACGTCCTATCTAGCCATATTTTAATCAAAGACAAAAAGAAAATTGATGGGCTAACTAGCTATTGAATATTAAGTTAAAAGTTTTTATATAATAAAACACTTATGGTATAACTGGGGAATGAGAGCAAAATCTGCTTACATGTCTGAAAAATAAATTTAACATAAAGTAACACTTTCTACATTATAAAATATTATATCCATTAAGTAGTATCACACTTACAAAGAAAAAAAAAGCTTTTTGTTATAGCATTTTAAGTAAAATCTTTCTGTATGCATTAGTTTAATTTATATTTTCAGCAAAAAGAAATGTGAAATAACATTTACACAATTTCTTGAGTAAGCATGTTCCCAGGTTGACAAATTTCCACTTCATATTTACCAGTATCTTTCCTGAAAAGGAGTAATTTTGTTATAAATTTGCCCTAGAGAATATAATTAGAGAAAAGATATGAAACTTACATCTAATTTTCAAGAATGAAAAAAAAATTCTAAGTTGAAATAAGTCTAAAACCTTTAACAAATGTAGATAAGCTACTAATTCAGGATAAACTTTTTCTTTTACTTTTGCTAATGCCATTAAAATAAAGACATTTAAATTAAACCAGAGGCATGTTAACGGTTCTTATAATGTTCATCATCCTCTATATTCTACTACTCCCAATATTTTTAGCCTAGACACTGACAAATATTTAGCCTTTGCTTTACCAACCACATATAACTATTTAAATTTACATTTAAATTAATTAAAAATGAGTGAAATTAAAATTCAATTCTTCAGTCACACTGGTCACATTCTGAGTGTTCCATATCTGCACAACACGTATACAGACTGTCCTACATCACTGCAAAAAGTTCTATTAGACAATCAGTGGTGATCTAGACTTATGTGTTCCACAATGATACTAGGGAGTGCACATCCATTGAAGTGTGGGAGGAAAACAATTGTTTCTATTTAATTCTTAGTAAGAAAGAAATTAAATGTTCCTACTACTTCATAATCAGAGCAACAAAGGCACTCTCATTCAGTCCATATGACATATAGGTCACAAGGCATCTTTATAGAATTTGGGGAAATCTACATCTCAAGGGTGTTGACATGGCACCTTCACTAGTCTGTTTGCTTTCAATGTATTGTGACAAACTGACATTTATTTGTGTGCAGTTAAATGGATATACAGATATTACCTAGTTTTAACCATTAATGATCACAAAATGGACAAGTGGCTTTAAAAGATTCTGCCAAAGAAACACAAATTGAAGATAATGCCAACAATGCAATCACAGAGCAGGGAACAGGACCATTTTTGCCGATCTCCTACAACTGGTTGACCATGAGAACAAAAAGCTAGGAATGCTAGGGAGGAACACCTGCTCCCAGATCTTGATGTTTCCTAGCAAGCAGCAAGTTTACTTATTTAACTACTCCAACTCCTGGCCTCTCCATCCCTTTTAGTGAATTAAATAGTGGCCCTGCCAAAAGATATATGTCCACCTGGAACCTGTAAACATAACCCTATTTGTGAAAAGGGACTTGGCATACCTAATTAAGATCAGTATCTAAAGATGAGATGATCCTGGATTAGGAGAAATACAATGATGAGCTTCTTTAGAAGAGAGGGGAAATAAACACAAAGACACTGGGTATAAAGGCCATGGGAAGAAAAAAATGGGGGCAGAAATTGGAGTTACACATCTACAAGCCAAGGAACACCAAAGACTGCCCACAGCTACTGGAAGCTATGAGAGGGGTATAAAACAGACTCTCCTTCAGAGCCTCCAAAAGGAACCAACCCTGCTGACACCTTGATTTTAGACTTCTGTCCCACAGAACTGTGAAAGAATAAATTCCTGTTGTTTTATGCCACCAAGTTTGTGGGAGTTTGTTACAAAAGCCTCAGGAAACTAACACACTCACTTATGAAATGACTTATCTGATTGGGAAGAATATACTGTATATTTTGGGCTCATCCTCACCCTTCCTTTCTTGGGATCTAGGTAGGGACCCTGAGGAGGAGGTACCTACTCAGCCTCTTCACTGGATTGGCACTGCAATAAGTGAGTGTACAAATCTGTCAGGTTTGTGGTTCAATTAATGCATCCATTTGGCTCTCCCACCAAGTCATATCTTCCAAATTAATTTTTATCAGTAGTAAAGCTGATACTTTGGCCCACATCTGCCACTTCTTTCTTTATCAATCGATTCAGAACCAAAGTAAAAAAGAAGGTACTATTTATTAGACTCTCCTTAGAAACTCCCAAATTGCACACAGTCTTTTTATAATCAATTCTCAATTTGAATCAACAGGGCTTAAGACTAGTACCACAATTCAGGAAGATTCTATAAGTAAAATTGCAGATATAACATTTTTTTTCATTATTATGTTTACAATATTCAGTTTATTATCCTCTGTAGTCAAAAAATAAATAGGGAAGTACTGGATCTAAATAAAACACAAATAGTAGAATAAAATGTTAAGATCCTAAATCCTAACTTTAACACTGAATCTAAAATCATCTAAAAGCATCCACAAAACTGAATGAGAATTAACTTCAAAATCCTTGTTCATCTAGTGTCAAGAGCAACCCCAAAGTGAAAAAAGATATCATATTTAAATGAAAATAATAAAAATCAAGGATTAATTTTGCCCAAGATTTCTTTAATGTCTGACTTTCACCTTTACATGAGCAATAAGGAGCAAGTAAAAAAAATTATTGTAAAAAATTTAAATAGGTTAGAAGAAAGATCTCTAATTCTTTTTTTTTTAAACATCTTTATTGGAGTATAATTGCTTCACAATGGTGTGTTAGTTTCTGCTTTATAACAAAGTGAATCAGCTATACATATACATATGTTCCCATAGCTCTTCCCTCTTGCATCTCCCTCCCTCCCACCCTCCCTATCCCAGCCCTCTAGGTGGTCACAAACCACGGAGCTGAAGATCTCTAATTCTAATAAACAATATCAAGTATACACCAGATTCTCTGGGGCCAGAAAAAGTCATCCAGGCTTCATTCCTTCCTTTCCCTAGGTAGGTGGACTTCTCTATCATCTGAACTCCTAACTAGTCATATCAATTGATATGGAATGTCAGATTTAAATGACTGTATTAGTTTATTAATTTATTGATCATATTAAATAACATTCTTGCTTACAATCAGACTCTCCAAAGTTTGGATGACATGGAACCACTTATCTATAGTCTGATCACACCTAATAAACAGTTAAAACTGAGAATTTTTGAGGAATCAAGAAACTATCTAAATTTAGACATTCTATGATACTATGAAAAATCTGCCAGCCATTTCTTTTTATAATCTTATCAGTTTCCTTGAGAAATAAACTTCTCACTCTATCTATACCTAACAGCATAAGCATCACATTTTCCATCAACCCTAGAAACGGGGCCATATACTCAGAAGGAATCTATGAATATGATTAAGTTCTGATAAATCTTCCATCATTATTGCAAAGTGGGTTAAAATTAAGAGAATAAAAAAGTTTCATTCTCTGCAGTCCTTTTTAAGTACTTAAAATCATAATTTATTTCTTTACTGTTACTACTTCCAAAAGCATTTCCAGTGGCTTCAGTAGAGATTTTCTAGGGCTCATTTTTTCATCCACTATATTTATATCAAGAGAAGTTTTTGCTGCACTATTCACATCTCTACCTGAGGATACAAGCAACTGGGTAATGATTCAAGTAAGTTGCCTTGGAATATGAAATAGTGGTCTGCCTACAGCTGCTTTAAAAGCCTGAAGGATAAATTTTTATGACGCCCTCTTTCTCATCTACTTCTTTGCTCTGTTGAAATAACTCAGTATCATTTTAACAAAATTTGATATTAATAAACATGGGGGTGAGACAGGAAGAAATCAGATAAAACGTATCATTTGTCACACCCTGTACCATCCTAAGGATAGTATCAGACTCAAGAAAACTGGAACAAAAGAGAATTGTTTATTATAATGTTAGAAATTTCAGAACTTTCCCCATGTCACCCATGCAGGCATCTATGGTAAGCCTCAATCTGGAGGACATTTTCCTCCAGAAATAATCTATGTTTGCTTCTGATCAAAACAACACTGCAATTGAGAGCCTCAGCTTTCGGCTTGTGGAAAAGTAGCAAAGTTAACCTTAGTCAGAATCTCAACTCACTGTCAGTTAGTAGCACCACACTAGCTCCACAATCCTTTCTATCAGCTTTCCTGATTCAGGTGTCCAAGATTTCCATGCAGAAAGATAAAGAAATATAAAATTATAAGAAAATATGATACAAGGAAATAAGCTACAAAATCTGAGAAGCATAAAAATATTATTTTTTAAAAAAAATTTAATACTCTAAGGAGTTGAGAATTTGGAATTATCAAACACAGGCTATAAAACAATAAGCCTAATCTAGAGAATTTATATAGAACTGTGAACCTAACAACTAGGGAAAAAATATTCCCCTTAAGCAAGCATGTGACATATAAACATATATCAAGCCATAATGTAAGCCTCTATAAAATTTCAAATATAGCTATCTTTCAGTCCAAATTCTCTGACCACAATATAACTGAATTAGAAATCTGTAACAAAAAGAAAAAAGATAATGTTCTATTATTAAAACAAAGAAGAAATCTTAATATAAACTGAAAAATATTTAGGACTGAATGATAATGAAAATACCATGTGTAAAACCTTTGGGATATAGTTAAAGCAATGGTAGAAGAAAAATTAATAGCCTTGAGATGCTTATATTAGAAAACAAAGTAAATAAATGAGTCGAACTAACAAGTTGGGAAAAGAACAACAGAATGAGTTCAAATAAGGTACAAGAAAGAAGAAAATAAAGATAAATTAATGAAATAGCAAACTAAAAATACAATAAAGAGGGTTAACAAAGTCTAGCGTTGGTTCTTTGCAAAGACTGATGAAACTGATACTGAGCAAGACTGACCAGGAAGCAAAGAGTAATAGTGCAAATAAACAATCTAAGGAGTAATAATAATAATAAAAACACAAACATACTTTCAGTAGCAATGAAAAAACAATAAGAGACCTATGCATACCAATCTAAATGTCCATCAACTAGAGAATGGAAAGGAAAAAGTAAAGTCCATACAATGGAATACTACTCAGCAATAAACAGTAACAAACTACTGATACATGCTACATCATGGATTCACCTCAAAAACATGACAGTAAGTGAAAGAAGCCAGATACAACAAAGTATATATTGTGTGATCCCATTCATGTGAAGTGTCAACAAAAGGCATATTTATAGAGAAAACGTAAAAGAGTATACAGATATATTATTAAGAATAATAAGTACAAGATAGCAAATTTAAGATTAGTATACAATTATTGGTTACCTTTTTATGTACCCCTAACAAAGAAAAAAAGAGTAATTTTTTTAAAAAACACCATTTACAACAACAAAAATAGGAAGTTCCGAGCATAAAGCTTGCATATAGATACACAACCTATATAATTTCAATAAATTATAGAACTTTATGGACAAAACTAAATAAATGAAGAGATGCATCCAAAGGTGTGCTGAAGCCAGCTCAGGCCAGTTCACAAGTGCCTGCTATGAGCACTTCTTCCTAATTCCAGCTTTGGTGATTTCATAGTATAATAGCTTATAATCAGCCCCTGCAGGACTTTTTATACTACAATTAGTGGCAACTACTATATATTAGGGCTTTATTTTTTCCTCTTCAGAGAGGCAGCTTACCAGCATTTCACTTGTAATTAGTTATCATAAAGATGTCAATTGTCTTTAAGCTGATATGCACATTCAATGCAATTTCATTCAAAACTCTGACCCATTTTAAGAAACTTGATCATTTGATTCTAAAATGTATATTAGAGAAGGTGGTCATCAGGGACAGAATAGCCTGAGGAAGAATAATGTATGTTACAACCAAAAGATTAGAAAAATTTGATAATATCAAGTGCCACAAAAGACATGGATCAATGGGATCTCACATACACTACTGAAGGTAATACAAATTGGTACAACCACTTTGAAAAATAATTTGGCATTATCTGGTAAAGTTGAACACTGGCTTACTCTAGCATACAATAATTCAATTCCTGGTTATATTCCCTAAAGAAACTCTTACACACATGCATCAGAAAAAATATACAAGTTTGTTCCTAGACATAGTAGTAGTGCATCTATTATTTAAAGAAAAAAAAGAAGGGAAAAAGAAACACATCTAAATGTCCATCAACAGGAGAATGAATAAGTAAATTATGGTATATTTAGATAGCTTAATATTGTATAAAAGTGAAAATGAATGAATATTGGGTATATACAGCATGGACACATGTTACAGCCATCACACTGAATGATAAAAGCAAGTTACAGCAGACAATCTGTTAACATTTCGTAAAGCTTAAAAACGAAACAGTAGGACCTCCCTGGTGGCGCAGTGGTTAAGAATCCACCTACCAATGCAGGGGACATGGGTTCGAGCCCTAGTCCGGGAAGATCCTACATGCTGCGGAGCAACTAGGCCCATGCGTCACAACCACTGAGTCTGCACTCTAGAGCCCACGTGCCACAACTACTGAAGCCTGCGTGCCTAGAGCCCGTGCTCCGCAACAAGAGCAGCCACTGCAATGAGAAGCCCAAGCACCACAAGTAAGAGTAGCCCCCGCTCGCCACAACTACAGAAAAGCCCACTGCAGCAGCCAAGACCCAATGCAGCCAAAAATAAATTAATTAATTAATTAAAAAAAAAAAACTCTCTCTTAAAAACAATATATTATACAGAAATAACTACATATGTAACTAAAATATTTCTTCTAAAAGTCAAGAAAAGCTAAAGTCAAAATTCACAACAATCATTTCTTGGTGTTTGGGAGAGGAAGAGGTAGCACACAATGGTATTGTAACGTTCTAGTTCTTACAACAGGCTGAGGCTTCACAGGTGCTCACCTCATTTTTAAGCTTCAAAAGAGATGTTTGTATATATCCAATATTACATTAAAATTGCTCAAATAATTTAGGTAACATTTTGAAATTATGGCATTGAGTAGTTCACAGAAGTGTCAGGAGTATTAGAGAACTAAGTCTGTAGCCTTCACAGCAAGAATAACAGTGAAAATCAAACCACGGACTGGTTTAATGGAAGTAGTATGTTGATGAAACAGTTTGGGATAGGAAGGGTAGAGAAGAAGCCCTAATTTGTAGCATTTGCCAATTCCCATGGCTGATTTCAACTACTCACCTCTAAACAGGGAAGAGATGCTGACGTTCAGCCTTCATCAGTTGGAACAAGCTAGATCCAGCACACTCAAGCATCTAGCTCTACACCTTGTACTATCAATTTCACTAGCCCTGGACACTGACCCCAGCACTGTTGGCAGCTATTACTCTAGAAGCTCAATCCTGCTGTAGCTTCTGCCACTACCAGAGAAGATTCACCACAGTTCCTGCTTTTTTTGTGTGACTAACCCATGTCCTATGCAGCTATACCTGAACTAGTAAAGCTGAGGTACATGTGCACGGCATAGGTGCAAAGGAGGCTAGGGAAAAAGTATCCGGCATTTTCTTCTCCACCACCAAGACTTTGAAAATGGGAAATTCCCCCAAACAAAGGAAGATAATTCAGGTTCTAGGAAGTATAAATGTTAACTTATTTATCTTCTATGTATTATTACCAGGCAAGAAGATTTTGTCAAGGTTTATTTTCTATAGTTTGTATAATAAAATACCTTTTTGGGGGTAGTTTTATTTTCTAAATATAAATAATACATGTGTGTGTATGCATGTGTATACATATATAACTTTTATACACACACCAGATACACTCTCCCACCATAAGATGTTAAATATGCCCCCAAATGGGGATTTACCTATTATTCCCTTATTGAGAATTACAAGTCTAAAAACTAACAGTCTAGCAAGAAAAGCAACCTCTCCACCTCATCTCACTAAGCTTAACAAGCTGAGATGGCTGCCCCTCCCTTGTATGTACTTCTGACATAGCATTTGTTCCACTATACTGACATTGTTGCTTTCTTGATCTCTTATTAGGGTATATGCTTCAAGAAGGCAGCGGCTGTCCTATTGATCTCTGCAGCCCCTGCACTTAGCACATATATACATTCAAAAACTGCTTGATAAAGAAGTTACCTTGTGTTTTTACTATAATTTATTTAGCACTTACTAGATACACCAGAAAATGTGGCAGGATTTTTACGTTATTTTTTTAATAAATTTATTTACTTATTTATTTTATTTTTGGCTGCATCGGGTATTTGTTGCTACGCATGGGCTTTCTCTAGTTGTGGCAAGCGGGGGTTACTCTTCTTTGTGGTGCACGGGCTTCTCATTGCAGTGGCTTCTCTTGTTGCAGAGCACGGGCTCTAGGCACACGGTTTCAGTAGTTGTGGCTCACAGACTCTAGAGCGCAGGCTCAGCAGCTGTGGTGCACAGGCTTAGTGGCTCCACGGCATGTGGGATCTTCCCGGACCAGGGCTCGAACCCATGTCCCCCACATTGACAGGCGGATTCTCAACCACTGCGCCACCAGGGAAGTCCTGCATAAGTTATTTAATTAACCTCCAGAACTAAAAAGTATATTAGGACCATTTGTGTGTCTTAAATGAGAAAATTGAGAGCAGAGGATAAAGTATTTTGACAGAGGTTACCCAGACAGTAAGAGGTAGAATTAGAATTCAAACTCAGATATGCCACACACCAAAGTCTGTCTTCATTTCATACATTCTAAAACTATGACAAAGTTTGTTACATACTAAAAACATGTAGGTATAAAGGGCAGTGGGAATATTAACTCTTAAAAATTAATTCTGTTCAAAAGAGGTCAAGAAAATTAGAAGAGAAGTGGCATTCAAGTTGGAATTTGAAGACTAAGTAGCAGTTTGCCTGACAGCCGAGGGAAGAACATTCCATTCACATGGCAATTATTAAGGCCCTATAGCAACAAAAGACTATGATTTTAGAAAAGCTGCAGTTCCCTCATCTCTAAAGTAAAACAGAGGTTGGTAACGATTTCTATTTTTCAATGCTGTTCTGAAGATTACACAGATTATTTAACATGGGACCTGGCACAAAGTAGGTTCTCAATAAAGAGAAAGAGAAGAAGTGTTTACTGAAAACCAGGGTTCTCCCAGGTAAGTTAGGGGCTTGTACCAAGAAAGGTCAAGAAGAAAGCAGGTTAAAAGCAAAAGGAACATTGAAAGAAATAGCTTTGGGAAGGTAGTCCCTAATCCTGATCTCAAAATTTTCAATTGATATTCATATACGTCAAGAGAGTTTAAATGGATAAATAAATAAATAAATAATAATAAAAGAAAAACTTCCTGAATCATAAATATGATGGTATACCTACTAGAAGATCTAAAAGTTTCTACCCCTTAGAAATTTTAAAAACAGGGTATTATAAATGTCTAGTAATAGACAAAAAGACAACATAATATTGAATAGGTTTTCCCAAACTTGAGATCACCTGAAAAAACATCAATTTATACATCAAAGTAACAGCACAGCAGATAATTTGCTCTTATTCAATCAGGGCAATTACAGCCAATCAATTACAAGAAAAACATTGTGGGACTCCAGTCAAAAGTAACACTTCTTTCAATGTGTCATTTGCCTATTTCCATCCTTCACTGCTATAGCATTTCGTTTTCTGGGAGAATTAGAAAAAAAAAAAAGTGAACAGTTTGTTTTTCAATTATTATTAGAGTATCTAATATATATTCTATATATTGTTTTGTGCAGTTGTTTTTAAACTACACAGAAGTCCTACTAATAATTGCCAATAAGCGCTTGTAAATAAAGCACAGTAATATCAGAATTTTAGTAATCCATTTTTCTAAAATTAAAAGTGCATGTTTAATTTTAATAACTCACTAAAAGAAACACTGGTAAATCGTATTATCTATTAACATATATAAAACATACAATTTATTTAACTTAAAACATTTTTCAATTATTTTTTTTCTGAAAACATCCAAGTTCTATATTGTCTGAGGGTGAGAGGGCATTGTTTGAATTTTAAGGCAGTGAAGCCATCTTGTGGTTGATGTTGGTGTTGCTGAGGCTTTGAGAAGGTCAATTCTATCCGGAAAAATTAGGCCTTTAATCACAGTTTCACATTTCAAAATGAATATACAGGGCTTCCCTGGTGGCACAGTGCTTAAGAGTCCGCCTGCCGATGCAGGGAACACGGGTTCGTGCCCCGGTCTGGGAGGATCCCACATGCCGCGGAGCAGCTGGGCCCGTGAGCCATGGCCGCTGAGCCTGCGCGTCTGGAGCCTGTGCTCCGCAATGGGAGAGGCCACAACAGTGAGGGGCCCGCGTACCGAAAAAAAAAAAAAAAAAAAAAAAAAAAGCATATACAACCTGTCAGTCCTAAACTTAGATGAAAAAAATAAACACAGATCTGGAAAGCCTTTCCTGTTAGGGCTTCACAGTAATGCATTAAAGTCCTCACACAGCTGGACTGGGAATAAAGCATTTTTACATTAACCTATATTTTGTAATTAACTTCTACACCTTGGTTCAGAGGCTAAAGCTACGAAAATAACTACAACAAAATATTAAACTTGGAGAAGAATATGAAAAATATTAAACAGTTTTATAGGAAGTATAGTTTTACTTCCATTTTGTCATGACTTCTTTCCATGATTTTTACCTTGCAAGCTAAATATTCCAGGACCTTGTAATATCTAGATATAAAAAGCCTGCCCTGAAAAACTCAGAAGTTGCAGCATATAGCTTCCTTGGAACATATTGCTCCACTCTAAAACCTTTTATGGCTTAAAAATCAAACATAAACTGCTTATGGGAAAATCTAGCTTAGGCTTAGAACCCTGGAGAAAACTGTCATCTTCCCACTCTCACTACTTTTTAAATTTGTCTGAAACCTTTGCATCAAGGTTACAAGCAACCTTATGGAGAAAATATGGGAACTGCAAAATAATATTAAGAGAATGGGAGGAAAGAGAAAAGAATGTGAACAGAACTATTACATTAATTACTAACAAAGTTACTTGTATTTTTTTGGCCATCCTACTTCCTCATAAAATAATCAGTGATAACTAATAGAATTATTAAGACTTCAGTTTCAAACTTCAGATGACAATGCCCTTCTGAAGGTCCCAGTTTGTCTTAGGACAAAACAGATGTAAATACAATGTTCCAGTATTAACTGTCTTCTCCTAACTACAGACCTACCATCTTTCCTACCGAATCATAGCTCTCTCCACACTTCCTTTCCAAATGCTGAAATGCTGTTATCTAAGTCTTATTAATTATGATAATAACAATACACAGCATGTAAGCATTTACTTTTGGCCTCTCAGGAGAAGAAGTTTGAAGACTCCTCTCTACATTCCTTTAATCTACTTCTAAAGAGGATTACTGCTCTGTCTTGCCAAATCTCTAGTACATTGGATGGAGCCTGGGGCCTAATGAATAAGCTTCCAAGGGGGATAGAAGACACAGGACTACAGCTCTTTTAAAGGACCCACACAAAACTAATGGAAGTAGCTTCTAAAAAGACAGCCTCCTCTCTTCTCTTGCTTATTAAGGATTTGCTTCTTAAACACTGGGGCAAATGCTCTCCAATTCTTTTTCCTTTGGCTTTCTCTCTTAGGAGTGGTAATATCACAGGCAGGCATGGAACTTAGTAGAAATAGAGCAGAAATTTGACCTATTTTGATTCTATTATACTAAGATCAACCTAGCTCAAGTGATAAAGTTCTGCATTAGGGGCTGGGGCTAAAACACAGTCAATAATGAAGTATCCATTTGCCTTACTTCATTTACTGCATTCCCTTGGAGATCTCTAAGTAACAAGATAACAAACTGAGGTAATTAACATGCACTCTTAGATCTCCAGGACAAAAATACCATCCTAAATGTCCCATAATGTTCAATATTTGCCATACACATTGTGCTACATTTAAGATGTCACATAGATTACATCATTTAATTCTTCAATGTCATAAGGGACATAATATTTGAATGATAAGAAATTAAAATCTGGCAAGATTAAATAACTACCAGAAGTCACAAAAACATAATAAGCAGAAGAATGAGGATTTAAACCTAGCCCAATAATTCTAAAATCTGTATCTGTCCAGTATGTTACCAGCCCCTACTGTTTTATTCTCCCTCTCCACATCGTATCTGAAGCACATCAAAACCATGCCTCTGCTTCCTGGGACAGCTAGTCTATCTCACACTTTAAATTTTGTCTTAATTAGTTTTTGCAAAATTAGTTTCTAGTATGATCTATTTGGAAAATCACTAGGTAATACAGTTCTTTCTTTCATTCATTATTTTTGTACTATTAAAAGAAAATTAGAAAATAATATTATTTTATACCAAAATCTGACATGTTCAAGGAACAGGAAGATTACTTATTCAAATACTCTGCTTATCTTATGCACAGATTAAAATAAAATTTATGTAAAATTTTTTATTTAAAATATATTTTAAATAAGAACTATTACATAATTTTAGTGTCTAGACCTATGTCTTAATGATTCTGTCACCATTAACATGATGAAGTGCTGGGTAATAAAGCTTTCCAATAAAGGCACAAATAAAGCAACTTTTACTGTATTAGTCTTATTTTACAGATAGACGCACAAGTAATTCATGTCAAAAATACATTCCTTAAACATTTACTTTTGCCTGGAAGTAGTTATATTTTTATATAATATATGAAGTTTTAACCAAAGGCAAATAAAATGAGTAATTCCCGTGTGTTGGCTTCTAAAAATTCTATTAAAATTAATTTTCAGAACATTTTCACGAATACTGTGAAGAGAATTATATTTGGCGTCTGAAGGAAAAATATAAATGGGAAGAGCAGAAAGGGGATATCCCACTTTACTTCTGTTTCACGTGAACAGAGCTTATTTTCTATCTTTTCATCTTATGTATAAACTAAATCTACATCAGCATTAAAAATATTTCAAAGGATAAAATTTGGCAGAGAAAATTCTAGATTCAAATATTCTAAGTTATATATATTTTTTGTTAGCTACATTCAAAGGAAATTCTGAAGAGACGACTTATAAAACTTTGTGAGAAGATGGCAGAGTAGAAGGGCGTCCGCTCACTCGCCCTTGTGAGAGCACCAGAATCACAGCTAACTGCTGCAAAATCGACAGGAAGACACTGGAACTCACCAAAAAAGATACACCACATCCAAAGACAAAGGAGAAGCCACAACAAGACAGTAGGAGAGGCGCTATCACAATAAAATCAAATCCCATAACCACTGGACGGGTGACTCACAAACTGGAGAACAATTATACCACAGAAGTCCACCCACTGGAGTGAAGGTTCTGAGCCCCACATCTGTCTTCCTAACCTGGGGGTCCGGCAACAGGAGAAGGCATTCCCAGAGAACCAGATTTTGAAGGCTAGCGGAATTTTATTGCAGGACTTCGACAGGACAGGGAGAAAAAGAGACTGCACTCTTGGAGGGCACACACAAAGTAGTGTGTGCATAATGACCCGGGGGAAGGAGAAGTGGACCAAGGGGGAAGGAGAAGTGAACCCACAGGAGAGTGAACCAGACCTACCTGCTAGTGTTGGAGGGTGTCCTGCAGAGGTGGGGGTGGCTGTGGTTCACCACGGGGAAAAGGACACTGGCAGCAGAAGTTCTGGAAGGTACTCCTTGGCGTGAGCCCTCCTGGATCTGCCATTAGCCCCACCAAAGAGCCTGTCGCCTCCAGTGTTGGGTCGCCACAGGCCAAACAACCAACAGGGAGGGAACTCAGCCCTGCCCCTCAGCAGATAAGTGGTTTAAAGTTTTACTGAGCTCTGCCACCAGAGCAACACCCAGCTCTACCCACCAGCAGTCCCTCCATTAGGAAACTTGCACAAGCCTCTTAGATAGCCTCATCTGCCAAAGGGTAGACAGCAAAAGCAAAAAGGATGACAATCCTGCAGCCTGTGCAATGAAAACCACATTTATAGAAAGACAACATGAAAAGGCAGAGGACTATGTACCAGATGAAGGAACAAGATAAAACCCCAGAAAAACAACTAAATGAAGTGGAGATAGGCAACCTTCCAGAAAAAGAATTCAGAATAATGATAGTGAAGATGGTCCAGGACCTCAGAAAAAGAATGGAGTCAAAGATTGAGAAGATGCAAGAAATGTTTAACAAATACCTAGAAGAATTAAAGAACATACAAACAAAGACAAACAATACAATAACTGAAATGAAAAATACACTAGAAGGAATCAATAGCAGAATAACTGAGGCAGAAGAACGGATAAGTGACCTGGAAGACAGAATGGTGGAATTCACTGCTGTGGAACAGAATAAAGAAAAAAGAATGAAAAGAAATGAAGACAGCCTAAGTGACCTCTGGGACAACATTAAATGCACCAACATTCACATTAGGGGGGTCCCAAAAGGAGAAAAGAGACAGAAAGGACCTGAGAAAATATTTGAAGATATTATAGTCAAAAACTTCCCTAACATGGGAAAGGAAACAGCCCCCAAGTCCAGGAAGCGCAGAGTCCCAGGCAGGATAAACACAAGGAGAAACATGCCGAGATACATAATAATCAAATTGATAAAACTTAAAGACAAAGAAAAATTATTGAAAGCAGCAAGGGAAAAACAACAAATAACATACAAGGGAACTCCCGTAAGGTTAACAGCTGATTTCTCAGTAGAAATTCTACAAGCCAGAAAGAAATGGCACAATATATTTAAAGTGATTAAAGGGAAGAACCTACAACCAAGATTACTCAACCTGAAAAGGATCTCATTCAGATTCAACGGAGAAATCAAAATATACCTAGAGACAAATGACCAGGAAAACACGACGATCCAAAACCTATGGGATGAAGCAAAAGCTGTTCTAAGAGGGAAATTAATAGCAAGAAACAAGAAAAATCTCAAATAAACAATCTAACCTTACACCTAAAGGAACTGGAGAAAGAAGAACAAACAAAACCCAAACTTAGCAGAAGGATAGATTTCATAAGTCGGAGCAGAAATAAATGAAACAGAAACAAAGATAGCAAAGATCAATAAAACTAAAAGCTGGTTCTTTGAGAAGATAAACAAAATTGAGAAACCTTTAGCCAGACTCATCAAGAAAAAAAGGAAGAGGACTCAAATCAATAAAACTAGAAATGAAAAAGGAGAAATTACAACAGACACCGCAGAAATACAAAGCACCATAAAAGACTACAACAAGCAACTCTATGCCAATAAAATGGACAACCTGGAAGAAATGGACAAATATTTAGAAAGGTATAACCTTCCAACACTGAAGCAAGAAAATATGAACAATCACAAGTAATGAAATTAAAATTGTGATTAAAAATCTTCCAACAAACAAAAGTCCAGGACCAGATGGCTTCACAGGTGAATTCTATCAAACATTTAGAAAAGAGCTAACACCTATCCTTCTCAAACTCTTCCAAAAAATTGCAGAGAAAGGAACACTCCCAAATTCATTCTATTAGGCCACCATCACCCTGATACCAAAACCAGACAAAGATACTATAAGAAAATTACAGACCAATATCCCTGACGAATATAGATGCAAAAATCCTCAACAAAATACTAGCAAACAGAATCCAACAACACATTAAAAGGATCATACACCATGATCAAGCAGGACTTATCCCACGGATGCAAGGATTCTTCAATATATGCAAATCAATCAATGTGATATACCATATTAACAAACTGAAGAATAAAAACCATATGATCATCTCAACAGATGCAGAAAAAGCTTCTGACAAAATTCAACATCCATTTATGATAAAAATCTCCAGGAAGTGGGCATAGAGGCAAGGGAACCTAACTCAACATACTAAAGGCCATACATGACAAACCCACAGCAAACATCATTCTCAATGGCGAAAAATTGAAAGCATTTCCACCAAGATAAGGAAAAAGACAAGGATGTCCACTCTCCAGTCTTATTCAGTATAGTTTTGGAAGTCCTAACTATGGCAATCAGAGAAGAAAAAGAAATAAAAGGAATACAAATTGGAAAAGAAAAAGTAAAACTGTCACTGTTTGCAGATGACATGATACTATACATAGGTAATCCTAAAGATGCGGCCAGAAAACTACTAGAGCTAATCAATTAATTTGGTAAAGTTACAGGATACAAAATTAATGCACAGAAATCTCTTGCATTCCTATACACTAACAGTGAAAGATCAGAAAGAGAAATTAAGGAAACAATCCCATTCACTCTTGCAACAAAAAGAATACATTACCCAGCAATAAACGTATGTAAGGAGGGAAAAGACCTGTACTCAGAAAACTGTAAGACACTGGTGAAAGAAATCAAAGATAACACAAACAGATGGAGAGATATACCATGTTCTTGGAATGGAAGAATCAATATTGTGAAAAACACTATACTACCCAAAGCAATCTACAGGTTCAATGCAATCCCTATCAAATTACCAATGGCATTTTTTACAGAACTAGAACAAAAAATCTTAAAATTTGTATGGAGACACAAAAGACCCGGAACAGCCAAAGCAATCTTGAGGGGAAAAAACGGAGCTGGAGGAATCACTCCCTGACTTCAGACTACACTACAAACAGTAATCAAGACAATATGGTACTGGCAGAAAAACAGAAATACAGATCAATGGAACAGGATAGAAAGCCCAGAGATAAACCCACACATCTATGGTCAACTAATCTAGGACAAAGGAGGCAGGGATATACAATGGAGAAAAGACAGTCTCTTCAATAAATGGTGCTGGGAAAATTTGGCAGCTACATGTAAAAGAATGAAATTAGAACACTCCCTAACACCATACACAAGAATAAATTCAAAATGGATTAAAGACCTAAATGTAAGACCAGACACTATAAAACTCTTAGAGGTAAACATATGAAGAACACTCTCGGACATAAATCACAGCAAGATCTTTTTTGACCCAACTCCTAGAGTAATGAAAATAAAAACAAAAATAAACAAATGGGACCTAATGAAACTTAAACGCTTTTGCACAGCAAAGGAAACTATAAACAAGATGAAAAGACAACCCTCAGGATAGGAGAAAATATCTGCAAACAAATCAACAGACAAAGGATTAATCTCCAAAATATATAAACAGCTCATGCAGCTCAATATTGAAAAAAACAAACAACCCAATCAAAAACTCAGCAGAAGACCTAGGTAGACATTTCTCCAAAGAAGACTTAGAGATGGCCAAGAGGCACATGAAAAGCTGCTCAACATCACTAATTATTAGAGAAATGCAAATCAAAACTACAATGAGGTATCACCTCACACTGATTAGAGTGGGCATCATCAGAATATCTACAAACAACAAATGCTGGAGAGGGTGTGGAGAAAAGGGAACCCTCTTACACTGTTAGTGGGAATGTAAATTGATACAGCCACTACGGAGAACAGTATGGAGGTTCCTTAGAAAACTAAAAGTAGAACTACCATATGACCCAGCAATCCCACTACTGGGCATATACCCAGAGAAAACCATAACTCAAAAACACACATGTACCCCTTGGACTTCCCTGGTGGTGCAGTGGGTAAGAATCCACCTGCCAATGCAGGGGACACGGGTTCCAGCCCTGGTCCAGGAAGATCCCACATGCCACGGAGCAACTAAGCCCGTGTGCTACAACTACTGAGTCTGCACTCTACAGCCTGTGAGCCATAACTACTGAGCCTGTGTGCCACAACTACTGAAGCCCACGTGCCTAGAGCCCGTGCTCCACAAGAGAAGCCACCACAATGAGAAGTCTATGCACTGCAATGAAGAGTAGCTCTCACTCGACACAACTAGAGAAAGCCTGTGCACAGCAACAAAGACCCAGCGCAGCCAGAAATAAAATTAATTTAAAAAAAAATACACATGCACTCCAATGTTCATTGCAGCACTATTTACAATAGCCAGGTCATGGTAGCAACCTAGGTGTCCACAGACAGAAGAATGGATGAAGAAGATGTGGTACATATATACAATGGAATATTACTCAGCCATAAAAAGGAACAAAATTGGGTCATTGTAGAGACGTGGATGGACCTAGAGACTGTCATACAGAATGAAGTAAGTCAGAAAGAGAAAAACAATTATCGTATATTAACGCATATATGTGGAATCTAGAAAAATGGTACAGATGAACCAGTTTGCAAGGCAGAAATAGAGACACAGATGTAGAGAACAAACGTATGGACACCAAAGGGGGAAAGCAGGGCTGGGGGGTGGTGGTGGGATGAATTGGCAGATTGGGATTGATATATATATACAGTAATATGTATAAAATAGATAACTGATTAAAAAGTATTTTTTAAAAAATGCTGAGAAGTTGGAGGAAGAGAAAACTCTTATCAGTACCTTTCCCCATGAGCTTATAGCAGAGATAGGTTCTGAGTATCCCTAAAGACACACGAAGAAACAATGGAAAATCAATAATCCAGAATGCTAGTTTTCTTAAATCAACTAGCATAAGGATGCACAGCCACTGCTTTGACGTTAGTTACTTTTCCTGTAAAGAACTGTTGCATTCATCAGACCTGTCCAAGACTGCTGCCTAATTTGGAGTTCTATACCCCAGAAGTTTTCTAATTACGCTTCCCAGACCAGCAGAATCAACATCCCACAGAAACTTGTTCATAATATAAATTCTCGGGCTCTATCCCAGTTCAATGGAGACAGAGGGGTGGGAGTGGGAGAGGTTAGAGGCTGGCAATGAGTGTTCTAGCCAGGCCTCAGGATGATTCTGATGCATGCTGAGCTCTGAGAACTACGACCACAACCAGAAAAAGAAATGTAAGGAACTGGAGAGGACTCTGAGAAGAACAATGAAGATGAATGGAATGCCTGAGACAGAATAAACAGAGGAACCAAGATAGGTGGCTTTAGCAAGAAGAAACCTGTGGTACTGACATTTACAAGGCTTCAAGTATATGAAGAGTTATTCACAAGGGAAGGTAAACCATATGTTCTCCATTTCCCCTGAGGGAAGATAAAGAAGACGTTACGGACTTCAAGTTGCATCATAAGAAATTTAGGTTAAAATACAACTAAAGTTTGCTGACACAGAGTGTTGTTAAACATTAAAATGAATTGTTAAGGCGTTTGTAGAACTTTCTTCTCTGAGTATCTGCTTCAAAAACTACTGTAGGGCTTCCCTGGTGGCGCAGTGGTTGAGAGTCTGCCTGCCGATGCAGGGGACAGGGGTTCGTGCCCCAGTCCAGGAGGATCCCACGTGCCGCGGAGCAGCTGGGCCCGTGAGCCATGGCTGCTGAGCCTGTGCATCCAGAGCCTGTGCTCCTCAACGGGAGAGGCCACAACAGTGAGAGACCCACGTACCGCAAGAAAAAAAAAAAAAAACTACTGTAAATTATAAAATAAACTCTTGTTTTCTTTCCAGCTAAATGATTACCATCTACTGCATAAGGGAAAATGTGAAAAATATGTTGTTGCATTTCAGACCTTTTAAAATTATCTAAAATTTAAAATATCTGAGGTACAGCAACTATCTTAAATATCTGAGTGTTAAAATGATAAGAATACTTATTCAAACACAAAACATATACATTCAAAGTATTTCTTTAAATTATACATAATAATGTTCTGTAATAGTTCAAAAAGTGAGCAGTAGCACATATAAAATTCTTGGTTGACGCAATTTACATGTATTTTCAAATAAAAAGAAGAAATTGAATACAAATGAATAAGAAGTAAAAGACTGACTAGTTGGTATCTAAAAATTGTATCCCTGTATTTTAAAAACATCACTGAAAAATTCATAACATGAATACATATATGTGTTACACAAAATGATAGCAGCAACCAAATGCACGGCTTTGCCAATTGCTCCTAACACTCTTTCCCAATCTTATAGTTTTATATTAATAAGTTCATTAAACAAATATGGTTAAC
Organism: Mesoplodon bidens; assembly: GCF_964165515.1. Lineage (NCBI taxonomy): Eukaryota > Metazoa > Chordata > Mammalia > Artiodactyla > Ziphiidae > Mesoplodon > Mesoplodon bidens. The sequence goes on along the minus strand of NC_138174.1, from coordinate 33,149,422 downwards.
AGGTAACTAAAATAAAAAGATACAAAAAGGTCCTTTTCCTGAGCACCAATAATATCTGGTAAGTCTCACATGTAAAGTAAGTGTGTCATAGTTACAATTCCTGAAACAAAAGGTTTTTTTTAAATGTTGAAAAGTCACCAAAAGTTTAAAAGTTTAAGCTTTAATAATTTTCCATGTGTATAGGAAGTCACTATAATGATAAATCTGTGACTTGTTCACCTCCAAAATATTTTGAAGTTGCAGTCTTCATTGACAAAAAATAATTCCAGTAATTTAGTAGATGTTCATATTTATTGTACTTAGCATAATTTAGGAAGTTAACATTTTTCATTACCTTTTCCACCTTTCCACCATTGATGTCACTGGGGAGGAATTTCTTGCCAATTGTTCTCAAGTCTGTCTAAAATAAAGATATTATTATTAACATAAAATTATAGAGAAAAGTGAATCTAAATCTAATCTCACTCACCAACAAAAGATAAAATTACTTAAGGTGTGTGGAACAAAATTTAAATAAATGTCTTTCAACTGATTATGAGATCTATATATATATAAAATCACTCTTTTCTAATAACACAGTCCCATACATACATTGTTTAAAGTACATCAAAGGCCTTATTTGTATCTGGTCATACTTCTCTAGATACCCTTTTAACTTACTAAGTCTTCTTTATTAAAATCTAAAACTTGATTTTATGAAACTATATAGTCTTACTAAAAAGTTAATGCCACAATCCAAAACTAAATGACTACTTTGAACATATAAACAGAGTATATTTTTGACAACTAAATTCTATATAACCTTGATATGCAGAGAAATGAAAACACATTACTCTATAGGCTGTGATACTTATGACATAACAAAGCTACACAACATAAAAATATCCCAGAGAACAATACCACTGCAACAGCAAGAAATTGTAAGACTATACTGTAGTAAATACTTATTTCATTTGCTTTTTAAACAAATTACAGAAACAGAAGTTGGTGAACAAATGACTAACCACATGAAAAGTCCCAAGTACATATTATTCAGCAAACCAAAGCAAAACATAAAAAGGACAACATAGGACTAAGATAAAAGTTGTAGGATTTCTGACATAAAAACAGAACTTCAACTACACAGTCTACATAAAAAAACAGACTTTTTCAGGATTTTGTCTTCTTTAAGTAAGAAGAAGTGAAAACTAAAGGAAAAGTAAGAAATTTGTTCAGAAGAAAACTACTACTACTCATGAAAAAGGCCTAATTATTTAAGCTAAGAAATTATCTTGCTGCTTGAGATAGTGAGGTTAGATTAATAACTAAATTTGTACTGTTTTGTTATTCCTTAAATATAGTAAAGAGAAGCTCTTCATTGCCTCAAGAGCAAAACAAAACAGACTTAGAGTGCATTTAATCACAAAATGTATAAGGGAGAAATTTATATTAGACTTAAGGAGAAAATACTAGATGATTAAAATTACTGTATTATAAAAGGATTACATATAGAGAAGTAGGATAGTCTTCTTTGAACACCTACAATAATAGAATATCCTCTTATTTGAAATATCCATATATGGTCAGCTTAAGAAACAAGCATACATGTAATACAACCCTCACAGATCCTTTCCAGTCTTTTACTACAATGATTTATAATTTATTTCTCAATGTAATGCAAGGATCACTCCTAAAGTAAAACTCACTGAATGGAACTGCCAGGTAAACTAAGCCCCAAATCCAAATACTTGTTTAACAATGTTTCAGGTTTATCCTTTTTGCAGCCTCCACCCAATAACAGAGTGAAAGAATACTAAGCAACATATGGGGAAAAAATACTTTCTTATACTAGCATTTCCTATATTAGGATTGTTTTGAAGATTAAATAATGCATGTAAAGCATTCAGCACAATGACTTGCAAACAGTAAGCACTTAATGAATGTTAGCTATCATGTTTACTTTAGTAAATATAAAACATGCATATTGTTATCATCTGAACGTGTACAAGTCAATAATACAACTAACAGTTCATAAAAACATAAGCATTATCTTGAAGTCACTCAAAAGCTGAAATATTTAAATACGTATAAAAAACAGAATATATAAAAATTTTATGATACATCATGGTCCTTCATTTCTGGTTTTTATCACTAATTATAAAATTAAAATAAAATGAGGCATTAATATAAATGAGAAATGAGCACTAGACTAAAATCCTAAACTTTGATTTACTACATACTGTAATTAACTAATATGACCCGGGACACGTCAGAAATTCTCTAAATCCAGTTAACTTATTCCTCTGTAACATGGAAAATATATTACCAATTCTATCTTCCAAAGCTGTTGTCAGGCTAAAAGGAGACAATGTATTCAAAGTGCCATACACACATATAAGGAATGTTATTTCATTGTTCTTTTAGCAAGATGAAAATGACCTACCAAATCTTTAAACATCCTAAATTCAAAGTCAATTTATGAGTTCTGCAAAGGCAATTCTATGATTCAGATGCTGTTATATCAGGGTCACTAGGATAACTGGGTCCAAAAATACATTTATAGTGAATAAGCAATCATGCAGGAGAAATATTTAACCTATAACATTGTGCACATGCAAACAAGATTCCTGACTATTTCTTCAAGTAAGTTCAGCAGAATATCTATTTGGCAAATCATTTTGTATTACACAGAATCTTAAAAGAAATTTAAAAATAATCTTTTAAATTTTTTACTGTTACATATTATTTAGTAATTTAAGACTAGGCCATCATTTAATTTTTTTCTGAATAATTCAGGAATTTGAACGCAAAACTACATGCTGAATTTCAAGGTTATTTCTTAATATCCTTACTCCTCATTCTACAGAGGAAAAAAATTAAGAACCTCCCTCCTTTCAACATAAAAACCCATGCAGAAAAGAGTTACATAGCAGCTCTGAGGCTGCTATCTTTAGAAGGGCCTGCTTACAAAGTTGGCCCGAAGGTGTCATCTGGGAACTTGGCACTTGAACCATTCCCTAACTGAAAATGTGGTTCACTGCCTAAATTATTTGTGTTAACAATGTGATTTATGGTAAACACCTGCTTTTTAAGGGGGGGAGTCTGGAATTTTATTTCATGCTAAGCAGAGAGTACCTTCCTAAGCAGCCCAATAATAGCCTAATGGACTTCCCTGGGCAGGAAAACCATATACATACCATTGCTTTGTTCACTGCTAGATAAAGGAACAAATTCAGTGTGTTCCCACTGGTGGAAGAGAACATAAGCAAGCTTATGCATGGATTATTCTCCCAATATGTAATAAGTTATATATAAGAACTAATAATGCAAGTCTTTCTCAATTAGTGATTAACATCCCACAATCACTCGAAAGTTAAAAAACTTCAACAGAAACAATGCATATACCTGATTTTATTTAAAGGTTATAAACTTGAAACTTAGATTATTTGTCTGGTGTAGACTTCATCCCGATTAAAAGTATTTTTTTATCCTATTATATCACATAATAGCTTTGGACTGCAGTATTTAACTATATATTTTAAAGAAAATTATAAAGACAAATTGATTCACTAAGATAATAATCATCATGTACCTCTTATGTACACAGGACAAATACTTTATGTTGACTTATTTTACTTAGTTTCATACCCAATTTATACATAGCTCAATGCTATTTACCTATGTATATAAATAAGAAAAATAAAAAAGAACAGAAGATTGTCACAAAGCCTTTTTCCTATCATCTTTAGGACTTTTTTTAATAAACAAAGAAACTAGGGTTCTTTATACCATTTTTTGAAAATAAAATTCACTAATTTGGGTGCAAATCAAGGAAAGTTAAAGTGTCTAGCAAATATTCCCATTTGTAGTCACAGATAACACACAATTTCTAAAAAACCTGTTGGTCTTATTGAATAAAATTTCAAAGCAGCTAAAAAAATCAAAGGTTTAAAAATATAAATTTTATGTTTAAACCCAAGTTTAATTATGTAAATATAAATTTAAGTAATTTGAAAAGTTATACACAGTTATATATTTATTTATACTTCACGTGTTCTTATCAGTTGTCGCCCTTTCTGCTTTATGCTAAACCTACTTTGCAGTGACATAATGGATTTATCAGACAGTAATTCTCTTCTGAATTTCACTGATTATGTATCATAGTATATGAAGTTGATTAATAGACTGTGACTGCAAAGGTGATACAAAAAAAACTCCCATAGGGTAACTGCAAGATTGAAAAAAGAATATTAACTTACTTACATCTGTACTTCAAACAATTTTTATAACTCTTCAAAAAAATCCAAAAGTCAATCCCAATTATAGAAAAGATACAACTATACAAATGGGTAGAGGGAAAGAGCTTGGAACGAAATATACACCAAAACATTAACAGTAATTATTTGGTTTTATTATTTTACTTTTCTGTATTTTCTGAAGTAGTCGTATGGTACCATATATACGACTTTTATCAACAGGAAAAGTTACTTTGAAAGAAAAAATACAACTGCCAAGAAGCTATAACCTAGCTAGAGTTTCTATGTAAATTAAATGTCAATTTGTTTTCATGAATATGATCAGTTTTTACTGCTATTACATAGCTACTGTAAATGTAATGAAATTCTGTAACTGATCACAGGGTGAAAATAAAGTTTTAATTGCATTTTTCCCTTTTTCATTGAATTCTGAATAATAGATGTTAAAGAAATATATATTTCTAATAATTGGCTTATATGAGATTACCAAATTCAACAAACATCCCTGCAACTTAAAATGGACAATAAAAATGCAAGATGATTTATGATTTTTTCTCATCATAAAATCCAGTTTATTCTATGAGATATTTTTCATAAATATAGCTTCCAGATTTAAAACGTTTATAAGTTAATAAATAAAACCTACATTGAGAGCAATCAGGATGATGTCATTTATATTGACTTTGTCAGGAGAACTTGTGCATGCTTCAATGCCTTCATCTGAAAGATACCTGTTAAAATAAAATAAATGGCTTAATATTTTCTAAAATCAAACTTAACCAAAATTATTTTCTTAAGTCTACATGCAATTTTGTTCTCTACTATAAAATGCTTCCACTACAAATACTAGGCAAAAAGCGTCCTGGATACTCCGTTTATTTACTATCTGATAGAACAGGACAGACAATGCGTATTTTTCCTCTTTTATATCTTTAAAGGGATACTGTGTTAATAAAAGTATCCATATGTTTTCTGAGAAAAGCTATTTAACCATCAATATACTTCTTAAGGAATGAATGAGCTCCTCTTTACTATTATACAAATACAATATCCGACTTAAATATTTAGTAGTACAGTAAACTCTTAAGAGATCGAGATGTGCTATAAAAATAGAACTAAAAACAACATAGATTTAAATATAGTCCAACAAGCTTTCTTCTGGGCTACTTACTCACATTATCTTCTCAAGTCCCCTTTCTCTAACATAATGTTCCCAAGAATCTTTCAATAAATACTACTGACTCCAAACAGCACAAAGATAGGCAACTTTTTACCTTACATCTTTTACTTTTCCTGTCTCTTTTCAGTTTTTTTTACTCATTGTCTTATTGCCCTTTTTTTTTATTCAGTCCAAACCAACCATACATCTGTAGCAGACAATAATTAATTCAAGAGTAAAAGGATTATTGAATCCAAAGGGGGGAAAAATCATCTCTACCAATTCACCCACGCCCAATACAGTCATTTTGAGATTCTTGGATAAATTCTACAATTCAGATATCATCCCCCAAAAAGTCCACCTGTAAAAATGCCCATTAACATTAGGCATCTTGTGTAATCAGTATCAGATACTCCTTTAACCAAAGGTCTGATGCTAGCATTGCCACTGTAGACATTCTCCCACTAAAAAGATCCCACTACTGGGCATATACCCTGAGAAAACCGTAATTCAAAAAGATACATGTAACCCAATGTTCCTTGCAGCACTATTTACAATAGCCAGAACATGGAAGCAACCTAAATGTCCATAGATAGATGAATGGATGAAAAAGATGTGGTACATATATATACAATGGAATATTACTCAGCCATAAAAAGGAACGAAATTGAGTCATCTGTAGTGATGTGGGTGGACCTAGAGTCTGTCATATAGAGTGAAGGAAGTCAGAAAGAAAAAAAGCAAATACCATACATTAACGCATATATATGGAATCTAGAAAAATGGTACTGATGAACCTAGTGGCAGGGCAGGAACAGAGACACAGTCTGAGGGAACGGACTTGTGGACACAGGTGGGTACGGGGAGGGTGAGATGAACTCAGAGAGTAACACTGACATATATACACTACCATGTGTAAAACAGATAGCTAGTGGGAAGCTGCTGTATAGCACAGGGAGATCAGCTCGGTACTTTGTGATGACCTAGAGGGGTGGGATGGGGAGGGTGGGAGGGAGGCCCAAGAGGGAGGGGATATAGGCATACATATAGCTGACTCACTTTGTTGTACAAGAGAAACTAACACAACATTGGAAAGCAATTATAATCTAATAAAGATGAAAAAAAAAAAAAAAAGATACAGGAGTGCTAGTCTGACAGAGCTAACTCCAGCTCTTCCTGATGGCCAGCAATTCCACCATCAACCCCCAACCTTAGGCTGATTCTAAGACACTTGTCAATGTAAACTTTACCTGAAGACAGCAACCAAAGAGCATATGCCTTTAAGAAACACAGGATGAATGATTTCTCAAAAGTAAAAGGGCAAGTGAAAAGAAATGTGAATAGGAGACTACAAAAAGCAATAGAAAATTAAAGCTGATAAACCTACATAAGACCAAGGAGGTAAAAGAAAGGAATGTGTATATAAATCAAAGCAAGATGTGTTTTAAAAAAATAGATACTATTAGAAGTTGAAGACCATGGCAGTGCTAAACTACAATGATGAATGAAGGCAAGGAGTTAAGTGGGCTACAGAGAAAAACAGAAGTGTTAAGTAGGTAGATGAGTCAGTAAGAATGAATGGATGGGAGGCAGGAATAAATAGTACATGAGTGGCCATGGAATACAATGTTTGCAGTCAGCATAGATGGCTAAAACACTGCTTTAATTCAGAATGACTAAGTACATTTCCTTATTACCCTGATAATTTTTCATCATTCATAGCCATTGACTGTATCCGGCACTAACCATCTTACAAATTCAGTTCTACAAATATTAATTAACTCCCCCTCTATGTGAAAAGCACTATGCGAATCAGTAATAAGAACAGTAAAATGATGAAAAATAAATATCTTTCTTCAAGGAGTTTACAGTCTCACATAAAGAATAACACAACATGTAAACAGCTATCATACAATGCCAAAATAACTATAAACAAAATGTTATGGGGGCTCAAAGTGGCTGCCGAATGGAAAAGAGTGCACAGAAAGGGAATAGTATGACCAACAACATGGAAGTAAAAAAGTATAAAGCACATTCTAGAGGTAATAACTTGGAACGTTACGGCTGGAAAATGGGGAAGAGATGAGAGTCAGTATAGGTTGAGACGAATTTTGTTTCCTGTAGGAAGCAACAGTGCATAGAGGGATATGGGTGCTATATTAAATGCTGACTGAGTAATTACAAAAACATAACTTTCAAAATTCCTACAGTGGGGAAATAATATGCAATGACTAATAAAATACTTCTGTTTTCTAGAAAGGCAACTCTTTAGAATTAAAAGATTATAGGATGTCACATGAACTGGAAATGATCTTAAAAAATAATCAAAGTTTAACTCTTCAATTTTACAGATGAAGAAAAGAACACCCAAAGATGTTAACCTAAACTTGCCCCAAAATACAAACTTAAGCTATGAAAAGTTAAAACAAAAATGCCTCCTGATTCCCAGTTTAGCAGTCTTTTCATTACAACACACTATTTTTATTTATCAACTAATGCTAATATCAGGAATATGATTTTTTTCTCATAAACAAAAGTCAACATCTATACAAATCAATTTCTTAATCAAGTAGACACTTTACCAACACACACAAAAAAGTACAACTAGGTAAATTCAATCAGTGTCTCCAAAGTATATTAAATAATAGGCCTAGTTTCATAGTAAAAGATCAGGGAACTAATATTAACTACTATTAAGAGATTCAAAAATTGTTACAACAATAAAAATACCTATCCTGCAAAATATAAAAAGGAAACATCTATCTAACAAAAATTCTGAAGGCAGAAGAGATAAGGGGGTGTAAATTTCACTTCATCCATGTATAAATCAAATATCATGTGATTTCTTCCAAACGATTCCTGGAGAAGGCTTCCTGAATATAAGAAGTTATAAAATATGGCTCAGTCTCAATATCCAAGTTTTACAAGTCTCCCTTCCTCACCCTTCACATTAAAAAAAAAAAAAAAATCAAAGGACTTGAGCCTCACAGCTTTACTTTGTAATTATCAAGAAACAGGAGACCCATTCATAGGTCTCCCCAGTAACATCTTCGTGATCCTTCTGTCAATACTGGACCATTTTCACAGGACTAAATCTAAATTAACTGTAACTTGAGATTTACAAATTAATCTTTTTGTTTCTGTAAACATTTAAGACTCCAATATCATCAATGAATTTAAAAAAGTGATAAAACTAAGGTATTATGTCCAAATCAGCTTCAAGATGCACTACAGGAACACAGCAACTGAAAGAACAAAACAACACAAAATTCACCAGCCTTAATGTGGTCACTGGGAAAAAAAGGAATTGAAAATTGGCACAGGCGTGTCAGATCTGATCCCTGTGCACATCTGCACGATGGACCTCAAGGGAAGTGAGTCATAATCAGTTCCCATGTGCCATCTTTGAGCATGCAATCCCAAGGGCATGGACCTTAAAGAAGAAACAAACCCCAGAAAGCTCTTGTTGACTACAACAGCCCCCAAAGCACACACTTTTTTTCTCCTCTGGTGGAGATTTGAGAACGGTAACATTATAAAACCACTCATTACTATTCTGAACTAAATATACATCGGAATACATTTTATTGACAAGCAAGGCACTAAAGGGCTAAATTTCTGCATGATACTCACAGAATAGACTCATATTTCCCCCTAATTTTACCTTCAAATAATTCCATTTTAAATCACAGTTTAATAAACATTCAATTTTTTAAAAGATTTTGGAAAGTACTTATTTTCATAAATAAATGTTAAAATTCTGACTTTCTCAGAGTCATTTAATTTTAATCCTGAGCAACTCTTCTTACTTAAGAAGTAGAAGCTTTAAAATTAATTACTATCCACCAATTTGGGGGAGAGGTGGTTTCCTATTACAAATAATGAAAATATATTTAATAAGAAAGGTCTCACTGCTAAAACCATCTTTACCTCATGTTCTAAAGTTACTTGGGCATATAAAACATACATTCCCAAACTACAGTTCAAGAATCTCAACTGACAGAAAACTGTGATAAAAACAAATACTATTGTTTCAATATCACTTGTTAGGTCCAGATAACGGATCACCATTACCAGTAAGCGGATTCCTAACTGCAAAGGAAAAGAGTGCCAATTTTCCTTTGATCCATTCCTCTGGAAGTAGGTAAAATCCTTGTGTAACTTAACTACTGACTATGATGTACACATAATGAGGAGGGCAGCAACAAACTGAAGAGTACATGCCCATCTAAAGGGGGCAGCTCCAGGGACTATCTATATGAGGATAGGTTAAGCAGCCATTGTCAGATCTTCTCATTATTAGCTTTTAGTTTTTTGCAAAGCAATGTACAAGCCAAACAAAACTGGCTTCAGTCTGTATATCGCACACACACTTTGTACGTATTAATCGTATTAGTTTATTTCAGTTATCTGTTTGTTTGCTCTTATACACTTTCAACCTGTCTTTGACATGCAGGGTTGTGCCCTACGTGTCTCTCAAATGATATAATATCCATGGCTGACATCCTTTTCAAGCAAAAGAGGAAAAGAACTGTCTTTTAGGTCACTTTGTATGACTCCTGGACAGCAATAAACATATTTATGCGTGTAAATAGTGTTCTTACCGGATTTATCATCAAATCAGTTACTTTGGCCTAAATTATCTTCAAACTGCACATATAATAACTCATCCTTACCTAGATTTCCAGACTACATATATTTTTTAGGGGGAAAAATGTTCTAATTGGCCAGAAATACTAAAAAAGCACACTGAAGTTTTCTTCCCCTCCACTTTCCTGTACCCGTCCAAGCAATGAAAGCCCATTCAAGTCTGAACTGAGACCTGAATTCCTAAGATAATCAAAAACAGAATCTATTATCACGCATACAAATTAGGCTGATGACACATGAAAATTCTTTAAAATGCCAATAAGAAAATCAAGAGTGAAAACATTCTTCCTAAATGGATAGGGACTCAATCAAAAAATAAAGGACATATCTGGACAATGACTGCTACAGGATGGTCTTAACTGTCTCTGAAGAAAGCCCAAATCACATGGCCTCATGTGGTTTTTGGGGTCTCTGATCTATACATGATTATTTGCTGCTACATTGAGATTACTAGCCCACATAGGTTATCCAAATACCAAAATGGGAATTTTATAAATGAATCCCTGCTTAGCTACAAAGAAAATAACTCCCAATTACTCAAGCCAATAGAGGGACAGGAGAGAATAAAACATGACAGGTAATTTTTAAAATCACTTATGTTAAAAGGTATCTTTCATCTTAGCAAATATGAACATTGCCAACGTACTGCAAATTCCCAGGACATTAAAAAATAATTTTTAAAAACTACCCAAAGGTCCCTCTATTCACTCTGCATATCCTGTTTCCAGCCCCACAGTGTAAGTGGTCTGTAACATGCCTGCTGAAAATTTTGGGTTTTGCTATAGGCTTCTTATAGGCTTTTGCTGTACCCAGTCAAAAACACTGAAATAATAACTTGCTAATTCCCTCCTTTAGGATAAAGGAAAATGGCTTATGAACTCCTATTTATGTACCACAGAGTAATAAGATTAGTTAAGGTAACAAGGCTAATAAAAATTTGGGCACAAGGACTTCCCTGGTGGTCCAGTGGTTAAGACTCCGTGCTCCCAAAACAGGGGGCTCAGGTTTGATCCCTGGTCAGGGAACTAGATCCCACATGCCGCAACTAAAGATCCTGTACACGGCAACAAAGATCCCACGTGCCGCAGCTAAGACCTGATGCAGCCAAATAAATAAATATTTTTTTTAAAACACTGGGGTACAAAATTTGCTTCAAATAACCTGGTACAGACTAAATGAATATACTCAATACAATTTATAAATACATTGGCGAGGGGGCGCGGGGGGTAGTCACCAACCAGAATATAACTTGGTACACCAGCATTAAGTTGAATGAATTTATGATATTAAGCACAGCAAACAGGAGGATGAGAATTCTATTAAAAGTAATTCAGAAGGGGGAGTCCTATGACTCAAATGGCAAAAAAGGAAAAAAAGAGGTCTTTTATTTCATTTCCCTAAAAAACAAGTACCACTTCTATCACTACCATTTTCTTCCCTTCTTTAGGTTAAGTGGCCACCTACTATGCCAAAATGAATACCACAATCTTTATTCCAACAATTACAATAAGGACCTGAGTCAACACTAGCTTAAAATTTAATTTTCTCTATGGTTTATATACGAATGGATCAAATAAAGATATGTATTATATAAAGGACCTCTAAGTAACAAGTAATTAGTGTTCATCTTAGTGAGTGAACTATTTTCTATATAAGATTTATTTTATTCAAGTATAAACTATCTTTAAAAATGCATCTCTTTTTTCAGGTTTTAGTTTTTATGATTTCTTTGCATGCACAAATGTATATTACTTCTACCATTTAGCTAATATGATATTAAATTTTTTCTACACATGGGAAAATCTATTTTAATTTCTTCTATGCTAACTTTCCAAATTTTTATATTACAAAAATAAAAACACCAAAAGCAAAGAAATCATCATTAAAACCTTAACATTTTATGTGCAAATGTTTCAAAAAATTAACCTGCACAAAAATGGAAAGGATAAATATGCAAAAAGTAAAAAGAAAAATCTGCTTAGTACTACATAAGGATCTTTTTTCTAAGCAAGTAACTTCAATAGAGACATGAAGCATTATGAAATGCCTTGATACATCATGATTAACATCCGTATTACTCAAACTTTAACATTTCAGTGTCCAGACAAAAATCTGGGGGCCCAATATTAAAGATCAAGATATGGACATCAGAAAAGGTTCTAGGAATAATCCTTTGTAAAGTCATATATAATGTAAAATATTTAAAAGTGTCTAAATTCTGAAAATTTGAAACCTAGATTTGTTTTTGTTAAGCATTTCCTTTAAAATGCTAAAGATGTATTAGAGAGCTAATTCTGAAGAATGTACTACTTGAAAACACCACTAGATGACAACCTTGCTTCACAAGCATAATATCATCAGCCCATTACTGGAAGCTAAGACTCCAAAGATGTACTAAACTGGCTTTCAAATAAAGGTTTCCAACATTTATTGGGTTTTTTTGGTGGCGAGCAGATATATCAAAAATAAAATAGACTTATAATTTTAGAATTTGTGTTTGCTATAAAGATCACTCAGGATTTAAAAAAGAAACTCATTTAGCAGACACTCAAGAGATATCTCACATGGAAAAAAAACTGAAGTGTATCAATAGACAATTTTCTCTCTTATTCTCTCCTATGTTCATCCTTTGGAAATAGAAACTTATAAAAAGTACACATAAATTACTAGAGATTAATGCTATTTTGCTGTGGAATAGTTACAAAGAGTATTTTCAACATTATTTCAATAGTTGTTTTTCTCTAACATCAAAACAAATAAGTATGACAATATTAAGATAACTACAGGAAGACAGGTGACAACAAATCACAAACTTCTATTTTTGATCCTTTTTCAGCTATTTAAAATATTTTCCCTATACATAATCCAACCCATGAAGATACCAGCCTTGGAATGCTTATTTGGTATTAAGTAATTATTTTAACATCTGAGCAAGTAAAACTTCCTTTGAAATTCCATAATTGATATACTACAAGGATTACTGGCAATGGGAACCTAACTATGTTATTATTCATTTTTGTAAACCAAACCCTCACATATTTTTAAAGTATAAATGAAGGCCTGGATATTTTTACTTTAATTAATTTATGTCCTTCCTCTAATTCAACATTTTCATACTTAAATTCTGAAGCAGAGCTGAAGTAAGTTTTTAATAAGTCATATTTTAAATATGTGATTTGATATTTCTGTCATCTCTACTTCAGCACAAAGGTGATAGCTATAAAACCATACATGAGGTGGAAAGACTCACTTTAGGCCTAATGCCTGTGTACTGACTACTGCAATACAGAATCAGGGACTGTAGAGGCCAGACCAAAGGCCTCCCAGGATTAACCCCAGACCATGTACTTAGTTAGGCTTACATGAGAGTTGTTACTTTAAAATGTAAGATGTGATAACAAATATTAGAAGGCATTTTATGAATAGCTTGGAGAGACTGTCATCTGATCTGTACTTTTTAGTGAGATGGAACTAGATGCAAATCTCAGTCTCACCATTTAATAAATGTGGGATACAAAGCAATTTATTCAATCTTTCTGTGCCTGTTTCCTCCCCTACTTAAAAAAAAAAAATCTATAGAGTTGTTCTAAAAAAATGCTAATCTTTAAGAGCTGTTCTAAGAATAAATGAAATACCTGGCATATGCCTCATATGAAGTTAGATGCTAAATAAAAACTAGTTTTCTTCCTTCTTAAACGCTGTACTCTGTGTCTATTCTGGAAAATATTTCCAAAACACAATGATCCTTAAAAATGCCTTCTTCTGAAACTAATACAATAATTGAATCTACTATAGTTCAAAAAAAAAAGTCTTCTGGGTTATTAGAAGGGAGGAGGGTGGTGGGATAAATTGGGAGATTGGGATTGACATATATACACTAATATGTATAAAATAGATATATCAAAAATAAAATAGACTGTTATAATTTTAGAATAAAATTTTAGAATAAAATAATTTTAGAATTTGTGTTTGCTATAAAGATCACTCTCTTATTCTCTCCTATGTTCATCCTTTGGAAATAGAAACTTATAAAAAGTACACAATTAAAAAAAAGTAACAGATGAAGTATGATTCCACTTTTGATGGGGAAAAGCTTACATTTAAAAAAGAAAGAAAGAAAAAATGAAGGGAGGAAAAGAATGAAATCTGCCAACCAATAAAGGGAATTTACTTGAAGGCTACAGCTAATAGTCACAAGTGTGTAACCTTCCTTATTAGAAAGCCTAAACTACATATTTCCAACATGCTCTTCGTATGGAGCTCACTGAGAAGTGAAGGCAGGTGTCAGCAAGATGAAAAGATTTTTATTATTTAATTTTTTCCAATTTTACATATTGGATGAATAGACATAGTTTTTAACAATAAGAAAAAAACTTATTCCATGAGACTGTGCAAATATTTCTGCCTCAAAGAGAATTTTCAGTGCAAAATATATTGCCATCATTCTTGCTCAATCTACCATTTATGTCAAAATTTTAAATAATGATGTCAAGAAACAGCTGGTAAGTAATAAGTTTAATATTCTATAGCACAGAATTATATTGTATTAAAATTACAATTTTAATATGTTTTAAAATTAGACATCTTATAATTTACACTCATAATTTATTTAAACTAATACCATTTATTCAAAACTTTAAAAATGAAAACCTACTACTTCAATTATCATAAGCAATTATGACAAATACCTATGTTTCTATTGCATGTCATCATATATCTTACCATTTAATAGCATAACAATTCTCCAAAAATTAAAATGAAATGAAAATAGAATGACTAAAATAAAAAATGGCAGTCACTTAAATATGCTACTAAGCTAATTAAGTAAATATAAATGAATTTTTTGCAAGAGTGAAATAGTCCCTCATATATATATCTTAGTCAATAAATATGAATAATTCTAATTTTCATTTCTTTAAAATGCATCTTAAAATTAAAAAATGCTTGGTGTTGATTAAGTTTTTGAAATTGAAATGCTGCAAAAAAATTAAAAGTTCTCTTTTTTCCAGCTTAGAAAACATAATTTAAATGTATATCCATCTCTTTGCAGTGGACTGAATGGTGGTACTCCAAATGATATGTTCATATCCTAATATCTGGGACCACTGAATGTTACTTTATTTGGAAAAATGATCTTAACAGATATAATTAAGTTAAAGATCTTGAGATGATTAGCCAGGTGGGCCTAAACGCAATGACAAGTGTCCTTATAAGAGAACAGCAGAGGGAATTTTGAGACATAACACACAGAAGAGAGAGACACAGATGGACACAGAAATTGGAGTGATGAGGTCTCAAGCCAAGGAATGCCAGCAACCACCAGAAGCTGTAAGCGGCAAGTAACTGATTTTCCCCTAGACCCTCTGCACACACCTTTATTTCAGACTTCTAGACTCCAGAACCGTAAGAGAGTACATTTCTATTGTTTTAACCACTCTGTTTGTGGTAATTTGGTACAGCATCCACAGGAAACTGATACACCTATTATGAATTTAAGTAATTTGAAAGTACTCATTCAATTAAATAAAAACCTATTTTTTGAAAAGCCATCCTTTACATTAGAATCTATGAAAAACATCCTCTATTCAATTTAAAATGCCCTGATTCATTAACTCTCCCTGAATGATCAAGTTCAGTGAACTTGATCAGTTTAAGCCTATAAATAATAAAAATACAAATTTACAGAGGTATAATAAAAAGTGAAAGTGGCCCCTCCCCAGTTCTTCCAACATTATTAACAATGTTATTAACAACACTATAACAATATCCTTGTAATACACATACACATAAATTGGGGTGGATTTTAGAAGGAAATACTTGTTTATAAAAATAGACTCATATACATAAAAGTTTCTGCAATACATCTTTTCACTTAAGAATGGATCATGGCCAACTTCTATTTCAAACATAAATTTCCCAATCTCATACTGTTCAATAGATGCTTGTCCCTCAATATCTGAGGGGGGTTGGTTTGAGGACCTCTGTGGAAACCAAAACTGGCAGATGTTCAATGTTCAAAATGGTATCTAGAAATAGAACTTTCAGGATAAACTCATGATTTTATATTTATATATCAATGTATTCATTCTCATGTGTGTGCACTCACTGTCTAGAAACAACACGTGACTCATGTAATAGTTGTATCTTCATTAATCTAATCATAAAGAAGCCTTGGTGTGACTTTTAATTTTAAAAGAGCAATAAAGCATTGTTTTATATCATAAATTAGAAAATGTTACAGATTAATAAAATCTCAATTTTAAAAAGCTGAGGTAACATTGATTTATAACATAATACGCTTCATGCATACACTGTATTTCTATTTCTGTACACCCTAACAGCATGCTCACCACCAAAAATTTAGTTTCCTTCCTTCACCATAAAATTGATCCCACCTGTTCCTTCCTCCCTGGTAAATACAAATCTGTTCTCTACATCTACATGCTTGCTTTTCTTTGGTTTGGTTTGTTTATTTATTGGGGGGTTTTTTGTTTGTTTGTTGTATATTCCACATTGGAATGAGATCTATACAATATTTGTCTTTCTCCATCTGACATAGTTCACTTAACATAATACCCTCAAGGTCCACACATATTCTCAGAAGTGGCAAGATTTCATCCTTTCAATGGCTAAGTAGTATTACATTGTACATACATACCGCATCTTCTTTATCCATTCATCCACCCCCTGATGGACACTTCTGCTGCTTCCATATCTTGCATATGGTGAATAATGCCATGATGAACAGAGGTGTACATATATTTTTTCAAATTACTACTTTCATACTCTTCGGATGACCCAGAAGTGGGAAAGCTGGATTAGTGATGTTGAGTAACTTTTCACGTGTCTGTTGGCCATATGAAGTCTTCTTTGGAAAATGTCTATTCAGCTCCCCTGCCCAGTTTTTACTGAGGTTGTTTTTCTTTTTAATTGACTTATATGAGTTCTTTATGTTTTTAATTGAAGTATAATTCACTTACAACACTATGTTGGTTCCAGGTGCACAATGCAGTGATTCAATATTTCTACACATTACAAAATGATCAAGATAAAGTCTAGTTGCCATCTGTCACCAAAGTTATTACAGCGTTATTGACTGTATCCCCCATGCTGTATATTTCAGCTGCATCACTCATTTATTTTGTAACTGGAAGTTTGTACCTACCAATCCACTTCAACTATTTTGCCCAAACCCCCATATGCCTCTCCTGGTGACCACCAGCTTCTCCTCTGTATCTATTAGTCTGTTTCTCTCTTGCGTTGTTTGTTTTCTAGATTCCACATATAAGTGAAATCATATGGTATTTGTCTTTCTCTGTCTGACTTATTTCACTTAGCATAATACCAACTGGGTCCATCCATTTAATCACAAATGGCAAGACTTTATTTTTCTAATGGCTGAGTAATATTCTGTTTATTCTATAAATCACATCTTCTTTATCCACTCATCTATTGATGGACACTTAGTATCCTTCCATATCTTGGCTACTGTAAGTAACACCTCAGTGAACATACAAGTGCACGTATCTTTTCGAATTAGTGTTTTTTATTCTTCAGAAAAATACCCAAAAGTGGAATTGCTGGATTGTATGATAGTTCTGTTTTTAATTTTTTGAGGAACCTCCATATTTTTTCCATAGTAGCTATACCAATTTACATTTCCAACAACAGTGGATGAAGGTACACTTCTCTCCATATTCTTGGCAACATTTAATTACTATCTTTGATAACAGTCATTCTGACAGATGTAAGGTGATATCTCATTGTGATTTTGATTTCCAATTTCCTGATAATTAGTAATGTTCAGCATCTTTTCATGTGTCTGTTGACCACTTGATGTCTTCCTTGGAAACATGTCTATTCAGATCCTCTGCTCATTTTTTAATCAGGTTTTTTTTGACATTGAGTTGTACGAATTCTTTGTATGTTTTGGGTATAATGTTTGCAAATACATTCTCCCATTTAGTAGGCTATGTGTTTTGTTGAGAGTTTCCTTCGCTCTGCAAAAGCTAGTTTGATGCAGTCCCATTTGTTGATTTCTGCTTTTGTTTCCCTTGCCTGAGAAGACCAGTCTGAAAAAAATTGCTAAGACCAATGTCAAAGAGCTTAATGCCTATGTTTTCTTCTAGGAGTTTTATGGTTTCAGGTCTTTAATCCATTTTGAGTTTATTTTCATATATGTTATGAGAAAGTAGTCCAGTTTGAGTCTTCTGCATGTAGCAGTTCAGTTTTCCCAAAACCATTTATTGAAGAGGCAGTTTTTTTCCTCCATTGTATATTCTTGCATCCTTTGCCATAGATTAATTGACCATATAAGTGTGGGTTCATTTCCGGGCTCCTTTATTCTGTTCCATTGACCTATATGTCTTGTTTTGTGCCAGTACCATACTGTTTCAATGACTGTAGCTTTGAAGTATAGTTTCCAATCAGGGTATGTGATACCTCCAGCTTCATTCTTCATTCTCAAGATTGATTTGGCTATTCAGGGTCTTTTCTGTTTCCATACAAACTTTAGAATTATTTGCTCCATTTTTGTTAAAAAAAAAAAAAAAGGCCATTAGTATTTTGAAAGGGAATGCATTGAATCTGAACTGCTTTGAAGAGTACAGTCGTTTTAACAATATTAATTCTTCCAATCCATGAGCGTGATATATCTTTCCATTTGTTTGTGTCATCTTCAATTTCTTTCATCAATGCCTTGTAATTTTCCAAGAAAGGTTTTATTCCTAGGTATTTCATCCTTTTTGATGCAAATACACATAGGATTGTTTTCTTAACACATTACTGACCAGGGGATTTCTGTACAAATTAATGCCTGTGGCTGGCAACTTGTTATATAAGTGAATATTGAAACACCCGCATTTGAGTAAATATCAACAACTTTTTTGCACTTAATGCATTTATTTGATACTTTGAACATGTCTTATTACAGCATTCTAATATAGAGTGTGACAGGCAGAATAGCAGGCACCTCTGTGCAGGGGAACAGAACATCTATTACAAATATACTGTTTCACTGTGCTTTCCCCTGGAAGAGCAGACTCTACACTTTCTGGCAGCATTTTTTTTTTTTTAGTCCTGTGGCTATTATTTCTTCTAGAATATGTTCTTTTATTTTACCTGATAGTCAACAAGGTGGATCTTTGTGGGGGGCTCTTTTAGAAATGCCACAAAAAGGACCAGGTGCGGGACCACCACTACATTCACCAGAATGGTCAGTTACCTATTCTCTGGCTACTGCTAACAAAAATTGTTTGTAAGTCATTTTATTCTGTGCATTAAGGCTACAATAAATTTTAAATGCATTAAATAAACTGCAATTACTCAAATAGAAACCCGCTTTCTTATACCATTTTTGTGGTTTCCAGAGGATACTGAAGTTTGCAAGATATTGATCAGATCGATCAACTCCTTTCATATATTTATTATACTCTAATATACAAGTGGGCTTAGTTATCTGATGGCCAGTCCTCCTGTCTTCCTTTCCTGTAGATGCCATGGAAGCGTCATGAATAGTTGTCACCGTGCGGACTAGGCCTCTTGTCTTTCCATATAAGAAGAAACACTTCTCCCTTCCATAAGAATGTCATTTCTTCCCTCTGTAGATTTTTAGATTTCTCCTTTAATTGGTTTGGTAGACCATGATTCTTTCTTACAGTACCATAAACTCTAGTTTTATTTTTCAACAATATTTCAGATGTGGACACACTGTTGTAATAATTGTCTTGGTAAATATGGTGCCATGAACCAAGATAAGGTTGTAGAATTGATAATATTGTTTCTTGCAGTTTCTTCCTTCACCCATGTGAATCTCAAGGTTGCATATATATCCAGTTTCACTTTCGCTAACCATCCTGACCAAAATTCCATACTTTGTAAGTTTTCCAGGATTATAGGTTTTGAATCTGAGTCGTCCTGTCCACTTTATCATTGCCTCCTCAAGTGATAGCTCTTCTCTGGGTATATAGGTCGATTGAAATTTTGGTAGAAGATAATCCAAAAGAGGTTTAATTTTTGAAATTCTGTCTGCAGGAAGTGGAGTTTCTGAGATATCGTTAAAGTGAAGAAATGTCATTATTTTGTTCAAACCTTGCCTCATCATAATCTTTGGAAAGACAGGTGTTTCAAGTAAGGGATCAGTCGACCAATATTCTTTCCAGTGTGACTTTATTTGTCCCATCAAAATTATTAATCCGGGCTTCCCTGGTGGCACAGTGGTTGGGAGTCTGCCTGCCGATGCAGAGGACACGGGTTCGTGCCCGGTCCGGGAGGATCCCACATGCCGCGGAGCGGCTGGGCCCGTGAGTCGTGGCCACTGAGCCTGCATGTCCGGAGCCTGTGCTCCGCAACGGGACAGGCTACAACAGTGAGAGGCCCACGTACCGCAAAAAAAAAAAAATTATTAATCCAAGAAACTTCTTCATGTCACTATGGGTTATATCAGTCCATTTTAAAGCCTTATACTTTTTATATGATTTTTCACTCTGTTGGTGACACAAGTTTGTTTGAGAAGCAACCAACTTGAAAAAGTCATTACCAAAAATTAATTCTGTTATTTCACTAACACTTGGAGGCTTATTACATTCAACAGTTACACTTGACACACCTGTAAAGTCTTGCAATTTCTGTGAAACGTTGTCTTCAATCCACTCTTCTGGAGAAGCAAAGGAGCATTCTCCAACACCGTTTCATTTTCACTTTCCGCATCAGAGTCAATCACTAAGGTTTTTTGTCTTTTTGTTGGTCTAATAGTTACATCATCTGAATCAGAACTATATTCTGAAGAACTATCATCTTCTGAGACACTAGTATATATGTCACTTGGACAATCAGAGAAAGTATCTGCACAAAATTCACCAAAAAAATTCTTCTTCACTCAATTTCACGATGTGCCATTTTTGAAAATTTTACAGTAATTAACTTGTGTTTATAATATACAAGATTGGGACATAAACCTAACAGAGCAAAATGTGAATGATAATGATAAGGGTAATCATAAGTTGTATAATGAAACCCTTGATCAATTTTAAGTGCTAACAACTTCGCATGGTGATGTTAATTGTAT
Organism: Mesoplodon bidens; assembly: GCF_964165515.1. Lineage (NCBI taxonomy): Eukaryota > Metazoa > Chordata > Mammalia > Artiodactyla > Ziphiidae > Mesoplodon > Mesoplodon bidens. Next base: position 33,128,313 of record NC_138174.1, on the reverse strand, counting down.
CACTCTCTAAAAACGTATTGATACGTCTCCGGTCAATAACATTTGGGTAGCAAAAGACGTATTAATACTTCTCCGGTCAATAAATTATTAACTTCTCTTTCTGATAGTTTGTTGTTGGTGTATAGAAGCACAACAAATTTCTGTACATTAATTTTGTACCTGCACCTTTACTGAGTTAAGTTACTAGTTCTAACAGTTTTTTGGTCGCATCTTTAGAATTTTCTATACATGGTATCATGTCATCTGCAGTGATAGCATTACTTCTTCCTTTCTAATGTGAATTCCTTTTACTTCCTTTTCTTGTCTGACTGCTGTGGCTAGGACTTGCAATACTATGTTGAATATAAGTGGCAAGAGTGGGCATCCTTGTCTTGCTCCTGATCTTAAAGGAAACGTTTTCAGCTTTTCACTGTTAAGTATGATGTTAGCTGTGGGCTCATCACATATAGCCTTTATTATGTTATGTTCTCTCTACAACCATTTTGTTGAGTTTTTAAAATAGATGTTGAATTTTGTCAAAAGCTTTTTCTGCATCTATGAGACGATTATATAATTTTTATTGTTCAATTTGTTAATGTGATGTATCACGTTACTTGATTTGCAGATATTAAACCATCCTTGCATCTCTGGGATAAATTCCACTTGATCATGATGTATGACCCTTTTACTGTATTGTTGAATTCAGTTTGATAGTATTTTGTTGAGGAGTTTTGCATCTACATTTATCAGTGATATTGACCTGTAATTTCTGTGTGTGTGGTATCTTTCACTAGTTTTGGTATCAGAGTAATGCTGGCTTCACAGAATGAGTTCAAAAGTTTTCCTTCCTTCACAATTTTGTGGAATAGTTTGAGAAGGATAGATGTTAAATCTTCTTTAAATATTTGGCAGTATGCATTTGTGAGGTCAACTGGCCCTGGACTTTTGTTAGGCATTTTCTGATTACTGATTCAATTTCATTACTGGTAATTGGTCTGTTCAAATTTTTATTTAATCCTGATTGAGTCCTGGAAGATTAGACATTTCTAGGAATTTAAACAGTTCTTCTAGATTGTCCATTTTATTGGTGTATCATTGTTTACAGTAATTGCTTATGATCCATTATATTTCTGTGGTGTCAGTTGTGACTTTTTCATTTCTGACTTTATTTACTTGGGCAATCTCCTTTTTGCCTTGATGAGTCTGGCTAAAGGTTTATCAATTTTGTTTATCTTTTCAAAGAACCAGCTCTTAGTTTCCTTGACCTTTTCTATTGTTTACTCGTTATTCACTTATTTCTGTTCTGATCTTCAGGATTTCTTTCCTTCTGCTAACTTTGGGCTTTGTTTATTGTTCTTTTTCTAGTTCCTTTAGCTGTAAGGTTAGGTTGTTTATTGGAGATTTTTTCTTGTTTCCTGAGGTAGGCTTCCCTCTTAGAACTGCTTTTGCTGTGTCCCATAGATTCTGGATTGCTGTGTTTCCATTTTAATTTGTCTCAAGGCATTTTTAAATTTCCTCTTTGATTTCTTCAGTAACCCACTGGTTATATAGTAGCATACTGTTCAGCCTCCACGTTTCTTTTTGTTTGTTCTTGTTTTTTCTTTTGGCTGCACCACATGGCAGGCAGGATCTTAGCTCCCAGACCAGGGATCGAACCTACGTTTGTATTTTTGGAAGTTTTTTTTTTTTTTTTCTTGTAGTTGATTTGTAGTCTCATATCATTGGTTGGAAAAAATGCCTGACATGATTCTTAAATTTATTGAGACTTGTTTTGTGGCCTAACATGTGATATATACTGGAAAATGTTCCATGTGCACTGAAAAGAATGTGTATTCTGCTGCTTTTGGGTCAAACGTTTCATACATATATATTTATCCCATCCTGTCTAATGTGTTGTTTAAGGGTAGTGTTTCTTTATTAACCTTGTCTGGATGCCTTGTCCATTGATGTAAGTGGAGGTGTTAAAGTCCCTTACAATTATTGTGTTACTGTCAATTTCTCCCTTCATTTTGTTAATATTTGCTTTACCTATTCAGATGCTCCTATGTTGGCTACATACATATTTATAATTGTGATATGTTCTTGTTGGACTGATCCCTTTGTCATTATGTAACATCCTTTTTGTCTTTTGTCAGTCTTTGTTTTAAAGTCTGTTTAGTCTGGTACAAGTATTGCTACTCCACCTTTCTTTTCATTTCCATTTGCATGAAATACCTTTGACCATTCCCTCATTTTCAGTGTGTGTCTTTACACCTGAAGTATCCTGTGGGTGGCATATATATGGGTCTTGTTTTTTGTTTGTTTGTTTGTTTGTTTTTAGACATTCAGCCACTCTATGTCTTTTGATTGGAGTATTCAGTCCATTTACATTTAAAGTACTTATTGATAAGTATATACGTATTGCCATTTTGTTAATTGTTTGGGGTTATTTTTGTAGTTCTTGCTTTTTTTCTCCTTCTTTTGCTCTCTTCCCTTGTAATTTGATGACTATTTTTAGTATTATGTTTGGATTCCTTCCTTTTTTATGTGTCTATTTATCATAGATATTTGATTTGTGGCTACCATGAGGGTTATACATTACAACCTATACACATACATGATTATTTTAAGTTGATGATCTCTTAAGTTCAGACTCATTCTAACCATCCTGAATTTTTATTCCTCTCACAACGTTCAATGTTACAACATAATATTTCACATCTTTTAGTTTTATGTACCCCTTAAATACTTACTGTGGATATCGATGGTTTTACTACTTCTGTCTTTTAACCTTCCTACTAGCCTTATAAATAGTTGATATACTACCATTACTGTATACTTGCCTTTACTAATAAGATTTTTTTCCTTTCATAATTGTCATATTTCTAGTGTGCTCTTTTCTTTTTACTAATAAAATCTCTTTAAAATTTCTTGTAAAGCCAGGTTAGTGGTGCTTACCTCTTTTAGCTTTTGCGTATCTATAAAACTTTTATCACTCTTCCAAATTTGAATGACAGCCTTGCCAGGTAGATTATTCTTTTTTTTTTTTTTTTTGCTTTACACAGGCCTCTCACTGTTGTGGCCTCTCCCGTTGCGGAGCACAGGCTCCGGACACGCAGGCTCAGCGGCCATGGCTCACGGGCCCAGCCGCTCCGGGGCACTAACCGGTGTCCCCTGCATCGGCAGGCGGACTCTCAACCACTGCGCCACCAGGGAAGCCCCTAGATTATTCTTGATTGTAGTTTTTTTTCCTTTCATCCCTTTAAATATATCATGCTACACCCTTCTGGTGTGCCAAGTTTCTGCTGAAAAGTCAGCTGATAGCTTTATGGGAGTTTCCTTGTATGTAAATAGTTGCTTTTCCCTTGCTGCTTTTAGGAGTCTCTCTTTATGTCTAACTTTTGCCATTTTAATTACAATGTGTCTTGCTGTAGTCTTCTCTGGGTTGATACCGTTTGGGACTCTGTGCTTCCTGGACCTGAACGTCTGCTTCCTTTCCCAGGTTAGGTAAGTTTTCAGATATTACTTATTCAAATAAGTTCTCTGCCCCCTTCTCTCACTCTTCTCCTACAATTTGAATGTTAATATGCTTGATGTTGTCCAAGAGGTCTCTTAAACTATCCTGTTTCTTTTTAATTCTTTTTATGTTTTTCTCTTCAGTTTGAGTGGTTTCCACTACTCTGTTTTCCAGTTCACTGATCTGTTCCTCTGTATCATCTAATCCCCTCTTGATTCCCTCTAGTGTATCTTTTATTTAAGTTATTGTATTCTTCAACTCTGGTTTTTCTTTACATTTTCTAACTCTTTGTTAACATTGGAACTTCTCACTGTGTTCATCCATTCTTCTCCTGAGTTTGTTAAGCATCTTTAAAATCATTATCCTGAACTCTTTATCAGGTAGATTGCTTAGCTCCACTTTGCTTAGTTCTTCTTCTGGGGTGTTATCTTGTTCTTTCATTTGGAACATTTTCCTTTGTCACCTCATTTTGCCTAATTCTCTGTTTTTACTTCTATGTATTAGATAGGTCTGTTACATTTCCCAATCTTGGAGAAGTGGCCTTTTGTAGATGTCCTGTGGGACCCCGTCACATACTCCCCTCTGGCCGCCAGACCTATATGTTCTAGGGGTTCCCCCCATGTGGCCTGTGTGGGCCCTTCTGTAGTGGGGGGACTGAATACTGTGGATGCACTGTAGGTGGGGCTGACCCTGAGCCTGGTTGACTGGCCTTGCCTCTTGCAGATGCTGCCCACCCAATCATGGGCAGGGTGAGGTCCTAACACAGCTGGTAGTAGGGCTGAGGAAGTCTTGTGGCTGGTACCAGACTACTGGTTGGCCAAACCAGGTCCTGGTATGGCTCGCTGTGGGGCTCGGGGGGCCTGGGGCTGGTGCTGGCCTGCTGTTGGGCAGGGTTGGGTGCTGGGGCAGCTGGTGCAGGTTCAGGGCTGGTGCTGGCCCACTGGTGGATGGGGCTGGGTTCCCACATAGTTGGCTATTCAGCCTGGAGAAGGGGGGTGGGGGCTGGACTAAGTCTCAACCTTTATAAGCACAAAGTCATCACCATTTTCCAATGAAAACATTTTTCTCACTTTCAACTTGTACATATGAACAAAGATGATACTTAATCAAATAATACAGATAACTAAATATGTGTATTTCTATCAAACAATTATGGTAGTAACAATCCTAAAATGAATAACGTCAAACTCACAAGAGTTCAGGTTGTTTGAGAAAGTATTATTCTAAAAGCATGCCTATACAAAAATTGTATGTTGACAAAACTGTATTTTGTGAATCCACTCTTTCAGCTTGTATAATTTAGAAAAATATGAAACCCATACTTTTGCAGTACATTTATCGTGCAGGTAATTTTAAAGACAAACCTTGTTATTTGTTAAAAAATCTGGTATTTCATTGAAAATGGATATAGAGGCAAATATATTTCTAGTGTGTGTAATGGTACTCATGTCAATTAGGGCACAAGAATTTGGCCTTTTACATGGCCAAAAACTTTAACAAAGGATTTTTTTTTCTTTTTTGTCTCCTTTAATTCAGTCAGTCTCATGAATTCTTTTCTCCTTCCTTCAACAAAATTTTTATTTGGGACTTACTTGGCACCAAAAGCAATTCAAGTTAAAAGCTCAGACCCACTTTCAAGAAGTCTATGATCCAGTGAACTGGCAGACATGAAAACAAGACACTATAATAAAAAGAAGCAAAAATGTTCTAAGGTAGCCTATATGAATAAGATGAATTGGGCACCTAAGTCTGTGTGGAAGGATCAGGGTAGGCTCTAAGGAGGAAGTGGTATAATGGGCTGAGATTAGAAAGAACACAACCCTGCAACTAGGACACCAAAAATGTAATCCTCAGTTTTCCTTCTCATTAGCAACAAAACTATCAGTCATTCCTAAGAACGATAAACCTTGCATGATAAAAAAAAAAAAAAAAGCTCAGGGTTGCGAGATAGGTATACAAATTGTAGTAGTCAAAAGTATATTCTATGTCCAAACTGCAACATCAGTAATATAGTCTATAACTGCAACATTAAAATGGACATAGCATCATAAAGTCTGCAATAAGTAAGAAAGGTATCAGTTGTGAATTTTATGCCTTCCTCAACTGAACACCCTCTGCCCTAATAAAGGAAGATCTCACTCACAAATGAGGCATATTAAAACAATTCTAAGGCAGTTGATTATTATTCTACAAACTCCAGTAGATCACCATATGCTAAAACAACCAGCCTCAGGACCAAAAAAGTTTGCTACAAATCTTACTGCCCTTTAAGAAAATCACAAGATAGGATAACATAACATATTAAATTCTCTGAGGAACCTGAAATAAGCAACCTGTTTTCTTTATATATTTTTTTAATGCGGACTTAATTAGATAAGGGAACCTACTTTCCCATTTAACATCCTCAGAACATATTTTGTATTAGCATTTTAGTATTTGAGGATTTAACTATTTTTAAGTAACCCAAGACTCAACATAGTAATGTGTAATTTTGCTAAAACACAAATTTGAAGCACATCTGCTGAATGGCTGCTTTGTGGGAGTGAGTCACAGAAGAACTTAGCCAACCACCAGATAACCACATCTCAGTGCAGCTTTTCAGTATTCTATATGGTAGTCACATAGAAATCAGGCCATATCCTTCACTAATATCAATATCTACTGTAATTCTTATAAAATTTGTATTATAAGCACAATGGCTATTTCCCTATATTTCAAAATGAAAGTATGAAGTAACACAATGTATAAATTACACCACATATATAACTCAACTCAGGATGCCTTACAGTAACAACAACAGCTGACACTGCTTGCTAGACACTGGTCTAAGTGCTTTATGTATATTAACTTAGTTAATCCTCACAACAACTTTATGAGGTAGGTAATATTATTACTCATTTTACAGATGAGGAACCTCAGGCACAAAGAGCTTAATTAAGCTGCTCATGGACACACAGCTTGCAAATGACAGAGCTGGCATGCTAACCCCAGGAGTCTGGCTCCAGTCTATACTCTTGGTAATGACACTTGAACCCAGAGTTTTAAAAAATGCTTAGAGTCTGAAACCTGGATTCTGCACTAACTCAGTGGGACATAAGGAATTCACACTGCTGTGCTTTAGGTTAGTCATATATAAAATAAGAGAGCTGGGTGGATTCAAGATGGCGGAGGAGTAGGTGAACATGGAGTTCATCTCTCTCCACGATGCATCAGGAATACATCTATAGATGCAACAATTCTCACAGAACACCAGTTGAAAACTAGCAGAAGACCTTGGACACCAGAAAGGACTATAAAGATCCCTGCATAACTGGGTAGGATGGAAAAAAAGGGAGAAGGAGGAGGAGAGGAAGCAGGATGGGACCTGCACCCCAGGGTGGGGGAGCTGAAGGAGAAGAGAGATTCCTGAATTTGGGGAAACCCCCTCTCTGATGGGGAAACAGACTGGGACAGAAGGGAAGCATTTGAGGCTGTTGGAAGAAAAAGTGGCTGATCTGAGGCAGACAGGACAGAGTGAAAACTACACGGACGGTCCATACTGTGGCCCTATGTGCCCTGGATTGGGACGTGTGTTCACAGGTGTGCAAGGGGGCTGGGAGCTGGTGTGTGTGGAATGAAGAACAGGCCCGGAACAAGAACTGCTGTTGGCTGTGGGGAGATGGAGTGAGGGGACAGGAGGTAGGAAATCTGCAGCAAGGAATGCCTATGGAGGAAGACTGGACTGCCAGGGAAGCAGGGTGCTATTGCTGAATCACAGGCAGGGAGAAGAGTCACTATTGTAGCCTCTCTCTCCCCACATGCCGGTGCCTGGTGATGACAATAAAAAAAAAGCCCCCTCAGGGCTTCCCTGGTGGTGCAGTAGATGAGAATTTGCCTGATGATGCAGGGGACATGGGTTCGTGCCCCGTTCCAGGAAGATCCCACATGCCGCGGAGCAGCTAGGCCCGTGAGCCATGCCTGCTGAGCCTGCGCGTCCGGAGCCTGTGCTCCACAACGGGACAGGCCACAATAGTGAGAAGCCCGCATACCGCAAAAAAAAAAAACAAGCCCCCTCAGAGCTGGCCCTCACACACTGGCTGCAGAGCAATTAAAAAAAAATAAAAATAAAAGCCCTCTCAGGGCTGGCCCTCACATGCCTTATGCCGGGCACCAGAAAAGGACCTCACTAGGGCCATATCTCTTGCGCACATGGCCGCCGGCTTCCCTGTGCATTTGGCACCACTAGTGCTTCCGTGATTCAAGCAGTCATACCACCTCTGCGCCCGGCCCTCACAGAGGCAGACCCAAGAGTTCCAAGGCCACCTCAGGACCAGAATCCTATGGGTGGACCACACAAAGGTGGGGATAAAACCAAAGCTGAACCCCAGGGATAGGGTGACTAAGGAAGAAGATCAAAAATCTTTCTATTAGCTGTACAAGCTGAAGATAAAATCCCCATGATCAGCTAGGAAGACCCAACATCTATGGAATATCTGAGTAGACAATGAGTGTTCTCACAAGTGAAAACTGTCTATCTCTGGCAGCTGTGGCTTTTGGGTGAAAGCACATGCAGGAACTGGGCCAGATCAGAGTCAGAGTGGTCCCCACAGGGCACACAGCAGGTCCAGAGACCAGCCCAGAGGCAGAGGAGGGCCTCCTGGGGAGGCAGAGGTGGGCTATGGCTCACAGCGTGTACAAGGACACTCACAGCAGACACCCAGGGAAACATAATTATTACTATTAATTTTATTATATTTTGATTCATTCTGTTGTTGATTCCAACTTTTTTTTTCTTGGTTTCTTTTTCTTTTTTCGTTTGTTGTTTGTTTGCTTTTTTGGATTCTTTTAGTCTTTTGGGATCTCCATGTTTTATAACATACTTTTATTTTTTATTTTAATTTTTTTATACATTTCTATTTTCACTTTGCTTTTCTGTTGTTCTGTGTTATTTTCCCATATTTATTTTCCTTTCTTCAATATATTTTCTTTCTTTTTTTTTTATATTTACATTTCTACTTGCTTTTCTGAGGTCCTGTGCTTTTCCTTTTCCTTTTATTTTATTACTATTATTTTCTTAATCATTTTTATCCATTTCTTCTGTTTCCTTGCTTTATTCTTCATTTGGTACACTACTTTGGTTTTGTTTTAAGATTATGTGTTTTTGTTAGTTTTAATCCTAATTGTATGATTTCATTTTTTTATTTTAATAAATTTATTTATTTATTTTTGACTGTGTTGAGTCTTCGTTTCTGTGTGAGGGCTTTCTCTAGTTACAGCGAGCGGGGGCTACTCTTCATCGCGGTGTGCGGGGCTCTCACTGTCGCAGCCTCTCTTGTTGTGGAGCACAGGCTCTAGATGCGTAGGCTCAGTACCTGTGGCACACGGGCTTAGCTGCTCTGCAGCATGTGGGATCTTCCCAGACCAGGGCTCGAACCCGTGTCCCCTGCATTGGCAGGCAGATCCTCAACCACTGTGCCACCAGGGAAGCCCTATGATTTCATTTTTGAGTTCTTCTATTTGTCTGGTTGTTTTCTTGTTTGTTGTTTTATTTAGCTCTATTTTTGTTTCTTTTATGTGTGTGCGTGTTTCCTCGTTTCAGTTTTGGTTTGTTTGATTTTGTTTTTACCATTTCCCCGGGGTTCTGTTTGTCTTTGCTTCATTCTTCAGTTGGAACTCTGCTTTGGTTTTTTCTTTTTGTGTTTTTGTCAGCTTTCTCCTTACCTGATTGATTTTGTTCTTGGGTTCTTTTGTTTGCCTGCTGGATCTCTTGCTATTATTCACTTTACTCGGTTCTATTTTTGTTTCTTTTCTGTGTGTTTCCTTCTTTCTGTTTGATTTTACTTTTTAACCATTGGTCTGGGGATTTCTTAGTCTTTTCTTCCTCTTTTTAGTGCCCTTTATTGCCGTGAAGAGTGACGTGTGGGGTTCAGAAGTAGGGCCTGAGGCTCTGGAATGAGAGCACTGAGTCCAGGACACTGCACCACTAGAGAATTCCTGGCCCCAGGGGAGATTAATTGCCAAGAGCTCCCACGGAGGCCTCTATCTGAATGCAAGACCCAGCTCCACCCAACTACCAGCAGCTCCCAGTTCTGGACGCCTCACACCAAACAACAAACAAGAACACAAACCCACACATCAGCACACAGAGTACCTAAAGTCATACTAAGCTCACAGCCACCCCAAAACACATCACCTAACATGACCCTGCTCATCAGAGGGAAAAGACTCAGCTCCACCCACCAGAACGCAGGCACCAGTACCTCCATTAGGGAGCATACATGAGACACTGGACCAACCCCATACCAGGGGCAAAAACAGAAGCAAGAGGAACTACGACCCTGCAGCCTAGGGAAAGGAGACCTCAAATACTGTAAATTAGAAAAAATGAGGAGACAAATATCTTACAGACAAAGAAGCAAGATAAAAAACCACAAAACCAAATAAATGAAGCGGAAATTGGGGAACTACCTGAAAGAGAATTCAGAGTAATGATAGTAAAGATGATCCAAAATCTAGGAAATACAATAGAGAAAACATAAGAAACTTTTAACATGGACTTAGAGAACTAAAGAGCAAACAAACAGTAATGAACAACATAAATGAAATTAAAAATACTCTAGAAGGAATCAATAGCAGACTAACTGAGGCAAAGAACAGATAAGTGAGATGGAAAATAGAATGGTGGAAATAACCGCCACGGAGGAAAAAAAGAAAAAAGAATGAAAAGACCTGAGGACAGTCTCAGAGAACTCTGGGACAACATTAAGCATGCCAACATCCTAACTATAGGCATCCCAGAAGAGGAAGAAGAAAAGAAAAGGTATAAGAAAATATTTGAAGATATTATACTTGAAAACTTCCCAAACATGGAAAAGGAAATAGTCAATTAAGTCCAGGAAGCTCAGAGAGTCCCATACAGGAATAAACACAAGGAGAAACATGCCAAGACACATATTAATCAAACTAACAAAAATTAAACACAGAAAACATATTAAAATCAACAAGGGAAAAGCAGCAAATAACATACAAGGGAAGCCCATAAGGTTAACAGCTGATCTTTCAGCAGAAACTCTACAGGCCAGAAGACAGGGGCAAGATATATTTAAATTGATGAAAAGGAAAAACCTACAACTAAGATTATTTTACCCAGCAAGGATCTCATTCAGATCCAATGGAGAAATCAAAAGCTTTACAAACAAGCAAAAGTTAAGAGAATTCAGCACCACCAAACCAGCTTTACAACAAATGCTAAAGGAAATTCTCTAGGCAGGAAACACAAAGCAAGGAAAAGGTATACAAAAACAAACCCGAAACAACTAAGAAAATGATAATAGAAACATGCATGTCAATAATTACCTTAAATGTAAATGGATTAAAGGCCCCGAACAAAAGAAACAGACTAGCTGAATAGATACAAAAACAAGACCCAAATATGGTGTCTACAAGAGACCCACTTCACACCTAGGAACACATAGAGACTGAAAGTGAGGGGATGGAAAATGATATTCCATGCAAATGGAAATCAAAAGAAAGCTGTAGTAGCAATATGCATATCAGACAAAACAGACTTTAAAATAAAGACTATTACAAGAGAAAACGAAGGACACTTTATGATGATCAAGGGATAAATCCATGAAAAAGATATAACAATTGGAAATATCTATGCACCCAACATAGGAGAACCTCAAAACATAAGGCAAATGCAAAGAGCCATAAAGGGGAAATCCACAGTAACACAATAATAGTAGGGGACTTTACCACCCCACTTACACCAAAGGACACATTATACAAACAGAAAATAAGTAAGGAAACAAAAGCTTTAAATGACACATTAGAACAGATAGACTTAATTAATATTTATAGGATGTTCCATCCAAAAACAATAGAATACACTTTCTTTTCAAGTGCATACGGAACATTCTCCAGGATAGACCACATCTTGAGTAATAAATCAAGCCTCGGTAAATTTAAGAAAATTGAAATCTTATCAAGTATCTTTTCCAGCCACAACGTTATGAGACTAAATATCAATCACAGGGAAAAAACTGTAAAAAATACAAACACTTGGAGGCTAAACAATACCTACTAAACAACAAAGAGATCACTGAAAAAATCAAAGAGGACATTAAAAACTACCTAGTAACAAGTGACAAGGAAAACACGACGACCCAAAACCTATGGGATGAAGCAAAAGCAGTTCTAAGAGGAAAGTTTATAGCAATACAATCCTACATCAAGAAGGAAGAAAAATCTCAAATAAACAACAATTAAAGAACAAACAAACAAACAAAAAAAAACACCCCAAAGTTAGCAGAAGGAAAGAAATCATAAATATCAGATCAGAAATAAATCAAAAAGAAGTGAAGGAAATGATAGCAAAGAGCAATAAAACTAAAAGCTGGTTCTTTGAGAAGATAAACAAAATTAATAAACCATTAGCCAGACTCATCAAGAAAAAAAGGGAGAACACTCATATCAACAGAACTAGAAATGAAAAAGAAGTAACAACTGACACTGCAGAAACACAAAGGATCATGAGAGACTACTACAAGCAACTATGTGCCAATAAAATGGACAAACTGGAAGAAATGGACAAATTCTTAGAAAAGTACAATCTTCAAGACTGCAACAGGAAGAAACAGAAAACATGAACAGACCAATCACAAGGACTGAAACTGAAACTGTGATTGAAAATCTTCCAGCAAAAGCCCTGGGGCAGATGGCTTCACAGGCAAATTCTATCAAACATTTAGAGAATAGCTAACACCTATCCTTCTCAAACTCTTCAAAAATACTGCAGAGGGAGAAACACTCTCAAACTCATTCTATGAGTCCACCATCGCCCTGATACCAAAACCAGACAAACATGTCACAAGAAGAGAAAATTACCGGCTACTATCACTGATGAACATGGATGCAAACATTCTCAAAAAAATACTAGCAAACAGAATCCAAGAGCACATTAATAGGATCATATACCATAATCAACTGGGTTTTATCGCAGGAATGCAAGGATTCTTCAATATATGCAAATCAATCAATGTGATACACCATATTAACAAACTGAAGAATAAAAACAATATGATAATCTCAATAGATGCAGAAAAACTTTTGACAAAATTCAATACTCATTTATGATAAAAACCCTCCAGAAAGTGGGCATAGAGGGAACCCACCTCAACATAATAAAAGCCATATATGACAAACCCACAGTCAAAATCATTCTCAGTGGTAAAAAACTGAAAGCATTTCCTCTAAGATCAGGAACAAGAGAAAGGTGCCCACTCTCACCACTATTATTCAACATAACTTCGGAAGTTTTAGCCACAGCAATCAGAGAATAAAAAGAAATAAAAGGAATACAAATTGGAAAAGAAGAAGTAAAACTGTCACTGTTGGCAGATGACATGATACTATACATAGAGAATCCTAAAGATGCCACCAGAAAACTACTAGAGCTAATCAATGAATTTGGTAAAGTAGCAGGATACAAAATTAATGCACAGAAATCTCTTCCATTCCTAAACACTAACAACGGAAGATCAGAAAGATAAATCAAGGAAACACTCATTTATCATTGCAACAAAAAGAATAAAATACCGACGAATAAACCTAAGGAGGCAAAAGGCCTGTATGTAGAAAATTATAAGACACTGATGAAAGAAATTAAAGACGATACAAAAAGATGGAAAGATATACCATGTTCTTGGATTGGAAAAGTCAACATTGTAAAATGACTATACTACCCAAAGCAATCTACAAATTCAGTGTAATCCCTATTAAACTACCAATGGCAATTTTCACAGAACTAAAACAAAAAATTTCACAATGTGTATGGAAACACAAAAGACCCCAAAGAGCCAAAGCAATCTTGAGAAAGAAAAATGGAGCTAGAGGAATTAGGCTCCCTGACTTTAGACTATACTACAAAGCTATAGTAATCAAGGCAGTATGGTACTGGCACAAAAACAGAAATATCGATCAATGGAACAGGACAAAAAGCCCAGAGATAAACCCATGGACATATGGTCACCTTATCTTTGACAAAGGACACACGAATATACAATGGAGAAAAGATAGCCTCTTCAATAAGTGGAGCTGGGAAACCTGGACAGCTACATGTAAAAGAATGAAATTAGAACACTTCTTAACACCATACACAAAGATAAACTCAAAATGGGTTAAAGACCTAAATGTAAGGCCAATCATTATAAAACTCTTAGATGAAAACAAGCAAAACACTCTGACATAAATCACAGCAAGATCTTTTTGGACCCACCTCCTAGAGTAATGGAAATAAAAACAAAAACAAACAAATGGGACCTAATGAAACTTCAAAGCTTTTGCACAGCAAAGGAAACCATAAACAAGACAACCCTCAGAATGGGAGAAAATATTTGCAAACAAATCAACAGACAAAGGATTAATCTCCAAAATACATAAGCAGCTCATGCAGCTCAATACTAAAAAAAAAACCCTATCCAAAAATGGGCAGAAGACCTAAATAGACATTTCTCCAAAGAAGATATACAGATTGCCAACAAACACATGAAATAATGCTCAACATCACTAATCATTAGATAAATGGAAATCAAATCAAAATCATTAGATAAATGCAAATCAAAATCACCTCACACTGGTCAGAATGGCCATCATCAGAAAATCTACAAACAACAAATGCTGGAGAGGATGTGGAGAAAAGGGAACCCTCCCGCACTGTTGGTGAGAATGTAAACTGATGTATATGATACAAATGATACTATGGAGAACAGTATGGAGGTTCCTTAAAAAACTAAAAATAGAACTACCATATGACCCACGAATCCCACTGCTGGGCATATACCCTTAGAAAACCATAATTCAAAATGATACATATACCACAATGTTTATTGCAGCACTATTTACAATTGCCAGGACATCGATGCAACCTAAGTGTCCATTGACAGATAAATGGATAAAGAAGACATGGCACATATATACAATGGAATAGTACTAAGCCATAAAGAAGAATGAAATTGAGTTATTTGTAGTGAGGTGGATGGACCTAAAATCTGTCATACAGAGTGAAGTACGTCAGAAAGAGAAAAACAAATGCCGTATGGTAACACATATATATGGAATCTAAAAAAATGGTACTGATGAACCTAGTGGCAGGGCAGGAATAAAGATGCAGACATAGAGAACAGACTTGAGAATACAGGGGGCGGGGAGAGGAAGCTGGGACAAAGTGAGAGAGTAGCACTGACATATATACACTACCAAATCTAAAACGGATGGCTAGTGGGAAGCTGCTGCATACCACAGGGAGATCAGCTGATGCTTTGTGAGGACCTAGAGGGGTGGGATAGGGAGGATGGGAGACAGGCTGAAGAGGGAGGGGATATTGGGATATATGTATACTTATAGCTGATTCACTTTGTTGTACAACAGAAACTAACACAACATTGTAAAGCAATTATACTCCAATAAAGATATTTTAAAAATAAAATAAAATAAGAGAGCTAGAAGACATGATCTTTTATGTCCCATCTGGTCTGATTAAAACTTTCTGAAGTCACAGTATATCTTATGCAGCTTCCAACAACTATAGGTTCACCTTCTAGCCTTGCTGGTCCTTTTCCTTCTGTTTCTTCAATCATTTCCTTGAAAGCACTTCATCATGCCACTATAAAACTTGAATTTTAAGATTCAGGATAATATTGAGAAAAACCTTTCTTTTGAGAAATAATCCTTTCCTTACTGAGGTTTCATTCTTTTTTTAAAACTACCAAGTGAATCAACTAGGAATGTTTTTGGCTGCATACAACAGAAAACCAGCCTGGAGGGAAGCAATACTGGAGACCGACACCAGTTGGAAGGCTACGGCATCAGTCCAAATCAAACATGATGGTGGACTAGATTAGAGCAGTGACGGGGGTGGGGCGTGATGTAGATTAACAGAGGCAAGAGACATTTAGACAAAAAAATTTATAGCATTTGGTGACTCAGGGGAAATGAGGGAGAGTGAGAATGGATAGTGAGAATCATTGGTGAGGAGCAGTTTTGGGAGAAGGATGATGATTTCAGTTTGGGGCAGGTTTGATTTGATATGTCTGCAAGTCAGTCAAATGGAAATGTCCTGCAGATGGCTGATGTTCAGGAGACTATTCTCAGTTAGAGAGAAACAATGGAGAATTGTCAGCATGAAAACGGCAACTAAGGCTTAATAAGATACTACGTAGCCCAGAGCAAGCATGTAAGTGAGAAGAGAGAAGCCTCTAGAACAGAAACTTCTGGCATGTACTAGGTCCTCAATACATATTTATTGAGTGAATAAAAGAAGACCAACAAAGGGAAAAAAGCCAGCAACGTCATCTACAAGGCATACAGGAAGACAACTCCATACACTTTGGCTCCAGTCATCCATTCCAGCCTCATTCCCAGACATGTCACCACCGGGCCCTGACCAAGTTACCTTAGACTACACTAAGTTACCAACTACTCCAAAACCATGTCATTCACCTTTACACTTTCTTTTATTTTCCCCCTTCCCTCACCCCATCTCCAACAAATCCTTAGTCGTTCCTCAAGATGTAGTTTAAAAGTCTCCTCCTCTGTTGCCTTTCTTCAATCAGGATTGGGCTTCAACTGAACATTTTTCTCAATCACTGCTCTTTCACAATTTGTCACTGTATTTTGTTACTTGTATAAAAGACCAGTCCTCTCCACTTCAGAGTTCCTTAAGGTAAGGTATCCTTAGTACCATGCCTCACAAGAAGTAGTTAATAAATATCTGATAAACTGAACACATTTTGTCAAAGGGCATACATAAAGAAATAATTTTTAAAGGAACTAGTTGATTTCCTTGAGCCCCCCCCTCTGTTTATTATCTGTAAAATGAAAATGGTACTACCTTCTTCAACAAGGTTGAAGAATAAATGTCATAATATGTGAAAAGTGCTTACTTCAGTGCCTGTCTCACAGAAGAATTTAATAAATGGGCTTGTAAAATTAATAAATAATATCAAGCCTGAGAAAGTCTGGCATCAAATTATAAAGTCCCTAAGTACCCTTCATTCAGTTTGCCTCTTTTCCCAGATGAATTCCAAAATGTTAAGGCCTGCCCTGATACAGAACCCTGTAAGGTATCCCATTATTAATTTCCTTATTCAGAGAGGAATCCACACATCCTTGACACTTTGTTGTGTTTCACGCATTTGACAGTCATACTGCCTTATGATATTTCAGTTTGGGGCTTTACCCATCACTGGGGTGAAACTTCTTGAAATTTTTAAAACGTCTGTTATTTAGTAGACTGGAATATGGATTCAGGGTGGGATTATATGTGAAACAAAAGAGAAGTAGGGAGAGGAGAGGAATAAGAGGGGAAAAAAGGTAAAGAAGGAAAATGGTCAACATTCTCTCACCCTCCATTACTCAAGGGCAGACTCGCAAACTCTGGCAACCAAGTGTTTGTCAATAAAAAACAAAAACAAAAAAGAAGAAAGGAATACACACACAGAGTTTTTCTTTAAAGAAACTGAATGCTCTCTCTGGGAAGAAACAAGATAGCAAATATGAGTACCAGGTACCACAGAACAAATAAGCCCACCCCAATTCTAGCTTTTACGGGTCCTAAAGTGAGTTATTAAGTTATTAAGTTATTAAGTGATCCACTTGTTCACTCCAGAGCAAAGCCTTTCAGGCTAAAAGCCCCTCCCAGTAATAAAGACTTTTTCTCCTTATTCATTCTCAAATGTGAACTAATAACCAAATACCATGGATAATTGGAGAACATCTGTAACATGAAACAGAGACCAAGAATAAAAAATAGAAAAAAAAGAAAAAATGGCACTAGAGGAAACAGAAGTAATTCAGAAAGGGAGAGGATCTCTGATTACCTACCTCGGAGAAAGTCAAGAATGATATCAAATAAATTATTATTAAGCATCTATAAAAGAAACATGAATAAAAGAATAGGGTGTTATGAAAAACATTAAAGAACAAAGAGGATTCCTAGAAATTAAAAATACTTACCAAAATCAAAAACCCAATAGTAAGTTTGGAAAACATCAAAGAAATCTCTCAGGGAGTAAAAGAAAAATGAGAAGCAGATGAGAGAAAATAGAAGAGAACCATTAAATTGTCCACTTTAAAATGGTTAATGTTATGTATATTTTACGTCAATAAGTTACTTTTTAAAGGGAGGAATAATTGGCAATATAACTTAAAAATCAAAGGTTAAGGGCTTCCCTGGTGGTGCAGTGGTTGAGAGTCCGCCTGCTGATGCAGGGGACACGGGTTCATGCCCCGGTCCGGGAAGATCCCACGTGCTGTGGAGTGGCTGGGCCAGTGAGCCGTGGCCGCTGAGCCTGCGCGTCCGGAACCTGTGCTCCGCAACGGGAGAGGCCATAGCAGTGGGAGGCCCGAATAACGCAAAAAAAAAAAAAAAAAAAAAAAAAAAAAAAATCAAAGGTTAACTCTTCTAAGGATTTCAAAAGAATGGATCCTGATGCCTCACATAATCATTTTGAATAGTTGATAATCTGAAAGGAAAAATAAGATAAAACTATTGCTCCAGGGTGCAGAGCACTTAAAGGTAGAAAAACAAAAACATGAAGAGAACTTGTTTTAAAACCATGATTTTAAAACCAAGAAACTATGAAAAGTAATTTCGTTGTATCTAGATAAATGTAAAGTTTATTTTCAACAACCCTACAACTCCAGCCCTAGATAAGCACTCTTGATAAAAATCTCAAACAAACATACAAGGAGATGCATATAAGGAGATTCTACAACAGTGTTTGTAATAAGAAAAATGGAAATTAGAAACAACCTAAACTGTCAATCTGTAAGGGGGTAAATTAATAAAATGTGAAATGGGGTATATTCATACAGTTGAATACTTAGCAGTTAAAAATAAACTATATTACTTTACCTAAGAAGTACATATACTGGGAGGACCTTCAAGATGGTGGAGGAGTAAGATGTGGAGATCACCCTCCTCCCCACAAATACATCAGAAATACATTTACATGTAGAACAACTCCTACAGAACACCTACTGAACGCTGGCAGAAGACCTCAGATTTCCCCAAAGGCAAGAATATCCCCACATACCTGGGTAGGGCAAAAGGAAAAAAGAAAAAAACAGAGACAAAAGAATAGGGATGGGACCTGCACCACTGGAAGGGAACTGTGCAGGAGGAAAAGTTCCCACACACTAGGAAGCCCCTTCACTGGTGGAAACGGGGTGAGAAGTGCGGGAAGCTTCGGAGCCACGGAGGAGAGCATAGAAACAAGGGTGCAGAGGGCAAAGCGGAGAGATTCTCACACAGAGGATCGGTGCGGACCAGCACTCACCAGCCTGAGAGGCTTGTTTGCTCACCCGCTGCAGCAGGTGGGGGCTGGGAGCTGAGGCTCGGGCTTCAGAGATCAAAACCCAGGGAAAAGACTGGGGTTGGCTGTGTGAACACAGCCTGAAGAGGGTTAGTGGGCCACAGCTAACGAGGAGAGAATCTGGGAAAAAGCCTGGAACTGCGTAAGAGGCAAGAGACCATTGTTTCAGTGTGCGCGAGGAGAAGAGATTCAGAACACCGCCTAAATGAGCTTCAGAGACAGGCATGAGCCACGGCTATCAGCGCAAACATCAGAGACAAGCATGAAAGGCTAAGGTTGCTGAGGTAGGCACCAAGAATGCTGTATGCTAGCACAAGTCACTATCCACACCTCTCCTCCCAGGAGACTGTGCAGCCCACCACTGCCAGGGTCCCGTGATCCAGGGATAACTTCACCAGGTGAACAAACGGCATGCCTCAGGCTATTGGAACATCACACTGGCCTCTGACGCCAGAGGCTCGCCCCCCGTTCTGTACCCCTCCCTTTCCCCAGCATGAGTGAGCCAGAGTGCCCTAATCACCTGCTCCTTTAACCCCCTCCTGTCTGGGCAAACAAGACGCCAGAGGGCGACCTACATGCAGAGGCAGGGCCAAATACAAAGCCGAACACCAAGAGCTGCACAAAGAAGAGAAAGGGAAATTTCTCTGTGCAGCCTCAGGAGCACTAGATTCAATCTCCAAAATCAACTTATGTACCCTGCATGTGTAGAACACCTGAAAAGGCAACAAATCATCACAAAATTAAGGTGGTGGACTCTGAGAGCAATTGCAGACTTAGGGTTTGCTGTATGTGCCTAACAAGTTTTTGATTTTTATGTTTATATTAGCATAGTTTTTAGCGTTTGTTATCATTGGTGGATCTGTTTACTGGTTTGGTGGCTCTTTTTTTAATTACATTTTTATTTTTTATTTTAATACCATTTTTTCATTTTAATAACTTTATTTCATTTTATTTTATTTTACTTTCTTCTTTCTTTTTATTCTCCCTTTTCCTCTGAGCCATGTGGCTGACAGGGCCTTGGTGCTCCAGCCGGCTGTCAGGCCAGAGCCTCTGAGGTGGGAGAACCAAGTTCAGGACATTGGACCACCAGAGACCTCCTGGCCCCATGAAATATCTGTGAGAGTTCTCCCAGAGATCTCCATCTCAACGCTAAGACCCAGCTGCACTCGACGACCAGCAAGCTCCAGTGCTGGACACCCCATGCCAAAAACTAACAACACAGAACCACAACCCCACCCACTGGCAGAGAGGCTGCCTAAAATCATAATAAGTTCACAGACAGCCCAAAACACACTACTGGACACGGTTCTGCCCACCAGAAAGACAAGATCCAGCCTCATCTCCCAGAACACAAGCACCAGTCCCTTCCACCAGGAACCCTACACAACCCATAGAACCAACTTTACCCACTGGGGGCAGACAACAAAAACAACGGCAACTACAAACCTGCAGCCTACAAAAAGAAGACCCCAAACACAGTAAGTTAAACAAAATGAGAAGACATAGAAATACACAGCAGAAAAGGAGCAAAGTAAAAACCCACCAGACCAAACAAATGAAGAAGAAATAGGCCATCTACCTGAAAAAGAATTCAAAGTAATGACAGTAAAGATGATCCAAAACCTTAGATACAGAATGGAGAAAATGCAAGAAACGTTTAACAAGGACCTAGAACTAAAGAGCAAACAAACAATGCTGAACAGCACAATAAATGAAATGGAAAATTCTCTAGAAGGAATCAATAGCAGAATAACTGAGGAAGAAGAACGGATGAGTAACCTGGAAGAAAAAATAGTGGAAATAACCACCGCAGATCAGAAAAAAGAAAAAAGAATGAAAAGAATTGAGGACAGTCTCAGAGACCTCTGGGACAACATTAAACGTACCAACATTCGAATTATAGGAGTCCCAGCAGAAGAAAAGAAAAAGAAAGGGACTGAAATTATTTGAAGAGATAGTACTTGAAAACTTCCCTAATATGGGAAAAGAAATAGTCAATCAAGTGCAGGAGCACAGATAGTCCCATACAGGATAAATCCAAGGAGAAACACCTCAAACACATATTAAACAAACTATCAAAAATTAAATACAAAGAAAAAATATTAAAAGCAGCAAGGGAAAAGCAACAAATAACATACAAGGGAGTCCTCTTAAGGTTAATAGCTGACCTTTCAGCAGAAACTCTGCAAGCCAGAAGGGAGTGGCAGGACATATTAAAGTGATGAAAGGGAAAAACCTACAAACAAGTTACTCTACCCAGCAAGGATCTCATTCAGATTCGAAGGAGAAATCAAAACCTTTACAGACAAGCAAAAGCTAAGAGAATTCAGCACCACCAAACCACCTTTACAACAAATGCTAAAAGAACTTCTCTAAGCAGGAAACACAAGAGAAGGGAAAGACCTACAAAAACAAACCCAAAACTGTTGCGAAAATGGAAATAGGAACATACATATCGATAATTACCTTAAATGTAAATGGATTAAATGCTCCAACCAAAAGACATAGGCTGAATGGATATGAAAACAAGACCCTGTCTACAAGAGACCCATTTCAGACCTAGGGACACATACAGACTGAAACTGAGGGAATGGAAAAAGATATTCCATGCAAATGGAAATCAAAACAAAGCTGGAGTAACAATTCTCTTATCACACAAAATAGACTTTAAAATAAAGACTGTCACAAGAGACAAAGAAGGACACTACATAATGATCAAGGGATAAATCCAAGAAGAAGATGTAACAATTGTAAATATATACGCACTCAACATAGGAGCTCCTTAGTACATAAGGCAAATGCTAACAGCTATAAAAGGGGAAATCAACAGTACCACAAAAATAGTAGGCGACTTAACACTCCACTTTCACCAATGGACAGATCATCTAAAATTAAAATAAATAAGGAAACACAAGCTTTAAATAACGCATTAAACAGGATGGACTTAATTGATATTTATGGGACATTCCATCCAAAAACAACAGAATACACTTTCTTCTTAAGTGCTCATGTAACATTCTCCAGGACAGGTCATATCTTAGGTCACAAATCAAGCCTTGGTATATTTCAGGAAATTGAAATCGTATCAAGTATCTTTTCCTACCACAACACCATGAGACTAGATATCAATTACAGGAAAAAAACTGTAAAAATTACAAACACATGGAGGCTAAAGAATACACTACTAAATAACCAAGAGATCACTGAAAAAATCAAAGAGGAAAGCAAAAAGTACCTGGAAACAAATGACAATGAAAGCACTATGACCCAAAACCTATGGGATGAAGCAAAAGCAGTTCTAAGATGGAAGTTTATAGCAATACAATCCTACCTCAGGAAACAAGAAAAATCTCAAATAAACAACCTAACCTTACACCTAAACCAATTAGAGAAGGAAGAACAAAAAAAACCCAAAGTTAGCAGAAGGAAAGAAATCATAAAGATCAGATCAGAAATAAACAAAAAAAAATGAAGGAAATGATAGCAAAGATCAATAAAACTAAAAGCTGGTTCTTTGAGAAGATAAACAAAATTGATAAACCATGAGCCAGATTCATCAAGAAGAAAAGGGAAAAGACTCAAATCAACAGAAATAGAAATGAAAAAGAAGAAGTAACAACTGACACTGCGGAAATACAAAGGATCATGAGACATTACTACAAGCAGCTAGATGCCAATAAAATGGACAACCTGGAAAAAATGGACAAATTCTTAGAGAAGCACAACCTTCTGAGACTGAACCAGGAAAAAACAGAAAATATACATATACCAATCACAAGCACTGAAATTAAAACTGTGATTAAAAATCTTCCAACAAACAAAAGCCCAAACAGATGGCTTCACAGGTGAATTCTATCAAACATTTAGAGAAGAGCTAACACCTATCCTGCTCAAACTCTTCCAAAATAGAGCACAGGGAGTAACACTCCCAACCTCATACTACTAGGCCACCATTGCCCTGACACCAAAACCAGACAAAAATGTCACAAAAAAAGAAAACTACGGCCAATATCACTGAGAACGTAGATGCAAAAATCCTCAACAAAATAATATCAAACAGAATCCAACAGCACATTAAAAGGATCATACACTGTAATCAAGTGGGTTTTACCCCAAGAATGCAAGGATTCTTCAATATACACAAATCAAAGTGATACATCATACTAAACTGAAGGATAAAAACCATATGATAATCTCAATAGATACAGAAAAAGCTGTCGACAAAATTCAACACAGATATATGATAAAACAAACCCTCCAGAAAGCAGGCATAGAGGAAACTTACCTCAACATAATAAAGGCCATTTATGACAAACCCACAGCCAACATCTTTCTCAATGGTGAAAAACTGAAACCATTTCCACTAAGATCAGGAACAAGACAAGGTTGCCTACTCTCACTGCTATTATTCAACACAGTTTTGGAAGTTTTAGCCACAGCAGTCAAAGAAAAAGAAATAAAAGGAATCCAAATCAGAAAAGAAAAAGTAAAACTGTCACTGCTTGCAGAGGACATGATACTATACATAGAGAATCCTAAAGATGTCACCAGAAAACTACTAGAACTAATCAATGAATTTGGTAAGATTGCAGAATACAAAATTAATGCACAAAAATCTTTTGCATTCCTATACACTAATGATGAAAAATCTGAAAGAGAAGTTAAGGAAACACTCCCATTTACCACTGGAACAAAAAGAGTAAAATATCTAGAAATAAATCTACCTAAAGAGATATAAAACCTGTATACAGAAAACTATAAGACACTGATGAAAGAAATTAAAGACAATACAAACAGATGGAGAGATATACCATGTTCCTGGAACGGAAGAATCAACATTGTGAAGAATGGGAGAAAGTATTTGCAATGAAGCAACTGACAAAGGATTAATCTCCAAAATATACAAGTAGCTCATACAGCTCAATATCAAAAAGACAAACAACCCAACCCAAAAATGGGTGGAAGAACTAAATAGACATTTCTCCAAAAAAGATACACAGATTGCCAAAAAACACATGAAAGGATGCTCAACTTCACTAATCATTAGAGAAATGCAAATCAAAACTACAATGAGGTATCACCTCACACCAGTGAGAATGGCCATCATCAAAAAATCTACAAACAATAAATGCTGGAGAGGATGTGGAGAAAAGGGAACCCTCTTGCACTGTTGGTAGGAATGTAAATTGATACAGCCACTATGGAGAACAGTATGGAGGTTCCTTAAAAAACTAAAAATAGATTACCATACAACCCAGCAATCCCACTACTGGGCATATTCCCTAAGAAAACCATAATTCAAAAAGAGTCACGTATCACAATGTTCATTGCAGCACTATTTACAATAGCCAGGACACGAAAGCAACCTAAGTGTCCATCGATAGATAAATGAATAAAGAAGATGTGCCACATATATACAATGGAATATTACTCAGCCATAAAAAGAAACGAAATTGAGTTATTTGTAGTGTGATGGATGGACCTAGAGTCTGTCATACAGAGTGCTGTAAGTCAGAAAGAGAAAAACAAATATGGAATCTAAAAAAAAAAAGTTCTGACAAACCTAGGGCCAGGACAGGAATAAAGACACAGATGTAGAGAATGGAATTGAGGACATGGGGAGGGAGAAGGGTAAGCTGGGATGAAGAGAGAGAGTGGCGTTGATACATATACACTACCAAATGTAAAATAGATAGCTAGTGGGAAGCAGCCACATAGCACAAGATCAGCTCCGTGTTTTGTGACCACCTAGAGGGGTGGGATAGGGAGGGTGGGAGGAAGACAAAAGAGGGAAGAGATATGGGGACATATGTATATGTGTAACTGGTTCACTTTGTTATACAGCAGAAACTTAACACAACATTGTAAAGCAATTATACTCCAATAAAGATGTTAAAAAAATAAAAAAGAAAAAGAAAAAATTATTTTAAATTTTTTTAAAAGTTAAAAAAAAAAAAGAAATACATATGTCATACCTACTATATGCCAGATACTGTTCTTAGTGCTGGGGATTCCAC
Source organism: Mesoplodon bidens (assembly GCF_964165515.1). Taxonomy (NCBI): domain Eukaryota; kingdom Metazoa; phylum Chordata; class Mammalia; order Artiodactyla; family Ziphiidae; genus Mesoplodon; species Mesoplodon bidens. Next base: position 33,103,465 of record NC_138174.1, on the reverse strand, counting down.
AGTTAGTAAGACAAAGGCCCTGTCCATGGGAGCTTACAAATAGACCTATATACACCAGCATGGACAGAAGACAGAAAAACAGGCTGTAAAACAGTAACTATATAAATTCTTAAATTATCTACTAAGCAATCCTACATGTTATTTATTTACACATATAGATAAATACATTCTTTAATGACCTTAGAGAATACATGCAAAAATCGTAACAGGGTTGCTTCTGGAAAGGGAAAGAGCAGACTGAACCTGTGGGTAAAGGGAATTTCTATCTCAAACTTCCCTTTTTTATTAAAAATGAAAAAAAAAATAAGTCATTGAACTAGCTAACAATAGTCAATTTTGGGTACTTAAAACACTGATTTGGGGCTTCCCTGGTGGCGCAGTGGTTGAGAGTCCACCTGCCGATGCAGGGGACACGGGTTCACGCCCTGGCCCGGGAAGATCCCACATGCCGCGGAGCGGCTAGGCCTGTGAGCCATGGCCGCTGAGCCTGCGCGTCCGGAGCCTGTGCTCTGCAATGGGAGAGACCACAACAGTGGCCTCTAATTTTGGCCTGCGTACGGCCCAAAAAAAAAAAAAAAATCCAACACTGATTTTAGTATATTAATCTCTCTGCTTTATTTATTTCCAGAAAGAAGAGAACATAAAGGACTAATCCAGGAGGATTCTATATCCACGTAATAAAAGTTCTAAAAACAAAAAACAGTATTGAAGAAACTAGCAAAGAAAAAAATAAATAAGAGAATTTCCCAAAGCAAACATAAGACATAATTAATGACTTGAGAAAACCCAGTAAGAAAGGAAAATTCCCAATACAATAAGTGGGGGGGGGACCCCAGACATGTAACTGAATTTTCAGAATGCAAGGAATATAGAGAGGGAATACTAAAAAACTTACAGACAAAATAAAAAGAAGGGGGAAAAAGGCAAGAAGGAAGAAGAGTGAGGCTGACACCAAATTTACTCTGATTAATGTCCTCAAAAAGATGAAAGAAAATGATTTCCATTTATAACCCCATAGCTATCCAAAATATCACTCAGGTGTGTGGGCAAAATATAGTTTCAGATATGGAATACCTCAGGAAATTTACCTTTATCCATTCATAGGAAATTAAATTCCATCACAGGAAATTAAGTTACATAAGGTTGTAATCTAATGAGGAAATGAAATAAACTAAGAAAGAGAACAAAACCAGAAAATGGACCCAACCCAAGAAAGCTGCCCTGTGCAGAGGAGGATGTTTAGCAGCAGTCCTGAGCTCTACACACTAGATGCTAGGAGCACTCCCCAAGTTGGGACAACCAAAAATGTTTCCAGACATTACCAAGTGTCCTGAAGGAGGCGGAGAGTTGGGGAAATTGCTGTTGAGAACCACTATCTTAAAAGAACTGAAGGAAATGATAATACCAAGCAATGCAAGGAAAAAAAAAAATGGGAATTAGAAACTCCAGGAGATACAAAAGGCTGTTTAAGAAAGACTATAAAACCAGAGCTTATTTACATGACTTTTTTAAAAGAAAATGTATAGTCACATTAATAAAAACACTACAAACTTAACTGCAGCTACAGTGTCAACCAGTAGGAAAAATAACAATGATTTAATTGTAGTTACATGCCAAAATGTACATATCATCTACCTTGATACTATATAAATACAGATAAGTAAGAAGGGAAGCAAGTAATGGGCTCCTAAAAATAATAATATAATTTATTAGAGAGGACAGATAAATCATAGAACAAGGCTAAATATTCATATATGGCAGATAAATAAAATTAAAACTTATAAAGTCAAGACAGCTTGATAGAAGCATATTATATTAAAAGAAAACAATAACCATCAGAAACATTTAAGAGTTAAAAGTAGGATGGGGGAGGGGGAGAAAGATGGTTAGGCCAGGAACTACTGTTTTTTGTTACAAGTCCTTCAGTATCTTTTTATTTTTTTTAACTATAAAGATACATTACTTGATAGAAGTTCTAACAATCATGTTTAGAAACAATTACATTTAGAAAAATCAATGATTACCTTTTACAAGAAGAAATATACATAAATGAAAACAGAATACTAACATTAACCACAGATACACTGAAATTGCACTGTAACCTAATTTTTAAGTGCTATAATAGAACAATTGATTCAACTTATTCAACAAATATTTAATAAAAACCTACTATAAAGTTTGAATAAGTAAAATGAGTTATTTAAATACCAAAGCAAGATTTAAGTCTATGAGCAATGGAGAGATATTCTTGAACTGGGCAGTGTCCTGATTAAAAATTCTATTTTAGGTAGATTTGTCTGAAAAGTGTAAATGAACCACATGGATGGGACAGAAACTGGAGGTAATAGTATCAGTTAGGAGGCTACTGCACAAGTTTAAATGCAATGTGATAAGAAGTAGTGTGTAAAATAGGATGGTAATTGTCAGAACAGACAAATGGAAATGATGATGGGGTGGGTATGATGACAATGCTAATGATGATAACAACTGTGACAACAATAATATCAGCAAGTATTTACTGTGCTTTTAAATGTCAGATAGCACACTAATCATTTGCCATGTATTATGTCATTTAATTGTCATAAAAGCCCTGTGAGGAAAGTACTGTTTTACTCCCATTTATAAAATAAGAAAATAATAATACCATAATAATATGGTATCTGAGAGAAATGGCAAACTCAGTAAAAGAATGGCTAAAGAATTATTACTAAAACTTTTAAGATGCTGATGAAAGAAACTGAAGATGATACAAACAGATGGAAAGATACACCGTATTCTTGGATTGGAAGAATCAGTACTGTTAAAATGACCATACTACCCAAAGTAATCCACAGATTCAATGTAATCCCTATCAAAATACCAATGGCATTTTTACAGAACTAGAACAAATAATTTTAAAAATTTTGTGGGGTTTTTTTGTTTGTTTTTTTTAATTTTTAACATCTTTATTGGAGTATGATTGCTTTACAATGGTGTGTTAGTTTCTGCTTTATAACAAAGTGAATCAGTTATACATATACAAATGTTCCCATATCTCTTTCCTCTTGTGTCTCCCTCCCTCCCAACCTCCCTATCCCACCCCTCTAGGTGGTCACAAAGCACTGAGCTGATCTCCCTGTGCTATGCGGCTGCTTCCCACTAGCTATCTATTTTATGTTTGGTAGTGTATATATGTCCATACCACTCTCTCATAAACACAAAAGACTCCAAACAGCCAAAACAACCTTCAGAAAGAACAGAGTTGGAGGAATCAGGCTCCCTGACTTCAGAATATACTACAAAGCTACAGTAATCAAAACACTATGGTACTGGCACAAAAACAGACACATAGATCAATGGAACAGGAGAACAAGCCCAGAAAAAACTCACACACTTATGGTCAATTAGTCTATGGCAAAGGAGGCAAGAATATACAATGGAGGAAAGCTAGTCTCTTCAATAAGTGGTGCTGGGAAAAACGGACAGCCACATGTAGAAAAATGAAATTAGAACATTCTCTAATACCACACACAAAAACAAACTCAAAATGGATTAAAGACCTAAATGTAAGACCAGATGCTATAAAACTCTTACAGGAAAATATAGGCAGAACGCTCTTCAACATAAAGTGCAGCAATATTTTTTTGGATCCACCTCCTAGAATAGTGAAAATATAAAAATAAAAATAAACCAGTGGGTGGGCTTCCCTGGTGGCGCAGTGGTTGAGAGTCCGCCTGCCGATGCAGGGGACACGGGTTCGTGCCCTGGTCTGGGAAGATCCCACATGCCGCGGAGCGGCTGGGCCCGTGAGCCATGGCTGGTGAGCCTGCGCGTCCGGAGCCTGTGCTTCGCAACGGGAGAGGCCACAACAATGAGAGGCCCACATACCGCAGCAAAAAAAAAAAAAAATAAAAAAAAAAAAATAAATAAACCAGTGGGACCTAATTAAACTTAAAAGCGTTTGCACAACAAAGGAAACCATCTACAAAATGAAAAGGCAACCTACTGAATGGGAGAAAATATTTGCAAATGATATGACCGACAAGGGATTAATTTCCAAAATATAAAAACAGCTCATACAGTTTAATACCAAAAAACAAACAACCCAATCAAAAAATGGGCAGAAGATGTAAACAGGCATTTCTCCAAAGAAGACATACAAATGGCCATGAGGCACATGAAAAGATGCTCAATATTGCTAATTATTAGAGAAATGCAAATCAAAACTGTCATGAAGTATCACCTCACACTGGTCAGAATGGCCATCATCGAAAAATCTACAAACAGCAAATGCTGGAGAGGGTGTGGAGAAAAGGGAACCCTCCCACACTGTTGGTGGGAATGTAAATTGGTACAACCACTATGGAGAAGAGTATGGAGGTTCCTTAAAAAAACTAAAAATAGAGTTACCATATGATCCTGTAATCCCACTCCTGGGCATATATCCAGAGAAGACTCTAATTCTAAAAGATACATGCACCCCTATGTTCATAGAAGCCCTATTTACAATAGCCAAGACATGGAAGCAACCTAAGTATCCACTGACAGATGAATGAATAAAGAAGATGTGGTATACATATACAATGGAATACTACGCAGCCATAAAAAGGAATGAAATTTTGCCATTTGTAGCAACATGGATGGACTTGGAGGTCACTGTGCTAAGTGAAGTAAGTCAGACAGAGAAAGACAAACACTGTATGATATCACTTATATGGAGAATCTAAAAAATAGAACAAACTAGTGAATATAGCAAAAAAGCAGACTCACAGAAAATAGAACAAACTAGTGGTTACCAGTTGTCAGAGGCAACATAGTGATAGGAGAGAGTAAAGGTACAAACTCTGGGTGTAAGATAGGCTCAAGGATGTATTGTACAACACAAAGAACATAGAAATATTTTATAATAACTGTAAATGGAAAGTAACAGGAAGGAAGGAAGGGAGGGAGGAAGGGAAGGCTGAACACTATTCTATAAGCCTAAGGAACTGTATCATACGGTTACTGACCCAGTAATCATACCTCACTTCATACCATAAAGGTTTTGAGGCAGAAGGAAATAAGAGTTAACTGAAGGTAGAAGGAAAGTGGAAGGAAACTTTAAATTCTGTAAGTATATTTATGGCAGATACAAGAAAAAAAAGTCACAGTACTGCAATGTTCTCTGTAAAAGGTACATAAGACTCTAGTTATCTAAGGCCACTTATAAGTCAGTCAACATTTCTTAGAAAAGAGTGAAGAAAAAAGACTGGACCTGAAGCTTGTTTAAATAAATACATAAAATATATTTATCTTATATTTAATAAGATTTAGCCTTTATTTGCAAATATGTGCTCATTGAAAGATCCTCCTTATCTTTATTCCCATGAATTTAGCATTTTACCAGTTAGAAAAGCTTCTGGCAACCTAAAAATTTTTCTACTGTCTTACACTCTCAATCATTTATAAAACTATCCAACAAAACTTGTGCTGGCATCTATTCCTGAAAGACTGCACTTTATATTTTTACCTTTCTCTGACTAAACAAGTGGCCATTCGTCCCTAACTACTTGTTCCATATCTGAAATGAAGATTAGCTTATTCTTATAATTAAAAGAAATTAAAATTATTTGTACTGGAATCATATATCTCAAAAATTAATATCACTGAAAAAAACCTCACTGGTAAAGGCAGATATACAGTAGGTAGTAGATCAACCACTCATAAAGTTAGCATGAAAGTTAAAAGTCTGAAGTAGTAAAATCAATTATAACTACAATATGTTAAGGGGTACACAAAATAAAAAGATGTAAAATGTGATGTAAAAAACATAAAACATGGAGGGGGAGTAAAGTATTGCTGGGGGCAGGTGAAATAAGTGAAGGGGATTAAGAAGTACAAACTTCCAGTTATAAAGTAAATAAGTCATGGGGATGTGATGTGCAGCATAGGGAATATAGTCAGTAATATTACAATAACTTTTTATGATACAGATGGTAACTAGACTCATCATGGTGACCATTTCAAAATGCATATACATACCAAATTACTACGATGTATACCTGAAACTATTATGGTATGTCAATTATACTTCAATAAAAAAATTAATATCAAAGTCCAATTTTTGTGAAGAAGTATATTCTATTACATAAAACAATTCAAAGGAAAATATTATTCATGACTACTATCTATACTTTAATAACCCACTACATTCACAATATTATGTACTGTTTTAGTAAATATTTATGTAACACAAATCTGTTTATATGTATATCCCATTTATATTACAAAAGAGATAAACACTAATAATTAATACTCCAGAGAAATAATCTGTCTTTTCTAAACATTTTAAAATTCAAATTAAATTCTGAATAAATAAAATATTCACCACAGATAAAAATTACAAAGTAGAAGTCTAAAACATATAAACATTGTGCTAAAAGACAAAAAAGCAATGGCTATAGATAACTAGATAACACACTCAAACTCATTATGACCAGCTAGAACATAAAGATATTTTCCCATGGGTAAAATAAAGGGATTGGACAACATGACCAAGTAGCTTCCTGTTCAGAACCTCCATGTCACAATTATCAAGAGATACATTCAAAATAACATTACTTTGCTCAGTGATACTCTAGGGCAATGAGCTAGCCTTCGTTTTTTTCAAATTAAGAGTAGACCTAGTCAATATTCTGCTTAAAGTGTACAAAACTTGAAACATTTAAGGAAACTGTAAGGAAATTTTAAAAATTAAGAGGATGATTCGTTGGTTATTAATTCCATATTCTTTTACCATTAAGAAAGTTCTACAAAATTAGATATATAAAAAGAAACACTGTGTTCCACAAGCAGCAAGAGACCATCACTCTCAACCAAATGAACAAAACAAATTGAATAAACTACAAAATCACAAGTTTTTAAACCCATCAGAGCAATGAGGCCACAAAGAAATTTACATGAACTAAATTCTAGAGAGTGGTGAGTCCTTCATAAAAGACACACAAAATTGTTCCATCCTTTCTGAAGAAAGAGGAACTTACCACACTTGAAGAAAGACAAATTGGCCAGACTTTCAACTTTTTACAGCCACATACAGTCTGGCTTCACAGATAAGAAAGAGAAAAACAAATACCGTATGCTAACACATATATATGGAATCTAAGAAGAAAAAAAAAAAAGCATGGACTTGAAGATATGGGGAGGGGAAAGGGTAAGCTGTGACAAAGTGAGAGAGTGGCATGGACATATATACACTACCAAGTGTAAAATACATAGCTAGTGGGAAGTAGCCGCATAGCACAGGGAGATCAGCTAGGTGGTTTGTGACCACCTAGAGAGGTGGGATAGGGAGGGTGGAGAGAGGGAGACACAAGAGGGAAGAGATATGGGAATATATGTGTATGTATAACTGAATCACTTTGTTATAAAGTAGAAACTAACACACCATTGTAAAGCAATTATACTCCAATAAAGATGCTAAAAAAAAAAAAAAAAAAAAAAAGAATCCCAAGGATTTACAGCCACAAGCAAGTCTGCAATTAATGGCCAACTCTCACACAGGTTTTTACCAAGTGCTCAAGTGTTGTATGCCAAAAGCTGGAGGCAGGGGAAGAGGGGGCTTGGGAGGTGATGGGGGGCGTGGGGAGAGAGAAAGTCCAGCAGAGGCAATCTGGGCTTTTAGGTACAGAAGGCAGAAGGCTGGGTCCAGAGCAGGGAATCTGAAAGGTACCCTCTGAACACTTCAGGCTTTCAACTGCAAATAACTACGGGCAGGATAAGAGAGAAGCAAGAACTTCTCATCTCCTCCCACCTTCCTCACTCCCACATCTCTAGGCACTCCAAGCTTTAAACTACAGGCAGTGAGATAGGAGAGCTGTAAGAAACTACTCCAAGGCTCTCCAGGCTTTAACAGAGTAAACAGGCAACAGGGCTTACAGAACCATAGAAATTAGAACATGAATCATGAATCTGAGATCTGGGCAGCAAAACAGAGAAACAGATCTCCCACAGTTTCATAGCTGGCAGCTTAGCTGAAGGAAGAGCAGAACTCTGGAAGTCAACACTGCTAAGATCCCAGGTCCTGCTAAAGAGAAAACTGTGATCCTATCCTCAAAGCACCTGAAACCAGTGGTGACCTGACTCAAACTAACACTGAAGAAAAGCCATCGTAACCTCAAATCTCATTACCTCAGGCTTCCCCATCCCACCCCTCTCCCCAGTCTAGAGGAAGGGTATGGAAATGAATACTATTTGTTTCATTTTCTACAGTTCTTTTATACAAAAATCTAGCCTGCAATCAAAAATTATATAGCATACCATAAAGCAAATATATATATATATATATATATATATATATATATATATATATATATAAAACAATCAAGAGATGAAATAGGCTGTAGAAACAGACCATAGATAAAGCAAATGTCAAAACTGGCAGGCACTTGAAACTAGCTATGATAAAAATAAAAAGATCTCATGGAAAAAACTGAACAGTAAGCAGGAAGAGCTGAGGATTTTCAAAGGATATATAAACTATAAAAAATAGAAATGCTAAAAATAAAAAATACAAGTTAGAAATAAAAAATTCATAGATAGGCTTTGCAGTAAACATGACACAAAAGAGGAAAGGATTAGTGAAATTGAACATAGGTTAAAAAGGAAGTAGATAACTAAAAAAAGAAAAAAGGTAGAAAATTAACAGAATGGAAAATCCAAGATAACAGAGTCTAACATGAAGTGTCAGTGGAGTCCTAGAAAAGAAATAGAAGTGAAAATGAGGCAGAAGAAACGTATGAAAAGATAACACCTGCATAATTTCCAAAACTGATGAAAGATACCAAACCAAAGATGCAAAAGCTCAACACTGTGGGGTTCAGAGTGAATAAACACAAAGAAAACTACAGCAAGGCACATCTCAGTTAAATTGCTAGGGGAAAAAATAATAAAGAACAAATCTTAATAGAAGTGAGAGAATTAAGACACATTATATACTGAGAAAAAAATATAAGAATTTCCACTAACAATTCATTCTGGAGAAAATAAAACCATACCTTTAAATAACTGAAAAAGATAACAACCTATAAATCTATATCCAGAGGAAATATCCTTCAAAAAGGAAAATGAAATAAGAGATTCCTAGATAAAAGCTGAGAGAAGTTACCACTAACAGACGCACAATACAAGAAATGCTAAAAGAGGTTATTGGTCTTAAGCAAAATGATACAAGATGAAACCACAGGAAAGAATTAAAAGCATCTGAAATGGTAAACATGTAGGTAAATACAGAAAATCTTTTTAAACTACCTATGACCAGCTTTCCCTGTGACCAGCTTTCCCTGACACCTTAGAAGGTAGATTTAGAAGTTCCACCTAGAAGTTCCAAAGGAGTGATTTCCAGCAGGTTCTGCCAGTGCAGGACCACAGCAACTTCTCTCCCATTCAGTACCCTCTTCAATGAGGAATGAATCTCAGACCCCAGGACAAGGCAAGTTCTTCCTCCTCAGGCGTAGTAGCTGCTCCTTATATCCTCTGTTGCTATATTTTTTTAAATTCTCTTTGCTTCTTAGAACTCATTACTCCAATCTCCTGTTACAGTTCATAATTTTTATATGAAATTTTCTCTGTTCAAGTTACCATGTTGGTTTCACTCTACTTATTGGAACCAGACTGATACATTACCTTTGCCATATACTAAGTTTCCATTGTTTTGGTGTCTAAACAGGAAGTCCAATTCTGGACTTTCTGTTCTAGTTCCCCTTTTACCAAGGAGTTGTTCAATCAATTTTTAAACTTCTAGGTGGAAGAGGCTGTTTTTGCTTTTGGTAGTAAAACCTAGTTTTATTGCATTGTAATCAGTAATTGTAATACTTCTACTTTATGGAAATTATTGTCTTGAGACCTAATATATAACCAATTTTGTCAATGTGTCATGGGCACTCAATAGAAACATGTATTCTCTGTTTTCAAGGTGTAGTGCTCTGTATGCACCAAATACCAATCTTATTGACTCTATTATTTAGATCTTCTATCTCCTTTTTTTTTTTTTGGTACACTTCATCTGTCTACTAATGAAAGTGGTATATTAAAATCTATTATTAGTATGTTTCTATCTATGTGTCCCTACATCTCCTGTGGGTTTTATTTCTGAAAGGTGGTTGATAAACTAAATATTCATAAGTATAACATCTTACCTGTGGAGTGTGAGTTTAAGCATTAACCTTCTCTGTCACATTTAATGTTCTTGGACTTGAATTCTACCATATGTGATATAAAAATCACTATCCCTGCTCTCATATTGTTTCCATTTGTCTGGTATACTGTTAACCATCCTTTTATTTTCAGCTATTCTAAATCACAACATGTCTCTTATAAACAGCATATTGGGTTTTGTTACATGAACCAAAATTTTTTTTTAAATTTTTTAGTAAAGCCCATTCACGTTGATTGTTATGACTGATATATTTGGTCTCAATTTCATCATCATAGTTTATAAATTGTGTATTTTGTTATTTTTAGCATGTTTCTTTATCCACAGGATGTGTATTCTTTGCTATTTTGTTGAAAAAAGGTTTTTTGGTTTTTACCAAGTTCTGTATTTTTGTTTTCGTGGTGCCTTTGTACTTATATCTTTTTTTAATTCCCTTGAGTCTCGTTTTCTCATTTAACTTTTTAATGTATGATTTGTCATGTACTGTTGATATTCTTAAATATCTACTGCCCTATTTTCCCCCTCCCCTCTCCATTTCCCTCCTGTTTTCCAGTTACATTATTTCTAATGCTGTCACAATATATAATACTTTTATATTAGTAGTCCATTCTCACACCAATCTTTGTTTTAGTGTTATATGTATATTTATACATTTTTTAAATGCTCATCATCAGTCCTTTTGGTGAATTTTTCCCAATCATCAGCTGGTTGGATGAAGCTCACCTTCTAGATTCCTCAAGAAGGACTGAGGGGTAGAGATTTCCCTATGTTCTGGTTTGCTGAAAACTATGTTTATATAACCATATTTAAAGGCCAGCTTCACTGTATATAAAATCTGCAATCATTTTTTCATTGGCTTTTTTTAAAACACTGTTCCACTTTGCCTTGCTTTGTATGTTCGTTTTGAAAAGTTTGATGCTAGTACAGTTGACCCTTGAACAACATGGGTTGTTGCTTACTTATACACAGGTCCACTTATACACAGATTTTTTTCAATAAATATTATAGTAATACTATACTATCTATGGTTAGTTGAATCTGTAGATGCAACACTGTGGATATAGAGGGCTGACCATGAGTTACACATGGATTTTCAACCGCATGGAGAGTCGGTACCCCTAACCCCCACATTGTTCAAAGGTTAAATATATAACTTTTTGCCTTTCTAAGTTATTTGGGTGTTTCATATGGAGTCTTAAGGATTTTATTATCTTTGATATATTAATATAATAATTTTACTAACATGTATTAGAGTTACATATTGTGGATTAATTTTTCCAGGTTCTTGGTATACTTTCAATGTGTGGATTCAGATCTTTTCTATCTGGAAAGTTTTCTTGAATTACAGTTTCAGGTATTAGCTCTTTTCAATTGTTTTGGTTTTCTTCTTCAGAGATTCCAAGAAAACAAATATTATTCCTTCCTTAACTAAGTCTTCCATTTCCACTACTTTTTCTCTGACATTTTTACTTCCTTATGTCATTTTAATTCTCATGGTTAGTTTCCTTTTTTTTTTTTTTGATGCTCATTAAATTTTCATATTAGTCTATTATCCCTTTGGCACCTTGGAATATATTCTTCATTTCTGGAATAATTTTGACATTTTCTTCTATTTCTTTTCTGAACTCCATCAATTCTTTTTTTAATTTCTCCCTGTTTATTGTCCATTTCTGTTTTCAGTTTTTGAATTTCTGATTAAAATGATTTTTCATATTCTCAAATGCTTGTTAGAGTAAATTTAATTCTGTTTGGAGTATCAATTTACAGTGTTTTTAATACTTCATGGTGTGTATTGGAGGGGAATTTTCCTCAGTTAATTTGTGTACAAATTTGTTTCCTGATTTAGAAATCTTTTTTTTTCATTTTTTGTGCTGTTGACCTGTTTTACAGTATTTCTAGTCTAATGTCACCCTTTCCTATCAATACCAGGTACTATAATGGGGTGGTTGGTTGGTCTGTTTCCTTAAGTGGTGGGGAGGGGAGGACCGAAGTAGTTTTTGTAAATCCTGCAATTTGTGATTCAGTTGTCTTGTAAGATTCTAACTTTTCCCTTATTTTTTTCCTCTTCACTATCCAAATGCCAAAGGAAACTACTTCCTACACTTTTGCCTTTTGTGTCTCCCAGAAGCTATGTATTTGTAAGATTATGCATTTGAATAGTGCATGCTCTTTGAAATCAATCTTAATCCTTTAAATAGAGTCTATCCCTTTAAATCACATACCTGTTCCTTTATATAACCATCTATCTCTTTAAGTTGCACTCCTGGTCCATTGTACAACAACTATCTCTTTAAATCTCCCACCTGGTCCTTTATTTGGAACCTGTCCCTTTAATATATGCATAATTTGAAATACCTTCCTGACATGTCAAGGTACTTTAGTATTTTCAGTTTTAGGGTAGATTTCATCCTTCTTTATTCACCCTCAAGCCACTGGCATCTCTCCTCTGCTTTTCCTATAGCCCTGAATCATCAAGCCCCACAGTGGGACAAGTTTGAAGTGGGAATGTGTGGAACAATGGTACTGGTGTTTGTTAACTTTCTTTTTTTACCCTCAGCTATTCGATAGTTTCAGCATTCTCCACCTTCACATAATGTTGAGAGTATGCTTTTACATAGAATTTTCTTACGTATAGTTTGAGAGGTGATTTTGGAGGTTGTTAACTACACTACCATCATTTTCTAACTATCATATATTCCAGCAAGCTTTGTCCAATAAATAGATAAGCTGATTCTAAAATTCATATGGAAATGTAAAGGAACAAGAATAGGCAAATTATACTGAAAGAAGAGATGAGAACTTGCACTAATTGATATCAATACTACTATAAAGCTTCATTAATCAAGACTGTGATATTGGCATGAGAATAGTCAGACAGAACAATGACACAGAATAGAAACTAAATATAGATGCACAAAATATGGTCAATAGATCTTCAACCAAAATGCCAAGTCAATCCAATAGGGAAAGAAAATCTTTTAACAAATGTTACTGAAAAAACTGAATACCTGTATAAAAAAATAAATAAATAAAACTCAGCCTCTTTCCCACTCCACATACCAAAATTCATTTGGTCATATACCTAAATATAACCCTAAAGCTTCTGCAAGCAAATTTTAGAGCACTTTCACAAACTTAAGATAGGCAACAATTCTTCGACAGGACATAAAATGCAATAATCATAAAATAAAAAACTGATAAAATTGATCTTCACCAAAACTAAGCATTTCTAATATCAAAAAATAACATTAGTAAAAATAAATTGAAAACCCATAGATGGAAAAAGTATTGATAGTACGTGTATCAGTCAAAAGATTTGTATCTAGAACATATGAACAACTTCTACAAATCAATATTAAAAATCCAACAATCCAATTTTTAAAAAAATAGGCAAAAGACTCAAAATAGATACTTCAAAAGAGAATATATACACATATTTACGAAACAGACTCACAGAAATAGAAAACAGACTTGTGGTTGCTGGTAAGGGGGCAGGGGGGTGAGAGAGGGAAGGATTGAGAGTTTGCGATTAGCAGATGCAAATTAGTATATACAGGATGGATAAACAACAAGGTCCTATTGTATAGCACAGGGATCTATATTCAATATCCTGTGATAAACCATAATGGAAAAGAATACAAAAAAAAAATATATATATATATATATATACATATAGCTGAATCACTTTGCTGTACGGCAGAAATTAACACATTATAAATCAACTATACTTTGACAAAATTTTTTAAAAAGAATGTATACAAACGTCCAATAAGCACATGAAAGCGTACTCAACATCTTCAGTCATCAAGCAAATGCACATTAAAACCACAATGTGATATCATTTCACTCAAGCATGAATGGCTAAAATTAAAAGGACTGAAAACACTGGTGAGGAAACAGAGAAACCAGATCTCTCATACATTGTTGGCTGGAGTGTAAAATGTCACAGCCACTTTGGAAATCAAGGTAAACATAAATCTACCCTATGGGCAAGTACTTCCACTCCTTGATATTTTATCCAAGAGAAATGAAAACACACGCCCACAAAAAAACACTTGTACAAGAACGGTCACAGTCTTATTCCTAATAATCGGAAACTAGAAACAGCCCAAAATGTCTATCAAGAGGAAAATGACTTAAAAATTATGCTATACTCAAACACGTAGTACTACTCAACAATAAAAAATAATGAGCTACTGCTACAGGCAAGAACATGAATGAATCTCGAAAACATGTTAAGCTTCTAAGAAATCAGACAAAAAATACTCCATTTTAATGATGTCCAATTACAGGAAAAAATTCAGGATGACAGATGTCAGAAAAAGATGACCTGGGGGCAACAGGCCAGTGGAAAGGACAGAGCATGAGAAAGCTTTCTTGGGTGATGGAAATGTTTTGTCTCTTGTTTAGGATGGTGGTTGCATAAGTGTATACAACTATCAAAACCTACTGCACTAAACACTTAAAAGCTGCACATTATACATGTATGTTAATCATGCTGAAATTTAAAAAGAAAAGTCCGATCACTTTATCTTTTTTTAATTTTTATTGGAGTACAGTTGATTTACAATGCTGTGTTAGTTTCTGTTGTGTTAGTTTTTGCTGCTGTACAACAAAGTGCATCAGTTATACATATATCTGCTCTTTTTTAGATTCTTTTCCCATACATGTCATTACAGAGTATTGAGTAGAGTTCCCTGTGCTATACAGTAGGTTCTTTTTTTTTTTTTTTTTTTTTTTAAAGTCAGTTTATTTATTTATTTATTTTTAAGATGTTGGGGGTAGGCATTTATTAATTAATTTATTATTTATTTTTGCTGTGTTGGGTCTTCGTTTCTGTGCGAGGGCTTCCTCCAGTTGTGGCAAGCGGGGGCCACTCTTCATCGCAGTGCGCGGGCCTCTCACTATCGCGGCCTCTCTTTTTGCGGAGCACAGGCTCCACACGCGCAGACTCAGTAGTTGTGGCTCACGGGCCTAGTCGCTCCGCGGCATGTGGGATCCTCCCAGCCCAGGGCTCGAACCTGTGTCCCCTGCATTAGCAGGCGGACTCTCAACCACTGCGCCACCAGGGAAGCCCCTACAGTAGGTTCTTATTAGTTATCTATTTTATATACAGTAGTGTGAATATGTCAACCCCAATCTCCCAACTTACCCCTACGCTCCATTATGGCCCTGGTAACCATAAGTTGTTTTCTACTTCTGTGACTCTATTTCTGTTTTGCAAATAAGTTCATTTGAACCATTTTTTTTTTAGATTCCACATATAAGCGATATCACACAATATAAATCTAATCACTTTATTCAATAAACATTTGTTAACTCCCTACTCTGTGACAGACATTGTTCTAGTCCTGGGAATTCAAAGATGAAAGGAACATGGTCACTGACCTCGAATAAGTTCAGTTCCAGTGATGTTTAGTTGACCTGAAGAGACACATATAAATAATTATAACCCAATGAGTTAGAGCCAGAATGTTACAAGAGCTCAGAGGAAGGACCTCCCATCAGAAAAGAAGTCTGGTAACAGGTGATAGCTTAAAATGATAGGCAAGAGTGAACTCAAATGGAGAAAAGCATTATGAGAAATGGTACAATGGCAGGACACAAGATACCATGTACACAAAAGATTCACAAGCAGGTTGATGTTGTTACAGCACACGCTACAGGAAGAGAGGAGCAAGAAAGGAAGCCAGAGAAAGAACAAGAGGCCATATAAACCTGTGTAAGGAAGACAGCGTTCATCCTGTGTGTAACAAGAGATCTGAAGATTAGACAACCATTTTCGATAACTCATACTAACAGCCATAGAAAAGATGGATTTAAAACAGGAAACAGAAAAACCAGTGAGGAGGCTACCAATGTGTTCCCAAGAATGAAGGCCTGAAGTGGAATGATATTTAGAAGGTCAACTGGCAGGACCAATACCTAATTTAAATATAAGAGAATGGTATGAGTCAAAAATGACTCTCATGTGACTGGTAAGATGAGTGTGCCACAAACTAAGACAAAGTGTAAAGAGAAGAAGTGGGAAAGAGAAGCACGCTTAGAGGCATGGGGAGTCTGAAGTGCTTCTGTGATACCTAGTTAAGTAGCAAGTGTTTTATATACAAGGGTGCCTTTTCAAATACAGGCCTAGGCAGTAGAAATCATTAGCATATAAAAATTAGTCTCAATATGAAAACAAATGAGATTTATCAGTTAAAGTAAAAAGAAATGAGAAAGTGGAACAAGGACATAATTTTGGTAGTACCAACAGGAAAGATAAGAAAAGGCAAAGAAGGGCGGGACAAGAATACCATAAAAAGACAGCAAAGGAATAATCAGAAAGGGATGAAGAGAACAAGAATTCTGCACTGTTAGGGGATACAAGGAATAGTGAATTTCAAGTAGGTTGACCAATACCATCCCATGTAGCAGAGGTCAGTAAGGAAAGGCCTGAAATGTAGTTCACTGGGAGGTCAGTGGTAACCTCAGCAAAAGCATTTCAGTAGCATGGAAGAAGTGCAAGCCAGACTGCAGCAGACAACAGATGGAACAGTAAATAAAGGTAAAAAGGTAGAAAGTAATATAAAGACTGGTTCAAAGAATTCTACATATGCACACAATCATACATGTGCTCAACATTACAACAGTAACTTTCAAGCCAAAGAAAAATACCAGAAAAGGCATTCACAAAATAATTTCTTAAAAAAGAAATTCAGATCTTGAAAGAAAAAAAAAAAGTCTTGCTTAATAAATATCTACTTATTAAATGAATGTTTTAAATATAGCCTCACTCACATATTGGCCTGGAAATAGCACTAAAATAAGAATGGAATTAGTGGTTGATCTGTTAAGAAAAATAATGTCCCTACTACTTTTCAGAAATTTAGATCTAAAAACCATATTATGGACTTCCTAATCTTCTTTTACACTTAGAGAGATACATTATTTATTGAATGGATCAGCTGAAATAAAGTAGGTCATTTTTGCCATGACTTGACATCACACCATGTTAAATCTTACATCACTACTTATCAACTTACAAAGCACAATTTTTTAGGCATCCAACAAACTTATAAGCTCTAATGAAAGGACACCAAGAAACAACCAGCACTAACACTAACAGAGTAAACAGTATTAACTGATTTTAGTTTTAAACTGGGGAAGAGTAGGGCAGGGAGACAAGTCAAAGACACTGACAGCCAACCAGAGTTTTCCATTTCTTCAATTCTTAAGGGAACTAAGAAAAAATGCATTGATGACATTTACCTCTAAAGACTGTTTTTCTTCAAATTGTCCCTGCCTGACAATTAACCCATGCTTGAAATAAAAGCCAGCGTGATCTTTTTAAACCCAGCAAATCTGATCTTTTCATTGCCCTGATTTAAAACTTTCCATGGGTCTCTGGACCAGGGTGGTTCCCAGGAGATCCATCAAGTCATCCATACAAAGTTTGGCCATTTGAGAAAAGGAAGCAATTTTATTTGTTTACATCTCACAATCTGATATGTAAGATTAATCATGATTTGTATGGAAAAACTAATGTATTCTTCAAAATGATTATATTACTTAAGTGTGTGGGTGAGCTATAAAGATTGCCTTGGTATGTTTAACTTAGCTAAAATTCAAGGCCCAGTTTTCTCAATAATGGCATTTGCCTGTTAGTGGTTACATTTGTTAAACGGCATGTTTGCTTATAATCACCATATTAGTTATAGCCCCAGTACACCAAAGTAGTTAAATGAAATGTAAAAGTTCTGATGAAACAGTAACTTCTGTAATCAAAGTAATGTCAAAAAATGGATATTGTGCACTGGATCTCAGCAAATATGAATCTCTACATGGTGGGACTGGTAATTCTACAAGTGTGAGGACACATTTCCAAAAAGGAAAAATAGGAATGAGGATTGGCAACAGATACTGAAAAACTGCATTTTATTAGACCCTTCATGCCTAGTCCCTGGACCACTGTTAGAAAACTTCACCAACTTTGTCAAAGCAAGGCATGGAGTTATTTTTTTCATAAGTTCAGTTTCTAACCTAAAATAATCAGTTTGTTACAGATAAATCAGGCTAATTTAAATGATTGGCTACTACACAGATTTTGTTATTTAAAGACAAACTTTTATATTTTACTCAGGATTGATATGTTTTAAGAGGTTTTTCAACCTCACACCATTTCCTTCCCTTAAGCAGTACTGATTTGATTAAAAACTACCTGTGCTCTAGGTTTTCTATAAAATCCAAAAGTTGTCCAGCTGTGATAGAAATTCTCAGTTGAAACCAATGAAGGATTTCTACCTGTCCTAGGACATAATGGAAAATGTCTATTAAAATCATTAGGCCATTTCAAAAACACCTGACAATTCTGTATTTGATAGAAAGCCTCATTGCAAGTACTGGCACATTCCTATCAAATAGTGAGGATTTACTAATCTGTGAGCCAGCACCATTCATACCAATCATTAGTAGTGAGGACAAGAACAAGAACTGTCGTTGTTTTGGAAAGTTATTTTTGACAAATATTGGACAAGTAACATGTACTAGTTGTGCAAACTTCAGTGTTTTCTAAGTAATAATGGACTAATCTATTTTACTAATTACTTAAAGCAGAGACCAGCAAACTTTTTCTATGAAGGGTCATATAGTACAAATTGTAGGTTTTTGAGACCATATGATCTCTGTCACAACTACTCAAATCTGTCCCACAGCCCAAAAGCATGGTCTGGTTGTGTTCCAATAAAACTTTACAGAAACAAGCAGCAGGCCAAATTTGGCCCACGGGCCATAGTTTGCCAACTCCCTACTTAAGGTAAAGCTACACAATCTTTCTTTTTTCAAAAACTAGACTTAGAAGATACCTCTCTCAAAATGTATTTAATTTTTAAAAAATTATATTGGACCATAAATCTACATATTACATAGCTGGTTCCAAACATTTAATTTTTGAGGAGGACATCTCATTACTCCTTAAGTAAAAACCTTATTTACAAAAATAAAGGCAAATACTTACTAAATTCAAATCCATAATAAGAGACTGCATATTGATAGTTTCCTCTCTCAAATGTCTTGCTATTCTTCCTTTACAAATGAAATAATTAACTATTATATGAAATAAATATTCTACCTGTACCATTTTATCTTTAACTTGAAACACTAATTATTTATAAGATTACCAAATGATAAGAATATACTTATGAGATTCAAAATCCTTAAGACATAAAGATTTTTTTCTTTATCAAAGGAACCCTTTTAGGGACTATATAACGTATTCTAAAACAGAGTAAAGGAAAACTTTTCCCAAAAGTGAAACAATATCAGAAATCCATATATGTGCAAATCACATAAGTTATGAGAGTCCAGGCTTAACATACAATAGGAAGAACTGCAAGTATTTACTGAGCATTTAGCATATGACAAGCAATGTTCTAAACACTTTGTGTGTATTAACTCACTAATCCTCATAATTATACTATGGGATAGGTGCTACAATTGACACCATTTAACAGATGAGGAAACTGAGGCAGCAAGCAGTTAATTAATGTGATCAGGCTTACAGCTGCTCAGTGGCAGAACCAGGATTGACCCTGGCTCTTGGACTTCAGAGCCCTTGTCTTAACCACCAACAATACTGCTTCTCAAGAAATAGGTGTAAATTTGGAAATTCCTTGGCAGTCCAGTGATTAGGATTCCGCACCCTCACTGCTGAGAGCCTAGGTTCGATCCCTGGTCAGGGAATTAAGATCCCACAAGTCACAAGAGCACAGCCAAAAAAAAAAAAAAAAAAAAAAAGTAGGTATAAATCTAATTGAAGATCAAGGGTACATAGTAGTGTTTTTGTCACATTTTTTCCTCAGTAATCCCTCATGATAATCCAGTTTTGTGATATAATCCTAATTATTTAATTCTAATTAATAATTCTAATATAGACTTTTAACAATTCAAAACCATGTAATTTATTAATCTCAGTTTCAAACACAAATTGATTCAAGCTTGCAAGCCTGTTTCTAGGCAATTTCACTATGCAGACTTTCTGCTGACCTATTAGTTCATGTACACTGGGTACTTAGAGGGGAAAAAAATTGGTGCTGCAGGACAACACTGGGCAGGCCAAAACAACAACAAGCATGCTGAATATAACAAAAACATTTAGTCAAACATTAGGCTACTTTCCACTTTAAAAGTATGTGTCTTTAATATGTAGAAATACATTATCATACATTTTTATACTTTTGCATAAAGCATTACCAATAACTATAAATAATTCAATTTACACATGAAAGTTATTGTGATAAGGTAAAACATTTTAAAAGACTACCAACAGTCCAATTCAATTTTATTTTCCATAAAAACATGTTGAGGCAGGAATAATTCAAACCATGTCAAGCCAATATGATAATGACACAGGTAAGTCTCATAACACCAATTGTCAATTAATATTAGTTCATATTAATTCATAACTAAAAGTATAAGAAAGTTACAAACTACATTAGAAAGGTATCTCATAACAAACATGAACATCCTTCTTTGACATGCCATACTAGGTATCAGCAACATGATTAAACTAGGAAAGCTTACAATACCCTTTTATAAGCAAATATAATACATACATACTACTTCTTTTTATGGAATGACATATAATTAGGGAAAGAGGGCTTTGAAAGCTGAGAAGTCCTTTACAAACATAAGGTTATCATTTAAAATAATATACTTTTCAGGAATTCCCGGCGGTCCAGTGGTTTCACTGCCGGGACCTGGGTTCAATCCCTGGTCCAGGAGCTAAGGTCCTGCAAGCCGTGCAGAGTGGCAAAAACTGAATAAAATAATATAATTTTTTAAGTAGAAGAATATTAGCAAGTAAATCAAATCAAAAAGTATGAAAGGCCAAAAATACAGTGCCTCATTCATTCATACCAATTCATGTAACATTACCATAATTTGAACAGCATCACTGAGTGAAAAATTCAAAGTGTATCCAGGTAGAATACATGATCCATGTGTCCATGCATCGGTGCAGTGCCAATTCTCAAACTCTTTGTTAGTGCACCACGATGGGATAAGTACAGAAACTGAGGTAAGCATTTAGAAGCAATCTGACGTTGCTGAAAGATTTCACGGTTTACAAAATTACTGATCTGTGAGAAACTGGATATTTTTAAAACTGGCAGATAGTTTGAGAATCACTGAACCAAACCACATTTCTGAGAATCCCTTACAGGCAGATTGAGACGAAAGTTCTTGGAAACCAAGGACATGATGTGTGCTACCTTCCCCAACAGGGAACAACGACTCTGTGGCTCTCTGCTGTCTTTCCTTTTCCTGTTACCTGAAACTCAGATAAGGCTTTGACCATGATGACAATGACAAGGCCCTAGAGCAGTGCTTCTCAAACTTTAATGTACAGAAGAAACACTGAGAGAATCCTGTTAAAATGCAGGTAGTGATTTACTAAGTCTGTATTGGAGATCTGAGATTCTACATTACAAATGAACTGTGAGGTAATGCCAATGCTGTTGGTCTGAGGACCTCACTTGAAGTAGCAGGGGTAAGAGGACAATGAATCAGTAAGATGGAGGGAACCCAGGTCCCTAAATGACAGCACAAAGCAGAATTCCCCATCACTTTGTTTTGTGACAGAGGAAAAAGAGGCTACATTCTTGAGCACTCTGTAATGAAGGGCCTCTATTACAGCAGCCTAGCCTTCAATCTACCTAATACAGAGCGGTTTTCTAAATATTACAAGTGTCTATCTTGGGCCAGTTTTTGCATTTTAATTAAAATAATATCAATGTAAATGTTCATTCACATAAATATAAACTGGCAAAAACTTCGAGGCCCTATTGCGTTTTCAATCAGAGTTCAGTATGTATACGTCATTTCTGTCATGTATCACTCAAATATTAAGTCCTTTCTCATTACCCTGTACCCATTAAAGTCTATACCACTATACCGGATTATCTTTTTCATGATGTCAAATCAAAATTTCCATTTGTTAAACTCTCAATTTGTTAAGAAATTACATCTAATTTTATGAAGATAAAATTTAATTGTGAACTATCACTACAAAACAAACCTTGTCTATGTAACTGGTAGAAAATGTAATGAGTTAATGGTAGCAAAGAGCAGCTAAGTATGTCTACCGACAAAGTTAAAAGTTATGTTAGGTGATCACTTTGCAACAACAAGTAAACAAAGACACAAAACAGGGCACCAAAATTTCATGGCATTGGTATAGGAATTAATTAGGTGTACATAATACTTTAGTATTTATCAATTTTTAATTATCAAAGAAACACCTAATTAATATATGCTCATAAGAACTTCTGATGGATGTGTAACTAATTAAGTGAACAAGGGAAAAAATAGTAAAAACAAAGAAAACAACCACAACCAGAAAAAGCAAGTCAAAAAATTTATCAGCAACCAAAATAAGGAAACAGTGCATGCCAATCCTGTAAAACTTCCAAACGTAGCAAGGAAAGAAGATTCTGATGGAGCATGGGTATTAATCTACCCCATTCCTCCCCAAGAAGCTCAACTGAGAAAAGGAGTCAAATAAACACAGCCCTTTAGAAATCCCACTATTACTCATAGATGACAATGAAACAGACTGAGATATCAGCAGGCAGCCTGGACAAAAGATCATGGTAAACCAACAAGACTAGGAGCCCCTTTATACCAACTTGGGCTCTCAGCTCAGGCAGAAAGGGCCACTGAAAAAGGATACTGAGAAGGAGTCTATTTCACATGCTTTGTATTCTAACTAGTAACATATACATGGTCCTTTTTGGTGTTCATAATTTAAATAACAAAAGAGCAACGTGTGCTTGGCAGTGTCTTCAGGGGGATTGGGAGCCTATGCCAGCTTATTAGGCTACAAGGTGCCTAAATGCCTACTTCTTTGCCTCATCAAAGGTCCTAGAATGAATTACAATCTCGTCATCCTAACACCTTTCTAACCAGGGACCCGAAGCTAACAATTCTAAAATATCAAAAAGACAAGTAAAAATTAGTGGCATATCTCATAAAATATCTAATGTATAAAGAAATAATTAGGGCCTAGAACAAACATATACTAACTTAATGAGGTTCTGAAAAGTTTCTAATTAACATTGCTTTGAGAAAGAACATTTCAAAGCCCCTACAGAAACAGTTGGTTGTCTCAAGCAAAGAAATTTTATCAACGTAGTTCAAAATTTACATCTAAACTTGTAAGTATATGTCTTTATATTCAGTTAGAAATAAGTATCAATAGAGAAGTATTAGTGTAAGATTATTTCCTATACTTCTGAGGAGATTACGTTCTTTATAAAACTGTTGGGGTTTTTTTCCATTTCACAACATTCACTTCAGAAATAACAATTTTCTACTCTACAAAAAGCTTGAAGAAATTTTGTGTTCCTGGAAAACACAAAAACAATATGATGAAAGATACCAAGACTAAGATGACACTAGAATTCATTCCACAAGCATTTAAGTGTCTACTGTATACCTCACACCCTGCTAAATGCTACGAATACTACAGAAAAATGAAAAGACTTGATCCTTGCCTTACAGGAGCTTACAAAATAACAAGGCATCAATCAAACTATTTTAACTAGTTAGAAAAGCCAAATATTCATTTAGCTTGAATATAAAATCAAAAATATATCTAGAGAAAAAGGTAAAATTATTTCAGTAACTTTATCATGATTACCTATCAACTTTCTGGACACTTAAACGTACATACATCAACTATTTCTCGGTAACTCCCTAGCTGTCCAGTGGTTAGGACTCTGCATTCCACTGCAGGGGGCATGGGTTCAATCCCTGGTCCGGGAACTAAGATCAGACATGTCGCTCAGCACAGCCAAAAAAAAAAAAAACTCTCTCTCTCCTCTCTCTCTCAAAACAATACCTGAATGGAATCAATTCCAATATCCATTATAAATGCTGGCTTAACTTATTTAGCAAGTTTTTCCATCAATACATATGTTTAATATTTCACATTAGGTATTTATCAAACTTCTCAAGGTCCTGCTTAGAAATTTAGCAAAATAAAAATGTTTTTTCTTAATATGTTCACTTAATATTTATGATAGATTGTCTTCTGAAAAGCTGCAACTGAGTTTTACTTGCATTTTATATTTAGAGGAGTTTTGGGGGGATTTGGGGAGAATTTTTTTTAAATGACCTTCAGATACCTTAAATGTATAAAGACTGTCTTAAAAACTGCTCTCAATCTATAATACCAGCAAGTCAATAAACTAATGATGACCTAATCAAATAATCTTGTCACAGAACTCTAAAGAGATTATATCCGTTTTCTCTTCTTAGAAAAGTCAATGACTCCATATGCTTTTTCCCCCTCTGGCAGCTCCTTAAAGGCTAATTGTCCTCTAAAAATGCTGAAATTCGTCATTGCTTGAAATTAGCCTCTTCCTACTCAAAGCCTGGTCTTTAGATCATAGATCACTGCTGTCTAACAGAAGTATAATGCAAGTCACATATGTAATTTTCAATTTTCTAGTGACCACATTTAAAAAAGTAAACAGGTGAAATTAATTTAATAATATGTTTTAACACAATATATTGAGAATATTATTTCAATACTATAAACAATATAAAACTTAATGAGAGATATTTACATTCCTTTTTTGTAATAACTCTCCAAAATCAGTGTGTATTTTACACTTACATCACATCTGAATTTGGACTAGAACCATTTCAAGTGCTCAGTAGCCACATATGGCTAATGTCTACTATATTGGACAGTGCAGCCTTGGATGATCTCATCCATGCTCTGCTTCACCATCAACTATACTCAAATGACCACAAATGTATATCTCTAACCCAGTCTTCTCTGCTGAGTGCAAGATTAGTATTTAGTTGACCAAAAAGTTCGCTTCTAAGCTGTTACGGAAAAACCTAAATGAACTTTTTGGCCAGCCCAATATTTTGTAATGCCCAACTGGCATCTTACTTTAGATGACTCAAAGGCACTTCACACTCAAATAATGTCCAACTTCGATTCAAGACCCACCCCTCAAGAATGTGGTCTTCTTCTAACAGTCTAACTGTACTGTATTCAGTTCAGGTATACAAGCCAGAAACCAAGAAATCAAACCCTTGACACTTCCTTCTCTCTTACTCACATAAAGTTCTGTGATTTTACCTCATAAATTATCTCTCAAATCAATCTACTGCTCACCATCTCAATCATCACCACCATTCCATCCATCTACTCCTACTTAGCTCCAATCCATTTTCTTCAATGCAAGGATACCTCAAAATGTAACTGATGTCATTCCTACTTCAATCCTCCCACCCCCTAATAAAACTTTATGACTGATTTCTGTTGCCTAAAAATAAAAATGAAACTAACCGTGACCTACAAGTCCCAAGCTACATGATCTAGTCCCTGGGTATCTCCCAGTCCCACCTTACTACACTGCTTCTCTGTCTTGCCCTCCATTAATACTGGTAATTCAGTCCTTTGTACGCACCATGCTCCCTACTGCCATATAATCTCTGCATATGCTGCTTTCCCCCTACTTGGTCTAATTCCCACCTATCCTCCAGGTCTCATAGAAGCATTCTCTGACCACCATGAAAACAAAAATTTCCCTTTTATATGCTCTTATGGAGCCATATCCTTTCTCCTCTCTAGTATATTTTACGGATGCAATATGTTTGAATATATAATTAATGGCTTTCTCCCCTAAGACTACACCTGATCATACTAAAAGAAAGTGCCTGGAGGGCAGGCAGCAGAATCAAGAAGAACTACAATCCTGCAGCCTGTGGAACAAAAACGACATTCACAGAAAGATAAACAAGATGAAAAGGCAGAGGGCTATGTACCAGATGAAGGAACAAGATAAAACCCCAAAAACAACTAAATGAAGTGGAGATCGGCAAACTTCCAAAAAAAAATTCAGAATAAAGATAGTGAAGATGATCCAGGACCACGGAAAAAGAATGGAGGCAAAGATTGAGAAGATGCAAGAAATGTTTAACAAAGACCTAGAAGAATTAAACAACAAACCAACAGAGATGAACAATACAATAACTGAAATGAAAACTATACTAGAAGGAATCAATAGCAGAATAATTGAGGAAGAAGAAAGGATCAGTGACCTGGAAGACAGAATGGTGGAATTCACTGCTGTGGAACAGATTAAAGAAAAAAGAATGAAAAGAAATGATTAAAGAAAAAAGAACGAAAAGAAATGAAGACAGCCTAAGAGACATCTGGGGCAAAATTAAATGCAACAACATTCGCATTAGAGGGGTCCCAGAAGGAGAAGAGAGAGAGAAAAGACCAGAGAAACTATTTGAAGAGATTATAGTCAAAAACTTCCCTAACATGGGAAAGGAAATAGCCACCCAAGTGCAGGAAGCACAGAGAGTCCCATACAAGATAAACCCAAGGAGAAACACGCCAAGGCACATAGGAATCAAAATGGCAAAAATTAAAGACAAAGAAAAATTATTAAAAGCAGCAAGGGAAAAACGACAAATAACATGCAAGGGAACTCCCATAAGGTTAACAGCTGATTTCTCAGGAGAAAATCTACAAGCCAGAAGGGAGTGGCATGATATACTGAAAGTGATTAAAGGGAAGAACCTACAACCAAGATTACTCTACCAGGCAAGGATCTCATTCAGATTCGGTAGAGAAATCCAAACCTTTCTAGTCAAGCAAAAGCTAGGAGAATTCAGCACCACCAAACCAGCTCTACAACAAATGCTAAAGGAACTTCTCTAAGTGGGAAACACAAGAGAAGAAAAGGACCTACAAAAACAAACCCAAAACAATTAAGAAAATGGTCATAGGAACCTACATATTGAAAATTACCCTAAACGTGAATGATTAAATGCTACAACCAAAAGACACAGGCTTGCTGAATGTATACAAAAACAAGATCCATATACAGGCTGTCTACAAGAGACCCACTTCAGAACTAGGGACACATTCAGACTGAAAGTGAGGGGATAGAAAAAGATAATCCATGCAAATGGAAATCAAAAGAAAGCTGGAGTAGCAATACTCATATCAGATAAAATAAACTTTAAAATAAAGAATGTTACAAGAGACAATGAAGGACACTACATAATGATCAGGGGATCAATTCAAGAAGAAGATATAACAATTATAAATATATATGCACCCAACATAGCAGCACCTCAATACATAAGGCAACTGCTAACAGCTATAAAAGAGGAAATTGACACTAACTCAATAATAGTGGGGGACTTTAACACCTCACTTACACCAATGGACAGATCATCCAAAATGAAAATAAATAAGGAAACAGAAGCTTTAAATGACACAACAGACCAGATAGATTTAACTAATATTTATAGGACATTCCATCCAAAAACAGCAGATTAAACTTTCTTCTCAAGTGCACATGGAACATCCCCCAGGATGGATCACATCTTGGGTCACAAATCAAGCCTCAGTAAATTTAAGAGAATTGAAATCATATCAAGCATCTTTACTGACCACAATGCTATAAGATAAAAAATGAATTACAGGGAGAAAAAAGTAAAAAACACAAAAACATGGAGGCTGAACATTACTAAATAATCAAGACATCGCTGAAGAAATCAAAGAGGAAATCAAAAAATACCTAAAGACAAATCAATGAAAACACAACGATCCAAAACCTATGGGGTGCAGCAAAAGCAGTTCTAAGAGGGAAGTTTATAGCTATACAAGCCTACCTCAAGAAACAAGAAAAATCTCAAACAATTTAACCTTATGCCTAAAGGAACTAGAGAAAGAAAAAGAAACAAAACCCAAAGTTAGCGGAAGGAAAGAAATCATAAAGATCAGAGCAAAAATAAATGAAAGAGAAACAAAAAGTCAATAGCAAAGATCAATAAAACTGAAAACTGGTTCGTTGAGAAGATAAACAAACTTGATAAACCATTAGCCAGACTCATCAAGAAAAAGACGGAGAGGACTCAAATCAATGAACTTAGAAATGAAAAAGGAGAAGTTACAACAGACACCACAGAAATACAAAGCATCCTAAGAGACTACTACAAGCAACTGTATGCCAATAAAGTGGACAAACTGGAAAAAATGGACAAATTCTTAGAACGTTATAACCTTCCAAGACTGAACCAGGAAGAAACAGAAAATATGAACAGACCAATCACAAGCAATGAAATTGGAACTGTGATTAATAATCTTCCAACAAACAAAAGTCCAGAACCAGATGGCTTCACAGGTGAATTCTATCAAACATTTAGAGAAGAGCTAACACCCATCCTTCTCAAACTTTCCAAAAAATTGCAGAGGAAGTAACACTCCCAAACTCATTCTATGAGGCCACCATCACCCTGATACCAAAAGCAGCCAAAGATACTACAAAAAAAGAAAATTACAGACCAATATCACTGATGAATATAGATGCAGATATCTTCCACAAAATACTAGCAAACAGAATCCAACAACACATTAAAAGGATCATACACCATGATCAAGTGGGATTTAACCAAGGGATGCAAGGATTCTTCAATATACGCAAATCAATCAATGTGATACACCATATTAACAAATTGAAGAATAAAAACCATATGATCATCTCAATAGATGCATAAAAAGCTTTTGATAAACTTCAACACCCACTTATGATAAAAACTCTCCAGAAAGTGGGCATAGAGGGAACCTACCTCAACATAATAAAGGCCATATATGACAAACCCACAGCAAACATCATTCTCAATGGTGAAAAACTGAAACCATTTCATCTAAGATCAGGAACAAGATAAGGATGTCCACTCTCACCAGTATTATTCAACTTAGTTTTGGAAGTTTTAGCCACATCAATCAGAGAAGAAAAAGAAATAAAAGGAATACAAATTGGAAAAGAAGTAAAACTGCCACTGCAGATGACATAACACTATACATAGAGAATCCTAAAGATGCCACCAGAAAACTACTAGAGCTAATCAATGAATTTGGTAAAGTTGCAGGATACAAAATTAATGCACAGAAATCTCTTGCATTCCTATACACTAATGATGAAAAATCTCACAGAGAAATTAAGGAAACACTCCCATTTACCACTGCAACAAAAAGAGTAAAATACCTAGGAATAAACCTACCTCGGGAGACAAAAGACCTGTATGCAGAAAACTATAAGACACTGATGAAACAGATTAAAGATGATACCAACAGATAGAGAGATATACCATGCTCTTGGATTGGAAGAATCAATATTGTGAAAATGACTATACTACCCAAAGCAATCTACAGATTCAATGCAATCCCTATCAAATTACCAATGGCATTTTTTACAGAACTAGAACAAAAGATATTAAAATTTGGATGGAGACACAAAAGTACCCAAATAGCCAAAGCAGTCTTGAGGGGAAAAAACAGAGCTGGAGCAATCAGATGCCCTGACTTCAGACTATACTATAAAGCTACAGTAATCAAGACAATATGGTATTGGCACAAAAACAGAAACATAGATCAGTGGAACAAGATAGAAAGCCCAGAGATAAACTCATGCACCTATGGTCAACTAATCTACGACAAAGGAGGCAAGGATATACAATGGAGAAAAGACAGTCTCTTCAATAAGTGGTGCTGGGAAAACTGGACAGCTACATGTAAAAGAATGAAATCAGAACACTCCATAACACTATACACAAAAATAAACTCAAAATGGATTACAGACCTAAATATAAGACCGGACACTATAAAACTCTTAGAGGAAAACATAGGAAGAACACTCTTTGACATAAATCACAGCAAGATCTTTTTTGATCCACCTCCTAGAGTAATGGAAATAAAAACAAAAATAAACAAATGGGACCTAATTAAACTGCAAAGCTTTTGCACAGCAAAGGAAACCATAAACAAGACGAAAAGACAACCCTCAGAATGGAAGAAAATATTTGCCAACGAATCAACAAAGGATTAATCTTCAAAATACATAAACAGCTCATGCAGCTCAATATTAAAAAAAACAAACAACCCAATCCAAACATGGGCAGAAGACCTGAATAGACATTTCTCCAAAGAAGACATATAGATGGCCCAGAAGCACATGAAAAACTGCTCAACATCACTAATTATTAGAGAAATGCAAATCAAAACTACAATGAGGTATCACCTAACACCAGTTAGAATGGGCATCATCAGAAAATCTACAAACAACAAATGCTGGAGAGGGTGTGAATAAGAGGGAACCCTCTTGCACTGTTGGTGGGAATGTAAATTGATACAGCCACTATGGAGAACAGTATGGAGGTTCCTTAAAAATCTAAAAATAGGGCTTCCCTGGTGGCGCAGTGGTTGAGAGTCCTCCTGCCGATGCAGGGGACACGGGTTTGTGCCCTGGTCCGGGAAGATCCCACATGCCACGGAGCGGCTGGGCCCATGAGCCATGGCCGCTGAGCCTGCACGTCCAGAGCCTGTGCTCCACAACGGGAGAGGCCACAACAGTGAGAGGCCTGCAAACCGCAAAAAAAAAAAAAAAAATCTAAAAATAGAATTGCCATATGATCCAGCAATCGCACTATTGGGCATAGACCCAGAGAAAAACAGAATTCAAAAAGACACATGCACCCCAATGTTCATTGCAGCACTATTTACAATAGCCAGGTCATGGAAGCAACCAAAATGCCCATGAACAGACGAATGGATAAAGAAGTTGTGGTACATATATACAATAGAATATTACTCAGCCATAAAAAGGAACGAAATTGGGTCATATGTTGAGACGTGGATGGATCTAGAGACTGTCATACAGAATGATGTAAGTCAGAAAAAGAAAAACAAATATCGTATATTAACGCATATATGTGGAACCTAGAAAAATGGTACAGATTAACTGTTTTGCAGGGCAGAAATTGAGACACAGATACAGAGAACAAATGTATGGACACCAAGCGGGGAAAGCCGTGGGGGGTGGGGGTGGTTGTGTGATGAACTGGGCGATTGGGATTGACATTTATACACTGATGTGTATAAAATTGATGACTAATAAGAACCTGCAGTATAAAATAATATATTTTATTCAACTCAAAAAATAAATAAATAACTACTACTTTGTAATAAAACGAAAACGTTTTTCCTCAACCTGATCTAGTTCTTTCTCTAATTTCAGGAAAGTGAGTGAAAATGCAGTAGAACACTGAGGAAAAAAAAAAGAAAGTGCCTGCCACAAGATGTTCAATAATTATTTGTTGAATGAGTACATCAATGAATCTGCCTTGTTTTTGTTCCTAGACAAAGACTAGACACCATATTGAGTTGGCATATATAGCATACCCTACTTATACATCACTAGTTCCAGAAAGCCTTTCATACTTCCCAAGTGGCGGTTAACTGCTCTCAACAACACCCTGGAAGCAAAATACCAGTATATAAAATGTTTAAATTCTGCCTGTCTTGTACATCATCCTAACAACAAACACAGTGCCTTGTGTATAAGAAGTACAAATATTTACTACTTGTATTTCAGTATACACATTACTATAGGATTACATATTTCCCTGCATTACTGCAAAGACTTACTTATTGTTGTAAAGATATCATACCTTCAGTAGCACTATACTGAGATGAAGGTAGCTATTTGTCTCCACGTTAAAGGCTGTAAAACTGTAAAATGAGTGAGAAGCGCTCACATTTGCACACAGACTCACACCCATCAAGCAGGGGTGTGAAACATGCAGAGGTTACAGTACTAAGGTACATGTAGGCTCTGTCCAGCCCCAGAGCACAATGTTGTTTTTTCCTCTTTCTCTACATCACAATGTGCTTCTGCTATGAGTATCTTTGACTCAATTTATTACTTTATCACCACACATTTCCTGCTATCTCTCTGCTTTTCTTTGTCATTCTATGACTTCACAATGCTTTCTCAACTTTTACAAGAAAAATTTTGCATTGCTGAAAGTGCAGTCTGCTTCTTCTAAAAATTTTACAGAAATAAAGTGTTCTTCAGCTAGTTCCAGATTCTATACCTTTCAAAAAGTCAGAATTTCGAGATACATGGGACTTAACATGATGAGACAAAATGCCAATATTGTTGTTTTGTCAAAAGAAGAAAGCATAAGCCAAAAAATATATATGTTATATTTTTATGGCTCTTGAAATGTTACTATGCAATTTTTACTTGATCTAGCAAATGCTGCTGTATGAGGAGAAAATTATTTTCAACTTGCTGAGGTAGCAAGTTTCTTTTTATACCCCTTTTATGCTTGAGGCAGTCAAAGACAGGCAGTTAAAACTAGATTTATAGGTTATTCACCAAAAAAAATACTGCAAATAGCACCTCTGAACCTGAAAACTTGCATAGTTTAACAGAATACACAGTCTTTTTTGTGTATTAATGACACTTTACAATATCAACAGAAGAAACCAGGTAATATGTAACATATTTTGAGACAGACGGTCAACGACACATTACATTTGAACATTATAACTTCACAAACAACATAAACCAAAGATACAATAACAAATGCTCATTAAAAAAACATGAAATATTTCAAAATGGAAAGATGTCTCCAATAAGCTCTCCCAAAAGCCAAATATAAAGTAGCTGGTTTCTTCTAGTGTTATTCAGCACAGTCTATTATTCTGTTTCACCTAAAAAGTGTCTTAATGTTTCTGATCCTTTCCAAAAGAGAGTACCAAGAACACATGTATATCACAGTGGTAATGATGAAGTATTTTATAATTCTAGAAAATAAAAGAATCCTGCACTTAGTACATAACCTTAGAAAGAACTACCAAAATTCTTTACAAGTACACTTATGCCTAAGAGTATGCTGGAATAATATGAGGGAACAAAACTTCTGATACCCTTTGTATAAACTCTCACGCATGACTATTACCAACAGTATATTATGTGAAGGTATAGTTATATTTATGAAGCTAAAAAGAGCGTTTCTCACTTGAAGATTGAGCTCATTTACCAGCAACCTCCTGGGGAATTGGTGTGCTTCTCAGAAAAAAAAAAACAAACAAGAAAAATGCAAGGGTGGCTACAGAACAGGAATCTGACTTTCTTGGTCTTGATGTGTTTTGGAGGAAGTTTCTAGGTGATGGGATGTAAAAAACAGCCCTCCATCTGTGGGCAGGTCAAAAGCTAAGAATCAGAAATCCCAGCAAAATGTCCTGAAGTTGTCCCACCTCTCTGGAGCAGCTATCTCAAGGCAATATGTGGAATCACAGGGCATGCTCCTCAAGACAATAGAACCATCACTTTATAATCTATGCTGCCATTGTGCATCTTTTTTTCTCCATTTATCCCATAAATAAATATTCTCCTCTAGTAGTGTTTTGATAAAGACATTTATACTTGTAGCCTTTCTGAGTTGTTCAAAGGTGAAACCAAGGGAATGAAGTTTGGTATACTCTTGAGCCAGAGGATATCAGTATGGTGGTAGTACCAGTAATCAAGGAGAGATAACTCCAAAAGGGAAGGTGAAATTCAAGGGGGACAAGATAAGAAGACCTTTGTGTTCACCCTCTCTTCCCCCTCCAACTTCGCCCTACCCACAAAAAGAAAAAAAAAAAAAAAAAACCCCACCTCAAAGCACAACCAAGTTAAACTTCAGATGTTAGAAATGCAGGGTTTCTAAGAAAATATGTTCTTTCAGAATAAAATGGAAACACACTACTTCTAATGCTTACTTATGGTGTCTTCAACTCAGAACTGCTGGGTGAGGCAAATACATGCAACAGAGTGCCTTACTTTTTCAGATATTCTTAGAGTTCAAAAAATAAAGAATTAAACAGATTTTTAGATAAGCCTAATCAGCAATTAGGTGAACCACCAAAAGGTAAGGTTTCTTTGATTCCAACAGCATCACTCCTCAGTATAAGCACCTATCTCTCCCAAAGAGGAAAGGAAATTTACACATCACAAAAAATACTTTAATCCAATTTTCAATTTTCAAATGTGTTATATTTGACCAACAATTTAAATTAAACATGGTCACCAGGACTCAGTGGAAATCAGTACTGAATCTTTATTCCAGACATTTGGGCTGTATTCATGGTTCTGCAGCTTATATCGCTAAGCAAACTGTTGATACCAGTGTTTCAGCTTCCTTATTTGCACACTGAGGGAGTTAAGCTATACAATCACTAATTCTATTAAAAAAAAAAAACTTTTTCAAAATTAAACACAGCTGATTATATTTCCTTAACATGTTTCTATTAAAAAAAAAAAGTTCTGAAAGGCTTTAAAAAAAAAAAACCAAAAGGTTAGTAGAAGTACAAAATTCACCTTAAGGAAATCTCAAGAGAAAAAACAAAAGGCAAAGAGTGACGTAAATCTGTTATGCAGACAAATCTAGAGTCAAATATCTTCTCTCAGTAGTTATTCCATGCATATAAGTAAGCATTACAAAGGACCAATGTACGATTTCCTGCAATATTTAAACATAATCACTATACTGGAAAAGTTTCTAGAACTTTTCAGTTCAGATCAGCAAACCTAACACCTTCCGTGCTAGTGGCTACTAAGGAAGAACATTATTGTAAAGTCTGTCAAGGTGGCTACTATTGGGAGTTACATTTTAAAATATAGATTTTTATGGGGGTTATAATGAAGATTAAAGACTTAAAAGAAGGGCTTCCCTGGTGGTGCAGTGGTTGAGAGTCCGCCTGCCGATGCAGGGGACACGGGTTCATGCCCCGGTCCGGGAAGATCCTACATGCCGCGGAGCAGCTGGGCCCGTGAGCCATGGCCACTGAGCCTGCGTGTCCGGAGCCTGTGCTCCGCAATGGGAGAGGCCACAACAGTGAGAGGCCCGTGTACCACAAAAAAAAAAAAAAAAAGACTTAAAAGAAAAAGATGAGCTCAAAAAATAACATAAACTAGAATATAGATCAGTCTATACAGATCATCTGCACCCCATGAAGATCACATTTTCAGAAACATAAGCTTTTCAGCACTAAATATTTCCCTAACCTGCTATTTTAGGTGAAGCTGACAAAACAGATAATAATAGTTTAAGTGCTTTAGCATCTATTTCTTTTGAGGTCCTGCAAGTAATTAAGTGAGTACTAAGTACTAAGAAAAATGATTTTGTCAGCCACAATAACAGAGAATCCCAAGAGTCAAAGGAAACTCAGGATGTCAGAACTGGAATGAGTTGTTCAAAGTTGCTCTATGGTCAAAAATTCTCCTCCCAGTACTCTTCTCTGCATACACCTTTGAAATTCTGTATGTTAACATAATAAATATCTACTTAAATATAAGATCTAATACAAGTCACCGATAGGACTAGGACATTCTCTTGTTTTCTTCACAAGTCTAGTGGGTTCAAGACCCATCAGGAATTACTCCCAAACTTGTAGATATATAGTCTTGTTAGCCCCACAGGTTCTTTCTGCCTTTATGAGTCCCTGCCACACAAAAGGAGCACTCTAGAGTAAGAAACATGTAAACAGATAAATTGCAACACAAAGTGGCAAATGTCACAATATTAACAATGCTGAGGGTTTATAACAAAATAACAGAGATATATATATACACATATACTACCTAAAGCAATCTACAGATTCAGTGCAATCCCTATCAAATTACCAATGGCATTTTTTACAGAACTAGAACAAAAAAATCTTAAAATTTGTATGGAGACACAAATGACTCTGAATAGCCAAAGCAGTCTTATGGGAAAAAAAACAGAGCTGAAGGAATCAGACTCCCTGACTTCAGACTACAGTAATCAAACCTACAGTAATCAAGACAATATGGTACTGGCAGAAAAACAGAAATATAAATCAACGGAACAGGATAGAAAGCCCAGAGATAAACTCACGCACCTATGGTCAACTAATCTATGACAAAGGAGGCAAGGATATATAATGGAGAAAAGACAGTCTCTTCAATAAGTGGTGCTGGGAAAACTGGATAGCTACATGTAAAAGAATGAAATCAGAACACTCCCTAACGCCATACACAAAAATAAACTAAAAATGGATTACAGACCTAAATGTAAGACTGGACACTATAAAACTCTTAGAGGAAAACTTAGGCAGAACAGTCTTTGACATAAATCACAGCAAGATCTTTTTTGGTCCACCTCCTAGAGTAATGGAAATAAAAACAAAAATAAACATATGGGACCTAATGAAACTTCAAAGCTTTTGCAAAGCAAAGGAAACTATAAACAAGATGAGAAGACAACCCTCAGAATGGCAGAAAATATTTGCAAAGGAATCAATGGACAAAGGATTAATCTCCAAAACATATAAACAGCACCTGCAGCTCAATATTAAAAAAACAAACAACCCAATCCAAAAATGGGCAGAAAACCTAAATAGACATTTCTCCGAAGAAGACATACAGATGGCCAAGAGGCACATGAAAAACTGCTCAACGTCACTAATTATTAGAGAAATGCAAATCAAAACTACAATGAGGTATCACCTCACACCAGTTAGAATGGGCATCATCAGAAAATCTACAAACAACAAATGCTGGAGAGGGTGTGAAGAAAAGGGAACTCTCTTACACTATTGGTGGGAATGTAAATTGATACAGCCACTATGGAGAACAGTATGGAGGTTCCTGAAAAAACTAAAAATAGAATTACCATATGACCCAGCAATCCCCCTCCTGGGCATATACCCAGAGAAAACCATAATTCAAAAAGACATATGCACTCCAATGTTCATTGCAGCACTATTTACAATAGCCAGGTCATGGAAGCAATCTAAATGCCCATCGACAGATGAATGGATAAAGATTTGGTACATATATACAATGGAATATTACTCAGCCATTAAAAGGAACGAAACTGGGTCATTTGCGGAGACGTGGATGGATCTAGAGACTGTCATACAGAGTGAAATAAGTCAGAAAGAGAAAAACAAATATCGTATATTAACGCATATATGTGGAACCTAGAAAAATGGTACAGATGGACCAGTTTGCAGTAGAGAAATAGAGACACAGATACAGAGAACAAACGTATGGACACCAAGGGGGGAAACTGGCAGGGGCGGGGGTGCGGTGGTGGGATGAATTGGGAGATTGGGATTGACATATATACACTAATATGTATAAAATGGATAACTAATAAGAACCTGCTGTTAAAAAATAAAATAAAATTCAAAAAAAAAAAATAAAGAACCTACAAGGTAGTGACCTCCCTGGCATTACAGATATACAGAAACATAAGATGCAGTTTACCCACCCTAAGGATCTTAGAGTCCAAAAAACAGTTTAGTATGTGTTTGGAATCAAAATATTGAGACTGGCCTTTCTAACACAGGTGGGATCATGTTGGAAAGCAGTAAAAGACTGTAAACGAATTCATACAACTAGTTTGAAGAACTAAGGCTTAATCAAACGAAGAATGGGGAAAAACTCAAAAAGAGTGATCCGAGATTTTTCAAGACAGCGGTGTGAGGTAAAGAAACTGAATGTAGAAATTCCAGTTAGAAGAACAAAAATAAAACTGAAAAAGGTGAGTTTTTAACGCTACAGTTTGTGATACCAATGGTGTTCTAAGCAAAAACTGTCAGAACAGTAACAGTTAAAAGCACCAGAGCTGGAACCAGCCCCTCTGTGCTCACCATTCAACTCCACCACTTTCCAGTTATGTCATTTTTTTTGGTAAGTTACTTAACAATTTTGTGCCTCAATCTCTTCACCTGTACAATGAGGTGCCAGGAGAGCCAGAACAGCGTCTTCAAAACACAGGTGTTACAGCCCTCTAATCAAAAATTTCATTCACAAAATCAAATCCATCCTTTAGGCACTTGTAGGCTCCATAACCTGGCCACAAAGTTTTAAGGTCTTAATCTTCACTGGACACCCTTCTACTTCCAGGAACCATAGGGATCTAATATCAATTCTGCAAACCAATAAGCACTTTCCTACCTCTGTGCCTCATCTCCAGCGGCTCTGTATCTACAAAGCCTTTTCCTCACCATCTCCCAAAGCCCACTTCTCTAGGAAATTAACTCTCCTTCCTCTCCAATTCCATACCACATTTGCCTGCACTTCTGTACAGTTTACAATTTCCCGTTTTTGTGTTTGTTGTTTTAATGCCTCCTTCCCCTGTTTTCGCTCAGATAGTGAACTTCCAGAGAGCAGGGGCAAATCTTTTTCAACCTCCTTCCCACCCTTCCTCCCAGACTGTGCCCATGCAGGCCTACTAAAGCGTTAGTAAATTAAACTGGATGTTTACAACCCTAATGGCCGAAGTTGCAGAAACTGCTTAATTCGCATAATTTTTTTTTATTGTTTTCAGATCCTAAAATCTTGACATGTCTTTAAAAATCCGAACACCGTCATCCTTTCAAGAAAAGTTCTACGGAGCATCCACACGAGTTAATGTGGTCATTCTCAGCTTCAGAAGTTGTGTGTGTGTCCCAGAGGGCGGCTTTCCCCGCTCCGTCCTGTACTTTGGAATAAGGAGGACGGAGAGGCGGCCCGGCAACAGCCCAGGCTGTGCTCTGCCCTCAACTTCCCGCGGGCCCGCGGGCTCCGGCCGCGCTCGTCCCTCTCCGCCGCACTCCGTTCTCCAGCCCTCGCCTCCCCTCGTCCAGCCTCGGCAACAACCCCCGGAGCAGCGCGGTGGCGTTGAGGGTCCGCCCGCGCGGCTCGGCTCGGGCCTGCGTCGCCGCCCGCCCCGCCGCCCTGCCCGCGGCCCCCGGCCTCTCCCCGGCGCGCCACCCGCCTCCCGGGGCCCAG
The DNA here is from genome assembly GCF_964165515.1 of Mesoplodon bidens. Lineage (NCBI taxonomy): Eukaryota > Metazoa > Chordata > Mammalia > Artiodactyla > Ziphiidae > Mesoplodon > Mesoplodon bidens. Next base: position 33,064,639 of record NC_138174.1, on the reverse strand, counting down.
GCCGCGCCGCCACGCCGAGGGGAGCTGGGGGACTCGCTCGGCTCCGCGTGGCGCCGGGGGCGGAGCCGGCCCGGAGGGCCCGGGGAGAGGCCGGGGGCGGGCGGCGGCCTCCGCCTACCCCGACACGCACCCCACCGCCCCAACCCCAACCCTACTCCGGCCCGGCCCGCGCCCGCGGCCGATGAGACTCGCCACTTACCAACCCGCCTGGGACAACACCGCGCCGGGGACCTCGGCCATGGTAGCTGCTTAGGCCGGGGATGGTGGGGGGCTCGGGTGGGGGTGGGGAGAAGGCCTGCTGCTTGAGACCAAAAAAAAAAAAAAAGAAAGAAAGAAAAAGAAAAAAGAAAAGAAAAGAAAAAAACTCCTCTGGTCGGCTCTGCAACTGGGCATGCTCAGTGCGCCCGGAGCTTCCGCGTGCGGGTTCCGCTCGCCGCGTTTTCCAAGCGGCCGCAGGGGCCGGTCTGGCGTGAGCCTGCGAGGTTGTGGCGCGCCGACAGCGGCGATCCGCCTAGGACAGGCCGGGGCCTGCAGGTCGGGGCCAGTTTGTCGGTAAGGAGGCTCGGCACGGCCTCTCCGCCGAAGGCCGGTTGCTTTTCGTTCGGGGTCACTTTTCTGAGTTGCACACCGTGGAAACTAGTGGGGCGGTTCTTTGTACAGCAGAAAGTAAGGCAGCGTTTCCAGCGCCCACAGGCGGCCACCTCCGAGAGGGCAGAACAGCGCTAGAGCTGAGACGCTCGGGCGGTGGCGGAAAAGCGCTTCCAGTTAAGCGCTAATAAGGCCTCATTTCGTACAGGGAAAGTCAAAGGAAGGGTGTTCCCAGTCCACTCCACACAGGAGAAAAGTTTACTTTCTTATGAAGATTCGCTCCATTTGCTCCCTTTTTCGATCTGCCCGGATACAAAGAAAAGAAATATAATCGGATTTTTTCGACCCCCCACAGCTAAATCGGACTGTCCAGGTCCCACACTACAATAAAAGTGAATGGGTCAACCCAGGGAAAACCTGCACTTAAGGGATATGGGAAAATCGGGTAGTTCTGTCGGTGCTTGTTTTTCCTGTCGTTCTCCCACTGGGCCCATCCAGGTCCCGGCACGGCCCTCTGATATTGGCACGGGCACTGCCAGGCCCAGTTCCCACCCGCCGCTCGGCTCTGCCCTTCTCTGGCTCTCCCGGGGACTGAAGCGTAGGGGCGGCTCCCGAGTGCGCATGCGCGGCGGCGCCGCAAGCCGCGCAGGAGACACTCCAACGCGATTGGGCGGCCGAGACTCACGCCAGCCAATCGGAGGAACAGGCGGAAGGGGCGCTGAGCCCGGGAGACGCTCCCTGAGAGTTTGCTCCACCCTCCACGGTTTTCCAGTCTTGTGGCTGTTGGGGAGAAACATTGTATGGAGTGGTTCTGGTCCCACGTGGCAAGTCGGTTGGGAAGACTGGTAAAACCTTCAACCCTATAGCGGGGGCTGCCTCATCAACGTGGACTTAGAGCAGAGACTGCGGAATTGGGCAGAGCCGCTGCTGGGACTGGGGAGGAAACTGACAGCTACAGAAGGAAGAAGATAATTACACTGGGTGGAGTTAAATTCCTTAATGCAAATTTTTTTCACGATGCTTTGCTTAGCTGTGATGCTACTGAAATGTGTGTCCAAGCACGTTGCTTAGATACTGATTTTAATGAATCATGTTTCCAAGCACTTTTAGAATCAGAAATAACTATATCCTTGTCCCTACATTTGCAGTAGTATACAATGTTTAGTCCATAGATATACTACGTGTGTATTTCAATTTATAGGCACCATTCAAAATATCCAGGAATCAGGAAAAGATTTACCATTCTGAAGCTAAATAGATGACTCAAAATTAAATTGCTAATAATTTTTCTTGGTTGTAGAATTTTCTCTTACCAATTGCATTTTTCAACTAGTGTAACTTGTTAACTATGAAAGTAATATGTTGTCCCAGTCATCAGAATTCTTTGCTGGTTAAATGTGAAGCCTTTACACATTTGGTCTCATATGCAGTGTGTACAATAAGAATTTACCATTGTGTGGTACTTAAAATAACTTTCATAAAATGCTCCACAAAACACTAAATTCCCTTACTTCAAGAAATGCTTTAAAGAATGGGTTGAAGATTCCCACTGGAGGAATTTGGGATAATATGAGAATCAAAAAGAATAATTACAATAATTGAATTTTTAAAAAAGGATAAAGAAAATGCAAGAATTCCGAGTGCCAGTAAAAATAAATAAAAGGAGGGAGGATGAAACGTTTATTTTAAAGAAATACCAGAGAATAAATGTAGAACAAATTATAGAATTAGAAAATCACCATATTCCAAGTCAATCTCAATTGATTCATCCAGAGTCCATCAGAGGATGCTAAAAGGCACTGGGTGAAAGATTGTAGGAGTATAGAATCTTCACATGGTCTCAAAGTATCAAGCCATAACTTACTTCTTACAAAAGGGAAAAACACACCTTTACTTTAAAGAAAAATAATCATTGCCTTAAATAAGTGATCAAGGCTAGAATCACTAATGGCACAATCTGATATTATGTGCTTAGTGATATAATGCAATTTGAAATACACGTTATCTGAGAAATATTCTTTCCAAAATTGTTTAACCTGAATTTAAGCAAGCTTCTAGACAGTAGTTCACAACCAGGAGGTGGATCCCTACCCCACCCCCATCCCCTGGGCACATTTGGCATGTGTGGAGACATTTTGGTTGTCACAACCTGGTGGGAGGGGGATTCTGTTAAACATCCTGCAATGAACAAGATAGCCACCTGATCCAAGATGCCAGTAGTGCCAAGGCTGAGATATGTAGGAGATGTTGGAACAACTAAAACATAAGGAAACAGGCAAATAAATCTAGAATGTGGCATCTTCTACAAGAAACCTGGCCTGGGCTGTTCAAATGAGCCAATGCAACTAAAAAAAAAAAAAAAAAAAAAAAATTCTTCCAGATTAAAGAGAGTAAAGAGACATGACAACAACATGAAACCCTGGATTTAAAAAGAATAAGGGGAAGGAAAAGGAGGAGAGATTTTTGTGGCCAAATGCACAAATTTAAATGGACTAGATATCAGATAGTACAATGGAATTATAATTTTCTTAGATGTGATAATATTGTCCTTAATGTTAGAAATTTTATGTCAAACACTTATGGCTGAAGAGTTGTGTCTACAACTTATTATTATATATATGTATGTATGTATGTATGTATGTATATATATATATATATATATATATATATATATATATATACACACACACAAAAGAGAGGGAGAAGGTAAATGTGGCAGAATGTTTAAATGGGTGAATCTGATTGGAGGGTCAGGTGCTCATTATATATTTTTTAAAATTTTTATCTAAGTTTGAAACTTTTCAAAATAAAAATTTAAGGAAAAAGCATGGATTATACTAATTTCTTTCACATCAAAAATTTTAAATTGGAATTATGTTCTGTATTGATAAGTTAGTGCCATGGTATATGGTAGGAGCTGACTAGACAAAAAAATATATTTCCATTTTTAATAGATGAATCATTGATTTACAGAAAATATAAAGTCTACAATGAACTGAAAGCTGGGAGAGAGCCTAAGGATGACAAAAGAGCTTTGTTAGGTACAAGAGGACAAAAAGGAGGAGTGAGATGTATTAGAGTCAATGGTATAAATTAACAGAAGAGAGACTGAAAATCCATTCAACTATGTTTTGCCCCTTTCGTTTCATTCAGTTTCGTTTCAGAAACTTCAGGAAAAGTTTCTCAGATTGAAAATGATAGAAGACTATGGATGAGGAGGTAAAAAACACAATTAAAAAAGTGGTATTATAAGAGTACCTAGCCCCTCGGAGGCACATTAAATCTTTTGACCTTAAGCCACTTACAACCCAGAGAATACTAAAATAACCTGTGAATAACTTAGATGAGCCAATGCCAGGGAGCTTTGAAGAACTGCTGAGCTTTTCAGGAAATGTGCTAGAAGCCTGTAAACAGGAAAAAACTATTTTCAGTTTTAAGAAAGGGAAGAGAGTCTTTTCAACAAATGGTGCTGGGACAACTGGGTATTCACATGCACAATAATAAAGTCGGACCCCTTTTAACGTCATATATAAAAATTAATTCAAAACTGATTATAGATTTAAATGCAGAGCTAAAAATATAATACTCCTAAAAGAAAATGTAAAAGCAAATCTTCATGACCATGGGTTAGGCAATAGATATGACATCCAAAACACAATTGAAAAAAAAGAAAAATTAGATAAGTCAGACTTCATCAGAATTTAAAACTTTTGTGACTCGAAGATCATCAAGACAGTGAAAAGGCAATTTATAGAAAGGGAGAAAATAGGGGTTTGTATCAAGAATATATAAAGACTCTTATAATTCAATAATAAAAAGACAACTCAGTTAAAAATAGGCAATGCATTTTAACAGATATTTCTCCAAAGGAGACATACAAATGGCCAATAAGTAAATGAAAAGGTACTCAACATCATTAGTCACTAGAGAAATACAAATCAAAAGCACATGAGATACTTCACACCCACTCGAATGGCTATGGTTAAAAAGATGATGGACAATGACAAGTGTTGGTGAGGACACGGAGAAATTTGAACCTTCATACATTACCAGTGGGAATGTAAAATCATGTAACCACTTTGGAAAGCAGTTTGGCAGGTCTCACAAAGTTAACTTAATGAGTTTTCATATGACTCAGCAATTCATATATACTTCTAGGTTTGTATACCCAAGAGAAATGGAAACATGTCCATGCAAAAACTTGTACATGGATGTTCATAGCATTATTCATATTAGCCAATAAGTGGAAAAAATAATCAAAATGTCCATCAACTCGTGAAAAGATCAATAAAAGGAGTGGGGTTCCACAAACTAAAGACCAAGGAATTTGCTGTTAACCCATTTGTCATGGTTCTAGAACTCATGATTTAAGAAATGATTTAGTAGGCAGAGGATTGAAATAGCTGACCTCTAAAGATTGTTTGACTCATAGAATTCTATGAAAAATTAACCTCACTTCCTTTAAAAAAAAAAGTTTCTTAACTACTGAGTACAAGAAATAGGTGGCTATCAGGAGAGTCTGGGTTATGCCATGACAATAAACAACAAAATATTAGTGATTTGTGATCAAAACATGTTTATTTTTCTTTCATGTTACATGTCTAATGTGGATGTCTGGAGAGTGGGGAGAAAGCCCTTCATCATTCTCACTCCAGGACCCTGACAAAGCACTAACCATCTGGAACATTGCTGATTGAAGCAGTAGGAGAAAAGAAGACTCTGGAGGATCTCACACTGGAAATTAACTGCTCTGCCAGGACTGGATATATGACAACACAGGAAGTCAAACACCAGGATCCAGTAGGTGGAGAGCCAGAACTATTCAGTGAGCAAGATTAATGGCTGTGGTAGTCAATGTGGTGCAGTAACACCACAAAAAAAACAAAAACAAAATCCGGAAGATAAACAAAATATCTATCAATAGGGAAATATTTAAATAAGTTATAATGGGTACGATTGTAGACATTACCAAAAAAAAAAAAAGAAAGAAAACAATTTAACAGATCACTATGAACTGAATAAGATATATTAGTGAGATACATATGCAGAGTAAAAAAATAAAAGCAAGTTTTAATGTGATGAATTACTACAAATCATTAAGAAAAAGGCAAAATTCCAATAGAGAAATGGGCAAAGTATATGTATAGGCAATATACAAAAATAAAATCTAAGTATTTAGTAAATATGTGAAAATGTTTAACCACATCAATAAGCACAAAATGACAATTAAAACAATGGGATATCGCTAAAATTCCATTTTCACCAACCCAATGGTAAAAACTAGTAGACAATAATCAAACGTTGGCAAGGATATGGGGAAATTTTTAGTGCACTGCTCATAGGAGTAAAGTCGATACAACAACTTGGGAGAGTATTTTGGCAATATCTGGCAAAACTGAAAAGGTGCATACCTTATGATTGAGCATTTTCATTTTTAGATACGTATTCCAGAGAAAAATGTTCATTGACGCATTGTTTAAACTAGAAGAGTGAAAACAACTCCAATGTCCAATTGGGGAGAAATGGGTTTTAAAAAATGTTATATATTTTTTTTTCTACCAAAAAGAAGAATGATCTATGCCAATTTAAATAAATACACTAGACCTCCCTACATGTCAGTTTGGGTGGATCTTGACAACATAATGCCAAGTTTAAAAAAAAAAAATAGCAGCTTGATAAACATACTCAGGGTACTACCTTATGTGAAATTTTAAACACACATACTAAAATATATATATTACAACAGAGCTCTGTGCAATGATGGACGTGTTCTATATCTACACTGTCTAATATACTAGCTGCTAGTCACATGTGGCTACTGAGCACTTGGAATATGGTTAGTGCAATAGAAGAACTGATTTTTAAAACATTTTTTAAATTAATTTAAATTTAAATAACTACACTGGCTAGTGGCTACGTACTGGACAGCAGAGATATATTTATGTTTGGATGTATAGGTGCACACCAATGTATTGTAGAAGGATGAAAATACATTTGAAGGATACCCAACAAACTCAGAATACTGGTTGAAGTGGGGAAGAAAGGGAATACATCTGAGGGAAGTTGCCAGAGAGGAATTTTGCTCTGATGGTAAGGTTTATTCCTTTAAAAGGAATAGAAGCAATTATGACAGTATATTAGTTACTGTTCCTTGAGTAGTAAGAATATGGATGTTTTTAAATTATTATTTATACTTTTGGTTGCATTTTAAATATCTCCAAAAAGCAAGTTGTAACACTGTTGTATTACATGATACTTTAAAATAATATATGTAATACACTTTCATTTCCTACAGTATATTGTTTTATGTTGTTAATATAATGAACATATAATCAGTATAAAAATAACAAGGAAGAAAAGAATAAAGGGGAAAGGAAGGCAAATAAAAAGACTATAATAGTGACCTTAGAAATTTGAAATGTGGAAGAAAATAGACTTCTCCTTGTCAATCCCAGATGATAGTCCTAAGGACTAAAGAAAAGATTTCAGCTTAATTTAATAAAGAATCTTAATCTAGAGGCAGTCCAACAAGGAAACAGGCAGTCTTAGAACAGAGTGAGTTCCCCAGACAATTCAAGCTTCCGTTAGATGATTAATTGGTACGAATATTACAGAAAAGAATCCAAGCAGTTCAGTGGTTCACAAAGGATTTTCTAAGGAGCCCTAGTGGCTCCACTTGGTGCCTGAAGAACCACAGTAGGTGGCAAGGAAAAGGGGCAGCAAGCTGGAGTCTAAGCCCCTAAGCCCCCTCAAAGCAGAACAGCACTTCTTTTATCTGCTTTAATTTGAATAATTTGAATAAAGGATTCAACAATTAAAAAGAAGGTTTAGGAACCATGAGACTAGATGAGTAAGCCATTCATTCATTCAACAGGGATTTTTTGAACCCACACTTTGAGCCAACCACTGTGCCAGGCACTGCAGGTGAGATTAGCAGTCATGAGCCCTGCCTTTGAGGTTTATAGTCTATCTGAGGATAAAAACATTAAACTAATTATATGCAGTTACTTAGTTACAATTGCAGCAAGTGCTATGAAGATATCAAACCAAATCTGAGATCTTATATATAATATTATGAATCCATGTTTTCATTATTAAAATGACTAATTTTTAAGGAATTTGAGCTATGTATTTTATGTGTGTCTTTGAATGTAACTGTTGATTGTCTATTTATGCAAATATCCTTTAACAAAAATTTACTTCGGGGCTAAGTGTGGGGAGATACAGTGATTAAGAAAATGGAATCTCTGCCCTCGTAGAGTTTTCTTTCTAACTGTTTAGGGGAGAAACTATTTGTTTTACTTAGTAAGTTGAATATTTTAGGTGATCACTATGGTTTTTGTCAGTTATTACAAAATAATACAATTATTTTGCATTATATGAGCATTATATGAGCATTATTAGGCACAAATACAGCAACGTGAGTTGTAAGTGGAGAAAAAGATTGAAAGGGCATATGCATAAATGTTACTAGTATAGCTCTCTGGGTGGTTATAGGAGGAGGATTTTATGTCCTTTTTAAATATATACATATTTTCCAATACAGTGTTACTTTTATAAGAACCAGTAAGTATATGGCAGAGTGAATTTATATGGCATCTTCTATTCTATGGAATCTTAGAGTTTTACATATACGTGCAATACTGTTGGTAGCTGTATCAATTTGAAGATTCGTCTATCTAACCTTGTTAAGGATTTTATCATCTAATACATTGCAACATTTCTTATGACATATATTTTATATTTCTGATTATGCTATTTCTCTTTGTTATGGGTATCATGAATTATATTTATATATTTGATATACTATTTTTCTAGTTTAATACTTTACTTGACCTAGGTATTCTACATAACCTTTGTATGTAATCATTTCCTATAAGTCACTGAGTACTTCAAATATCTTATATTTCACTAAACATTTGCATAGCTGTATTAATGTAGTTTTGATATACCACTGAAAGTGCAGAACTTGCAGTAGGAGTTGTCTTAGGGCTCTTTGGTTTCAATAACACCTAAGGGAAAGTAGAATGTATGTATAAAGACAGAGGGGATTCTCTTCAACCCATGAGCAGAGAAGTAGCAGACCTTAAGAAGGAGAGAAAGCAATAGCTGAAAGCCACTGGATTCCCAGGCAAAATGTTGTCTCTACATCTCTGCTGTTCCATGCATAACTTATTTCTTTCTTTTTCCTTACTTCCTAATTTGCATGACAGCATATGTCCTTAACTCCTGAGTTTACATATTACAGTGCCAGGCCCCAGAGAGATTAACTCTTACTCTTGACCCCAAAGGGAAATTTCAGTAAAAGCACTCTGGCATGCCATGGCATGGCATGGCATGGGTAAGAAGCCCACCACAAGTTCAACCAAGATGGTCAGATGATGGGGTCACATTTCACACAAAACTGCTAGAGGATTACCACATGCAAGAAGCAGGTAACTAAGGGGATATTTACACAAGCAGACACTCCAAAAGATATCTACCACAGCTGTATTCCTTCTAACTGTATAGAAATCAATGTTTTGTCATGTATTATATTTTAAATTACCCAAAGAAACTTCCATTTAAAAGAATGCTAGTTGCACCCACTTATAAAATAAATCACCACAGTTTTAATGTATCTTCTGGATAACTTTCAGTTTTCCAATAATCACTCATTTAAATAAAAATCATTGGCAGTCACTTTCCAATAACTTTTCAACATGAGCAAGTTTCATAAGTATGTTAAAGAGGAATTAGCCTGTTTTGCTTTCATATCACAAAATTAGATTGCACATATTTTAGTTATTTCATTTAATGCACTTCAAGTACTAAATGTTGCCATATTCCTTAGAGCCATTGAACTTACCTTTTAAACTATTTAGGAAACACACCATATGTATTTTATGTTCACAGCGTGATCTGATACAGTTCAAAGGATGATATGTTTTTAAAGAGAAGTGAAAATGCTCCCCAAAATGTCTTTGTAGACATTCAGCATCTGATGATAAATCCTCCCTTTAGAATGGTCAGTTAAGTAATAAAATTCAATGTAAAAAGTATTTTATCTACATTTCTTTACAGACTATTTCTTCCAGCATTCACTTTTCTTGAAGTATTGGGAAGTTTTGACCAAATATATATATGAATCTTGTTGATGAGTAGTTTTCAATTAAATTAGTAAATGGTAGAGCCAAGATTCCGTAGTATTCTGACTCCAAAGCACGTGCAGTTAGGCCTCACACTCATAAACTGGAAAATGGTGGGATCCTTGACAAGGAGAGGAGGATGAAAGGGATGTGCTGACTTCAGTCATGTCTAATCTAAAGTGACAAGATGTGCCAAATATCAAGTAGTAATTGGGCTGTAAACAGCTGAAGGGCAGATTTGAAGATACTGATTTTTGGAGTCATCTTCTTACAACAGATTGTTAACGCCTTATAAGTGACCAGGCTTCTGAGGAATAATGTATAAACTGAGAAGAGGCTCAAAGATTGAGCCTAAGGAAAAATCACAGTAAAAGGTAGGAGAAAGAGGAAGTAGCAGAGAAATAGAGGAGCTATTAGTAAGTCAGATTGCTAGAAGGTCTATGATGCTAGAAGGACAAACAATATGGATGGATTTTTAAAACAAATGAACTGAAGTCAGAATGGATTTGCTTGACAACCAACCTGTAGACAGTGCCTTAATAAAACAATAGAAATATATCTATAGTCCCTTCCTTAGCACATCCTGTACATTTTTACCTTATGAGCAGCTTCATTATCATTACAACAAAATTTATTGACTGTGCTAAATACTTGCTTAAATACAAATGAGAAAACAGAATTATAGTAGTAAAATTACCTTTCCATGATAGCTGTGCCATTAAATGACAAAGCTGGGATTTACATCCATGTCTATCCAGCACTCAGACCACCCTCTTAACCAATACACCATTCCCAAAATATGGGACAAGTGGAGATGGAGAACATTTCTATATTTCTATCATGAAATTTCTGTTTCTATCATAAACATCTCTATCATGTTTGTGAACATGATATTAAATAACATTAACAGTAAATATTTATTAAACCAATCACATAGAGGAAAGTTATACCCCTTTCCAATTCTCTTTCAGTTTGTCTCATGGCCTCAAAGAGGAGGTATCAGTTTGGAGCAAGTGTTTCTAACATCCCTTTAACACTTACCAACCTCCATTTTTAACAAAAAAGATAGCAGGCCTTAAGGTCAAAATCTTCTGTAGATGACAACTTCTAACTATAATAACATTGCTTTGTTTTCTTTGTGTTTATTTTTTATAGCTTCTGTTTATGGCAAATTTTTTTGTTTTCTATTTAGAGTGGTGGGTAAATTTTCCTGTCTAAATACACATAAGATTTTTAACAGTGGCTCTGTTCAAAAACTTATATTAAGCAAACAAAAATATTAAGCAAACAAAAATACTGGAAGCATGTGGATATGGCAGAATTTTGAGGGTGGCATGTAAACGACTAAAATTAGGAAAAACTACATTGTGTTAAACATCTTCCCCTGCTCTGTGAAATCCTTAATCATAACCTTGGTGCCAGTGATCAGTTACTTGTTTTCCTCCCTACATTCCTGTCACTCTTTCTGTAGCACTGATCCAAGCAATGCCTTCCATGTGATTATCCTGTTCATATGGTATATTTTTTCTTTTTTTTCTTTTTTTTCTTTTACTTTTTTTTTTTAACCCTTGCAAAGTATAAAACAATAAATGGGACAACCAGATTGAAGAGGTTTTGGATCTCTAAATTTCAGCAACAAAAAAGCATATCATGATACTTTCAAATAGATACTTCAGTAAATGTTTTTGAAAAGGAGAGTAAATGGAGTAATTTTATAAAACTTCTGCTTGACTCAGAGTGAATGGAAGAGAAGTAACTGTTAATTTTTTTAGACATAAGTTATCAAAATCATTCCTCCAAATATCCTTCAAAATTCTAAGAAGTCAAATAAAATTATTGCTAATTAAATGTTAATTATAGTTTATTAGTGTGATCCAAATTTTCAAGGACCTTATCTGCCAGCAGGTTCAAATGCATCTACATTAGCATTTCTACACCAATTTTACTATCACTCTTCACAACATAACTACAGGGGACTTAACGCATTACTTATTGCCGCCGCAGCAAATAACAAACTCTAGTTTTGCAAAGACTCCTCAGGAGCTGCGTAACACTTGGGCAGCAACATTCCTCCACTGTCTTCTGTTCTAGCCTCTTGTTTTGTCCACTGGCTCGAAACCCACTAGGGGAAAATACTTGGATATTATAATCATCCCATGACCTCTCTTTTTCTCTGTTTCTCTGCCTAGGAGATTGTTTATTACTGACCCCAAACCAGCAAAACCTCAACATGCCAAACTGCAATGTGTTCCCACCACCACGTCCTCTGCATAAAGTGGAGACTGCCCCTCTCCAAATCCTGGTTGCACTTGGGGCACCTGGGACCCAGAGAAGCTCTGCTTACTCAGTGGGTCTTACACTTTCCTTTTGAAACAGCAGTTGCTTCAGCCCTCAGATTCCCTAAAGCTCAAACAAGAAACTTTACAGAACAGGGTTGAGGAACAGATGGTGCACTGTCCCCTCCACTCTGCTGTCTTGCTGAAACCCCGTACCTCTCGCTCATGCAAGTAGATGTCAGGGAGGTCATGAGTCAGCCTGTTTATCAGACACTTTTTTAACCCCAGCTGGGAAACATTATCCTCCAATATTAGTTTCAATAATCTAGTTTTCTCATATATAAGAATTGTATTTTTTTTACACAGATGGATAGTTTTAAATACATTAAGCCCATTTTTCTAATCAGTGGACAGACAAATTTTATGGGATATTTATATGATAAATTACTATAGAATTGAGATTCAACAATCCTGGGTTAAACTCCTAACACTAGAATAACCAGTTGAATGGCCCCACTCAGATAATTTATTTCTCTGGGACTCTTTTTTCTTTAGAGGGTTTGATTTCCAAATAATTGGATTTTAAAGTCCTCCAGACCCTCCTAATTCCTATGATTTCAAGTGTAATTTTATTATTTCAAATTGTTGATAGGTTGACAAATTGTTTTTTCAAAGATGGCTGCACCAATATATACCCATGCCATATGCTCTTCTTAGATTGTGGCACTCACATGCCTCCACTGCCAGGTGGAATTGATACTTCCTCCTTTTGAGTCCCTGTAACTTCCTTGACCATTCAAATGTAGCAGAAGTAAGGCTGCTTGATTTCTGAGACTAGATCATAAAAGGCAAGACAAGTTCAGTGTAGTATCTCCCCCTCTCTCAATATCTCCCTATCTATCTTATGTGCCCTCCCCAACCATCATACTGTGAAGAAACTCAGGCCACACAGAGAGGGCACGTGTAGGTGTTCTGGCCAACAGTCCTAGTTAGACCCTCCGTCAGTAATCCCCAGCAACTTCCAGACATATGAGTGAATAAGCCTTCACATGATTCAGCCTTCAGGCTTTGGCTCTTCCAGCTGAGGCTTCAGACATCATGGAGAAGAGAACAGTTGAGCCTATGGTGCCATGTCTGATTTCTGCTTCCTGACCCACAGGAAATGAAATAGGAGGGAAGGGGACAGAGCACAACCTTTAAAAGAATGACATAGCCATTAAGGATAAACATAAACTTGTTAGAACCAACTAGGCCCAAGATGGTGGAAGATTTGACATCCAGTAGACTTTGAGCCTCATTAGATGCTCACAGTAATGCACTACAATGCTAAATGACACACCCACAGGGGCCATGACAGTTCCAAGGCTAATCATAAGAAGGCCAAAAAGTGGGCAGGGCCCAAATCCTGGAAATCTCCTCCCCTTCTCCAAAATAGTTGGAATAATCCTCCCACTTATTGCCTATGGAATTACCCAGCCCATAAAAACTAACCATGCCAAGTTTTGGGGCCTCTCGCTTTCTGAAATGGCTTACATGCTGTCTGTGGAGTGTGTTTCTCCCATGGCCACTCTCACTTTCCAAGATGACCATATGCCCTTGGGCTACACTTGCCTTTTGAGACTGTCCACATTCTGTCTATGAAATGTGTATCTCTCTAAATAAATTCACTTCTTACCTAGCACTTTGTCTCTCACTGAATTCTTTCTGCGATGAGACATAAAGAACCTGAGCTTCAGTTAAGTCCAGACATCAGGTGAGCAATTTGGACTAAAGGACAGTGGGTTCAAGTCCCGGCCCATGGGTTCAAGTTCCATCTGAGTTTTCACTGGGTTCAAATCCCATCGGAGTTGTGTGGTTTCAAAACTTTAAGAGAGAATAGGTGATTATTATTATTTTAAACCATTAAGTTTTGGAGTAGTCTGTGAGACAGCCCAAGTAACCAGAACCTGGGATATGAGACACTAACATGTATGGATTGCCTACTGTGTGACAGGAACTTATTTGCATCATTTCCTCTAGTCTGCACCATGACTCAATATTTGCTTTTATGCTATATTATTGGACATATCTGTGATTTATTTTATGCTAAGTTTTTGTCAGTAAAGCAACCCCCAGATATAACATTGTCCCTTGGGAAAAATAAGACTTTAAGATGTTCCATTTCCTAATGGTGTTCCCAGAAATGCCCTGTGCCACCTGATTCTTACAAAGGAAAAACTACTGTGAGGTAATGAAAACTCATTTCAGGGTTAATGCTCAGAGAGAATGTTTTGATGTTTTGAAAAAAATATTTTTAAATGATTAAAATTGAACTCTAAACTGCCTTCCATCTCTAAGGTTTAATTCTGTAAAATTATCAATATATTTATTTTTAGGGTGCCACTTAAAAGAGGAATTTTAGTTTTATAAAATATTTCTTCTTTTACCTCTTCTTTCACAATAACTAATATCCATTTTTCTTAAGCTTTGCTGAATCTAAGAAGTATAAGGGGAAAAGTAGTCAAATGAGATGGAAATATTCTCATTTATAATCTTTTTAAAATATGTTTTATACCAAATCCTGATTTTTTACAGAAATGCAGCTGGGCTTATAGCTAGTGTTTTAAGAAGATAACTATTTCCCCCACTCAATCTCTATTATGCAAAAATAAAAATAGTAATATAATAATACAGTAAAATTATATGTATACACACATAGATATTGATATATATGTTTAATTTTATGCATTCATTATGATTGGTGCTAATTAGTATCAGACACAATATTACTATTTTTAATAAATATCTTAAATATTTATTACAAATATCATCATTATTATTATTGAAATACTTGGGGCAGAAATTCAACCTATGTGGAGTTCAAAGCAGCAATTCAAACTGCTTTGTTTTATCAGTCATCAACAAATGGAACAGATGCAGTGTTTTGTTGACAGATAATAGTAAGTGGTATATTGGATCTTGCGCTAGTAACACTGGTGAATATTAAAGTCATAAATAATTCAATCCTTTTTAGTGTCAGTGTATGACCTCAAAATAACCCTGTTCAATCTGAAGCTGCTGGTAATGGCCCAAAGTTCAGTAAGGCCAAATCATAGCCTGCCATATATAGTAACACACTGAAATATAGAGTTTCAACAAAGAAAATACAGTTAGCATAATAATGAGGCATTAGCTGAAATGCACACGAAGTTGTTGACCTGAAACAAAAAATCTACAGAAAGGATGTGTTCTGAAGGATGCTGACAAAGTAATTAAAATAACTAGAGAAATAGACCCAGCTTAAAACTTAGCAAGTCATAAGTACTGTCTTAGTCACTTAACCTTTAGCTTATGCTCCCTGATCCTTACAGTCTATTTTAATATTCAGTTATTCAATAGAGTAAATTCAGAGTATTGTCGTATTTAATTCCAATGCTCCTGCCACAAGCATCTCTACCCCAATGCCAAACTTTGCATGATTTCCATAATGTGCAATGTCTTTTCCTCTTTAGCGGCTCTTTACTTACAATGCTCTTAGCCTTGAATATCCTTCTTTTCCTTTGTGTCTCAGATTTCACATCTGTGAGCCCTCACTTGATTTACCCAGATACAACTGCTGCCTCCTGTCTCTGTGCTCACATGCCATTTTGTATATCCATTTTCTCCAGTTCTTACTGTAACACATTGATATCATTTGTGTATACATCCACCCATTTCTCCCTTCATATTGTGAGGTGCTTAAAGGCAGGCACCTTATTTCATCCTTTTCCTACCCAGCTAGTCACAGAGCTTGCTGGTCAACAGTATGGACTTGGAAGTTATACATCCAGGTTTGAATTCTGGCTCTACCTTTCATTAGCAGTGTGTTCCTGGAAGAGCTACTTAGCTTCTGACCCTCATTATCTCCTAATGGACCACATTAACAGGAATCCTTGAAAGATTAAATGAATTAAAACACACATACACAGAGTACTCAATAAACATTGGGTTACTGAATGTAATAAATGTTTGCTGTCATCTGATTAACTTGAAATGTTTACTCTAGGTTAGATCAGACTAATGGACTGAAATTAGTGTACAGATACCATTTGTCTTCTCTGGATTAAAAGAACTGTATGCACTTATGAATGTTACCCAACAAATTTCCAACACATCATGGGCAATAATAAAAAGAATCCATGGAGATATTATTTGACTCAATACCTTAACCTCCTCCAGAACACCCTCAAAACCACAAAATGATTATCATCATCATCATAGTTATCAACTTATACCAAATTCACTCCCCACAGTCTTTCCTTATTAATAAGGAGGTACATTTAAATTAATTTGGTAAAATTTAAATATAAAAATAAATATATTTTTCTATTATAGAAAATATTATTTTATTATATATGAAATATTCAAAATATATCAACTATTTAATATCTTTAGAAATAGTGACTAGTGGTAAAGAGTAGGGACTATGAAGGAATAGTTTTTTGTGTGTTTTCTTATATAATAGCACTGGCACCATGCTTAGCCTTATACTAAAAAATGTGGAAGTCATTATTCCAGAATATGCGTCTACAGGCTCACAGGAAACATGACCACACAGTAAAAGCCACAATCAAGTTTGTGACATGTTCGGTGCAGGATAGCAAGTGAACTCTGCCTTGAATCTAATTGTGCTCCTGCTACAGGGACAGGAGCTTGAAACATTTTGCATTTTTCAATATCAAACTCACCTTAGAGTGAATTTAATCTGGATAACTGACTGGATCTAATCTTATTCATGGCCCTGGACAGTAATAATAGTGGGCTGTCAACTGCTCAAGCTATAGTCCTGAACAGGAGAGTGGCTGAATGAGGTGGAAATGTCTATGTAGGGCAGAGAAGTCTGAAGTCCTTCTCAGGGGAACTGGAGAGTGTAAGGAAATAGAGCAAAAATGAACCTTTCTCTCCCATCCATGCCAACATTTTCTTGCATAGGGACTGAAGACACTGTTTTCCCCTCCACATGAAAAAGCGAAGTAACACCAAGGACAGAGCCTACTACTTAAAAACAGCGTGGAAGAGGCAGGAGGTAAGAACAGAGCTGAATAATAATACTGTTCAACATTTCCCTCCATTATCACTGCTCTTCATTTCTTCTTGTACTTAAACTCTTTTCAGAAATGTCAAGCAAATAGCCAGTATGGTATTACTTTGAAATGCACACTCTATCTACAAATAGTGAGGGGGTTTGATCCTTATTATATATAAACTGTTAAGGCCTTTAAAATTCAAGACTCATAAAAACCTAAGTAAATTAATTCATTCTCAAATTTAGACCTCCCAGCAAATGATAGCTTAAAAACTGATGTTCTGACTTTAACAAAATAAAATGAGATTTCCCAGTAAGTATTAATAGGCAGAATTAAATGTAATGAATAAAAATGTAAATAGATTAGTATTGCTTTGAATTTATATCATTTTTGTCAATTACACCTCAAACTATTAAGTATATTTTTTGTTCTTGTTGCAGCATTGTATAGGTAATCTTTTAATCTTCATTTTAGTAATGAAAAAATTTTATACATATATGTGTATATATATATATATTTATATATATATATAATTTACATACATATATATATGAAGTTAGGTAGCTGTCTTTTGGTAATTTTGATGGTGAATGCATTAAATAGAGAATTCAGGGATCCTGAGCAATTCAAGTCAATAAATATATTAGCTGTCACAAATTCTTAACCCTAACCCTAGCTAAGAGCCTTGTTATACTAATTGAAAAAAAGTAGGGTTTTTTTTTTTAAATTCATCTTTGTACCATCTGTAGGTGTCATCAAGTGGTAATAAGTTAAAACTCACTAGACTTGTTACAGGAATGTAGAAACACACCTTTCTCATCAAAGAAAATATATTCAGGGACATACAGTCAAAACTTCACAGAGCTATAAATAATCTTCAAAGCTCTTCTTTCCCAGCAACACCCTGACAAAGACTTACTTTCTCCCGTTCCTCTCATCCCATTCTCACTTAAACCCATTCCATTTTGCCCCCATTACTCCATTAAAATTGCTCTTGTCAAGGTTATCACAGACCTCCATATTGCCAAATCCAGCACTCAGTCTTTCTTTCTCACCCTTTTTGACCTATCAGCGTTGACATTTAGCACATTGATTTATCAGCCTTGACCCTGAACACAGTTGAGCACGTCTTCTTCCCTGGTACACATTCTTCACTCGGCTTGCGGGATACTACACTCTTGATTTTTCTCCTACTAGAAAAACAAAGAACTTCATAGCAATTGAACCATTTGAAAGATAAAAAAATGTATCTATGCTCGGAGAGGCAGCCTTTGCCAATGTCCTATAATCTGAAATGCCTGAGGGTCTACTGATCTGAAGGTTTGCAATATTATAAAAACAAAGTTATCTGCACCAAAGTAGAGAAATGCAAACAAAGCAGGAGATGGGAAACCTAGCATGAGAAGGAATTGGCATTTTAAAAAGGTCTGATGCTCAGGTTCTTCCGTAACATCTCTTGTTATGAATTCTCTTCTTGCAAAAGGGAATAATCATTCTAATTGGAAATATTCAGTGGGCTTGCAGCTTGGGGGCTAAAAGCTGCTTAGTTATTGCCTATTCACTTGCAGACCATATGTTCACTGTGCTGTGAGACAAAGGACTAGATAAAGGTCTTGACCCTGAGATCTGGGCAAATAAAGAAGAAACTGAAGGTGGTTGCTAAGAAGTACAAATCCCTGCTCAGATTCTAAGTTGAATGACTAATTTAACAAGATTAAACAGATTTGGTGATTAACCCATAGAATTGCAGACTCAGAATCAATTAAATTTTTAGATTGCATTGCTAGAGAAATCTCAAATTTAGTAAAGAAAGGTGGTGATTGCTTAATTCCTAAGTCCTAAAAGGTGGTGATTGCTTAATTCCTAAGTCCTAAAAGGTGGTGATTGCTTAATTCCTAAATCCTAAGTAATCCTTAGACCTCCTCTCAGTGATTTCCTGATAAATGGTAAAACTGGCTGCAGGGAGGGGGACCTTGATTCATAGCATCTGCTGATTTCTGTAGTATAAATACTCCCAACATGGCCATTTCAAGTTGCCAATATATGTCACTGGATTCAGAGTTGGCAAGAGATATGCACAATTGGCTCTCACACCCCTACCTTCTTTGCACCAACAGAAAGTCGGCTGCTACAGACATAACTTCACCAGAAGGGGACTTGTCCTTAATGCTCATTATCTATGGAGGATACTAGACTAGGGAGAGCCTTCCAGAGAGAGAACTAGCAGATTGTATATGACCAAGGATTTTCTTTTACTTCCCAAGCAAAAGTCCATATTGTTCCTTACCTCAAGGATGTGATATATACTACTGAATCAGTGACCAGCCTTGGTTGTTTCCTATGCTATCCTCTTCTCTAGATGAATTCTAAATTGAAATTAGGCTATTTTAATCTACAATTGCATTTTGAGTTAATTGGAACTACTTAGGTTTTGCATTTATCCACTGGTTCTCAGATCATGAGAATTATATCCAGATCTATTTGAAAACATGCATTATCCAGATATCTTAAATTTAGAGTTAGATGCAGTAACTGGACCAAACTCTCAGTTATCCTCCTTTAGGAAGGTCAGGAGTGTCATTATGTGCCAAGCTAAGACATGTTTGGAAATTTATATTTGTGGAGAAAAAGGAGTATTGGAGCTGAGTTACCAAAAGGTAGACTCCACTTGATTTTCTCCATCTAACAGTCATTCTCCCTCTTTTGTTAACAGTGTTATATTTGGATTTCTTTTGGGTACCCATTTCTCTTCATTCTCATCCATGTAGTGTGGCATAATTTTACCTTTTGTTCCAGGGAAAAGTATGTGACTCAGGCCCTTCCAAATAGACTTCTGCTTTCCTCTAGAGAATAATTTGATCTACCATGAGAATGTGACCCCAGTTGGTCCAGTAAGAATGAAGTCTATCACTTTTGCTGAGTCACTAGCAAGAGGTATTTTCCCTTATTTTCTGGACTTGAATCTTGGAAGATATTAGCCTAGAGATCCAGAAGGCACTATCCAGTGCCTTAAAATGATACCCCACAATGAGTGGCATGGTTGAAAGAGATAAATTGATTTATTTTAGCCACTAGATCAAGCCAAACCTGAAGAAATTGTTACATGGGCCAATAAGTTATTTAACCAGTTTGAATAGGATTTTTTTACCTTTTAAAACTGTTTCAAGTATATATTTCTCTTAGCTAATTTCAAATTAAAGAGAAAAATTTTACACTAAATTATATATATATTTTTTAATACTTAAGTTTTCTCAGATTCCCCTAGCCACAATCTACTTCTTTAATTAAATGGAATACTAACATTTCAAAAAAAAATCAAATCACATTTAGGAAAGTTAGAATACTGATTACTTGATTCCCTATCTGCTACCGTTTCAAAAACTCCAAAAAAATAATGCATAAAGCAAAATTTTCACATTTATCTTTTTTGAATTAAGTTGAAAAATTGAGATTTCTATAGTGGCTAGTTTCTGTAATATCACCGCAGCCCTGTCATCTATGGTCAAAAATCTGTTGCCATCAAGATCTTGTCTCTGCCATGTTCCATTCAATTTTATTGACCCTCAGACCTGTCAGATTTCTTGTCGCTACAAAAATCAAGATAATAAATATCAATAGCTTATATAATTAAATAATTTATATTATTATAATAGGAGAAGAACATGCTCTAGTAAAAGATCCCTTTTTGCCATGGCATATAGAAATATTTTGGAAAAACTTGACCTTTTGGTGTCCCTCAAACCAAAATTGTAGTGAAACTCCCACTTCGCCAAATTGTTGCAACAATTGTAGTGACTTCTTTTAAAGGCATAAGTTAAACAAAGTGTGTCTTGAAAGAGCATGAAATTTTGATTATGACAAAGCTTTACAGAAGGTAATTAAGTATCATCTGTTACAGGTAAATTATAATCCATACATAAATTAATATATCTGTTTCTTATATTTAATGATCTATAACATAAAATATATTTGATCTTTCAATGAACAAAGATGTTACATTTTTCTTTTTCTTAAACAATGAGTTTCTTTAACATTTCATCTTCCCATTCTCATATGCATAAGGAATTTTTTGTTCCCTCTAATACATGAGGGTCAGATTAATTCTCAGGTTTTCTCTTGAACTATCAGAACTCAGTTGGTGATTTCAGAAAGACGTCTGTTTGAACAGAAGAAATTAGGCACCAACTTTGTATATTAAGGAAACTTAATGTAGGCACTGAATGAAATGCAGAAATCCAGGGAACATTTGTTCTTAGTCTGCTGTGCTAGGGTTAGACCAATACTCAGAGCTCGGAGGGTACTTTTCAGAGAATAGATAAAATTAAGTAAAATGCTACATCTAATCCTCTAGCTTCAAGTTCCTTCCCCATGATATAGAAGTTGATTTACTGCGCCCAGTTTGTAAAATTTGCTAAAGAAGGATATTTTAATCTCAATCAGTTAAAACCAGTCTCTTTCTATTCTGCATTAGAATTCTACATATTGGGGATTTGCCTAAGGGGAACTGAGTTAGGGGTATATTTAGTTTGGGTTTGGAGACATGTATTTATGTAGTTTGTAGGCACTTCCCTGGATAGCTGTTATTGCTGGCTGTCCCAGTGTGGAATGGCTTCCAGGAATCTTCCTTCATCCCACTGTGCAGACCCACCCAGCATCATAATACAAGAACATCAATTACAAATTGGTTAATGAGTACTATCAGATCAGTCACTGCTTAAGAGATCTTGAAATGCCTTGAAATCCAATAACTCATGTATAAAAGAAACTTGATAGAAGATTTTCCAAATTTAGCAACAATATTAAAATTATATATGGACTTGATCTACAGGAGTTGTGAAGCTGAAACTTTTCTAAATTTTTAATAAGAATAAACAAGTTAAGTTAACTATGCTAGAGGAAAGTCTGAATTATTTTTCTATTCTCTGGATAAAAAACTATATTCTGAAACTATTGTCATATGAAGAGACAATTAATGAGTATGCTGCTAAAAAGTGTAGGGAAAAAAGTATTACAGAGATGTATCAGGAAGTCCATCAATTAAAAGAATTTTGTTAATTTGCTGGATTTTGTGTTTTTTGTGGTATTTCAGGCTTTTGAAATTTGTAACTTGCTGCAATTTCTATTATCTTTCTACTTTATTACCAAATTTTATATTCACAACTTTGTATTCTTTTTCTTAAAGAAATCCCCCTCCCCAAATTACATAAGCTTCAGGATACACAAAACCTGGATCCACATATACCTTCAAAATAAATATCAATACAATTCTATCTATTTGAGTGCAAAGTAAGAAATTTTATTATCCAGGAGTTTCCAAATATCTGGATGATTTGCTGTATTTTTAAAAATTTCTCATCAGGATGACTATCTCCTCAGATAGTCATAATCAATGAATGACATTTCAGAATTAGAATCTGATTTACAGCCTCTGCCAATTCTCCAGGCTATGAAATCTCATTTGTTTGAGGGTTCAATCCCACTCAAAATTAAAGAAAGTTTTAAATAACTCTGGTTATCATGGAAAATAATGTTCTGGCTCTTTGCTTCCTTATCATATAGTTCTTCTCATATAAACACAGTAAGTGCTTCCTTTACATTTTTATTCAATATCTTTCGGCTAAGAATAAAACAGTCGCTATCAACTTCTCACCAGTTCCTGAACATTCCTAACTTGAAATTATTTTAGAGTAGTTATTCATGGGGCTTGCAAGTTGAAATGAAAAAGCAATGAAAATCAATTTCATTATAAGCTTTGAAGTAAAGGGATGTTCCATCACAAACCTTGACTGGTTGGTAGGTGGTATTTACTTATTTTATTCTGGAATGCTATAGAACAGCAGCTTTTAAACCACTGAAAAACCCAGCTGGTGATTTTCTGAAATGCATTCCCTTTACATAATCAGGGAAGTCTCAGCTTGACTAGGTGTTTGCACAGAATTCACTGAAAAGAATACATCTGTATTATTTCATGGCAGTGACTTCATTTATAACATTATGCACTTTCCTTCTCGGAGTGGATGCTTCAGTTAACGATCTTGTTCCATAGCAGGTTGGATATTTTCCCTGGTCAGTATCAAAATAGCGAGACTAACAAACAGTTCTCAAAACCCTGAGGACAGTTCAAAAATCAACGTTTGCAGTATTTAATGGGCCAGAAGCCTAAGGTTTAAAGCCATGCATACACAAGCAATGTGAAGTAGAGAATAGCAATTGACACTCAGAAATTTTAATAGCCCCAAGTGTTACTAACTTCTATGGCAAATCAGAGTTCTTCCCAAACCCCTTGAAAAGAGTCAAGGGCAAAATGGAGTCCCAAGTACAAACAATTTACGTTTTGATATCAGGAGAGGACCATCTAGTGGAAATTGCAAAGATACAGTCAACAGAATTCAAATGAGACCATCATCCTACCTTCCTATTCCACTGAGCTGGCTTTCTACATTCTCTTCCCCCCACTGTGATGAAAACATCAAGGTAAAGCCTGAGGGTATTTCCTGTATGGGAATCCTTACTCCACCCCAATTTAAACAGTGTAGTCCTTTGTGGGTGCTGGGATATCCAAGAGCAGACAGAGGGCTGTTTACCAGCAGAATCCTTATTGAGGATGCCCTAATTTTGGAAGGTCTAGTGGACGGCAGGGTGGGACCAGGAAGAGGAGACAGGCAAGCTCCTCTCCAGTCCTTAAAGACAGGGCTCTTGTTTTCTCTGCCAAGCTTCACAGGGAAAATTTCAGGTGCTTAGGGTCAATCAAAGAAGACCTAGGAGCAAGCCCCCAAACTACCTCTGGTATAATCTGAAGGAATTCTCATGGATCTCATGTCCAACTACTTCACCAAGCACGTGGTCAGATAGGAATTTGACTAAAACCCAGGCATCAGACTTGCATATTACAGTGGCTGTGGGCATCTGGCAGATAACATGACTGATCCAGGCAGCCCAGGCCTAAGGAAAGTAAAACATGAGTGCCCTGTTACAGCATCAGTGCCACCCATGTTCAAGGTCAGGGGGACAGGACAAAGTGGGGGAGCTGCCTCTCTACTCCAGGGGATTGCTGCCAGCCATCCTGATTTTTCAAGGGAAATTGGTAATCTGGATTTTCATGTGAAATCTCCTGATTTTTTAAGTTTTGTCAATTAACTGAAACTTTTAAAAAAACCTGCTGGCTGATACCATGCAAGTCAAGCAAAAAATAGCTGTAAACTGGATGTTGTTTACGGGCCACCAATTTGTAGTCTCTGCCAGGTGTTTACCATATATGGGATCTTCATGTCCCCATGACTCTGTGTGGCAGTAAGTTGTTGTTTCAGGAATCAGAAGATCTGACGTTCCTATCTCTTTATATGAGATGGTGGGACTAATACTACCTACTTAATAACAATATATTCTAAAAACAAAATGGAGAGATTCAAATTCCAAGTAATATAATTATTATATTGCATTGAACTGGGATTGGAATTGGAATTGAAGGTGATAATTTTGCTCTCATTTTCATCTCAAAAGCTGGGTAGAGAGACAAAAACCAATAGAGAACTATAAAATTCTTAGGTTGTAATTGCCTAATGTGGATGAGATTTTGAGGATAAGTTTTTATGTAAGATAAATTACTCAATACTCTGATTTTTAGAATAGGTAATGTTAGTACCCAGAAAAAAAATAAATTACTTTAGATTTTGAAGTAAGAATACGAAGTTCTATCTATAGAAAATCTGAAATTGTACCACTATTATATGAGCTATCATAACACAATTCAACTCGGGAAAACCCAAAAAAACTATAGTACCTTTACTACACTTTACAAACATAATAAAACAAGTGCATTTATTATGGAGAAAACATGGATTAATTTAATGGAAATAAGCCACAGGCTCTTTGCAGATAATTTAAAAATAACTCACTGGAAGCTTAAGAAAATGTGTGACGTGAATTAAAAAAACCAGATTTCTGGAAGAAAAAAATTCTTCATGGTTGATTGCAATGTCTAAAATAATTCAATATCAAAGATGCTGTCACAGAAAGGGATAGAGCATTTCTTTAAAAATATAAAGATTTCTCATGGGAAGATCAGGTGAAAATAAAATTATGAGAGGAAAAAATATCCAAGGCTAACCTTGAATTAATATCTCAATGATGTATAGAAGAACACACACACACACCCCACAAGAGTACCAGTAAAATGGGAAATCTGAATAAAAATTGATGGATTGCTTCATGTTAACATGTTAATATCCTGGTTGTAATATTGTACTATTGTTTTGCAAGATGTTACCATCAGGGAAACTGGGTAAAGTGTACATGGGATCTCTGCATATTATTTCTTACAACTGTTTGTGAATCTACAACTATCTAAAAGTAAAATTTTTAATTTCAAAACACTAATAAAAATGTAAAATATCAATGACAAGTTGTTAAAATATTGAAAGATAGGAATCTTGCTAGAGAGGCACTTAATAACCACAGTGTGATACATGTACAGAGGAGAATAGAGAGAGAATAAGTTAGTTGTTTGCTCCAGTCAGAGGAAAGACTTGAGGGAACTTCTCATTTCCATAGTGTCTTTGAAAAAGAAAGGTAGCAGGTACTATATCAAATATTGGCAATCACATGTACTAGCCTCAAGTTAGTAGTGAGTTCTGGTAGTTCAAGACTCTGTAAGGTGTCGCTGTCAGCTATTAGCCACCATGAGCCCGAGGACAAGCACACTGCTCTATTATCTTTGTATACCTATTGCCTTTGAGAGTACCTGGCACATAATAAGCATTCAATAAATGCTTATTTTTCTATAGAAAGAAAGAAGGAAGGAAGGAAGAAAGAAAGAAAGAAAGAAAGAAAGAAAGAAAGAAAGAAAGAAAGAAAGAAAGGAAGGAAGGAAGGAAGGAAGGAAGAAGGAAGGAAGAAGGAAGGGGAGAGAGAGAGAGAAGGGGAGAGAGAGAGGAAGCGAAAAAGAAAGAAAGAGAGAGAGAAAGAAAGAAAGAAAGAAAGGGAAAGAAAGAAAGGAAGGGGGAGGGAGGGAGGAAGGGAGGAAGGAAGGCAGGAAGGAAGGATGAGGGAGTAAAGGCCTGAAGATTAGTGAAATGCCAGAGCAAACATTTCTCAAGAGGCAATATAACTCATAATTAAGAGAATGGGAACTGGACTTGGACTAAAAGGGTTCAAATCCTGGCTCTGTCCCTAACTAGCTGGGGGGTTATGCAAACTCTTTAATCCTTGGATACTCACCCTTGAGCTGAGGATGATGAAATAACACCACCAACTTCACAGGTTTTGGAAAACTCAGAAAAGTTTAATGCAGCAAGAGTGCACAGCACAGAGCCTAGGACACAATAAATGCTCAGTGAACATTAGCTGCTACTCTCCATAAGGAAGAGCCCAGTGCTAGCTTTGAGCATTACAGGCCAATAATCCTCCCATACTCAGTAAATTAGTTAACAGTGGAATAACAGTAATCACTAGCAACTAAGATAAATAGAGCAAATGCAAGAAGATAATCCTTGCGTATTTGCTGGAGTCCTTCATGAAGACAATTGTTTACTCTATACCTAGTAAATGCCAGATGCCTTATGAAGTGTTTAACTTAACTCTAACAATAACCCTAAGAAGTAGGTACTATTATTATGCCCAGTTTACACATGAAGAAAGCAAAACCAAAGAGTTCAACTAGTTAGTCAACTAACAAAGTCAATCAACCTGAAACTGGAAAAGCCAAACTTTAAGCTGAGGGGCTGCCTTGAGAGTCTCCTCCTTTGGAGGATAGAGAAAATTAAAGTGTGATCAAGGATCTAAATACCAAAGGACATACTGTAGATTATCAGGCAGTACATACTTTTTTAGATAGTAAACAATAAAAACTGTGGAAAGAGGGTCTCAGGTATTAATAGAAATTATTTCTAATGGCTGTCTAACTAGTACAGAAACAGTCTTATAAATAAAATGTATGTATGGATTAACTTCCTAATGGTTCAATGATTCTAGAGAAAAGCAACTAAAATGATCAAGTAATTTCTGGAAAAATAAACAGAAAACTAGTGACTTGGTTGCCTCTGAAATTACCTGAGTGACTGGGAGGCAGAGAGGGTCAGGGACTTACTCTTCATTATACACCATTTAGACTTCTCTAATTTTTTTTTACCATGTATGTATTACATTTCTTAAAAAAAAAAAAAATGAACAGGGCTTGAAGAGTATGTTTGGGTATCCAGTTTGATACTATAGAATGCTAAAGTCTCAAACAAATTATCTCTGTGTAGTTACTGGATTAGATAGACCTTGGCTTCAAACAAATATGGCATTTATGGTTTTTAAGCTTGAATTTTATTAATTATTATATTAACTTTAGACTTCACATAATCTCATTACTAAATATCTTAATATTTTTATTTCTATGCAACTTCAGTCTTTTAGTTAATATTAAAGTCTAATTAACCTTTTAGAATCTGGTCCCAATGTTATATATTTCTTTGCTTGTCTAGTATAACAGTAATGAATTTTGTGGTAGACTGAAGGGTGTCCCAAAAATGTCTATGTCCTAATCCTCAGAAAGTTTTAACTTGTTTACCAAGAATTTTTGTGTGTTACCTTGTTCAGCAAAAGGGACTTTGCAGATGTGATTAAGTTAAGGATATTAAGGTGAAAGATTGTCCTGGATTATCTGGGTGGACCCAGTATAATCACACAGGTACTTATATAAAGAAGACAAGATAGTCAGAGAAGGAGATGTGAGACAAAAACATAGGTAAGAGTGATGCAGCCACAAACCACGGAATACAGGCAATCTCTAGAAGCTGCAAAAGGCAAGGAACAGATTTTCCCCTAGAGCGTCCAGAAGGAATGCAATCTTGCTGACACCTTGATTTTAGCTCTGTGAGACTCATTTCGGACTTGTGACCACCAGAACTGTAGGATAATAAATCTGTGTTATTTTAAGCTCCTAAGTTTGTGGTGACTTGTCACAGTAGCAATAGGAAACTAGTACAAATGCTTTGTTTCCAGTTCTTTTAAAACTGTAAATCAGTGAAGAGATATATGGATAATTGTAAAATCTAAAGATAATACAACACAATAAATAAAGATTTTGCTATAAGCAAGAGGTTTATCCACAAAATTCAAGGTTATTATAACAGGAAGAAACAACAAAATTAATTATATCAACAACAAATTTGTAAACACTAAATGTTTATCTTAGAAGTGAAAACTCATTATTACAATTAAATTTGATTAAACAGATATTTACTGACTTAAGCTAGGTGCCAATAAAGGCCTGAGGCCCAGGTGAGCTGATCCACGTCTGCATGGCTGAGTGGAGAGCAAGAGCAGAACGTACATGAATGGGTCAGTCATGAGGCCATGAAGGATGAGGGGGTGTTTCTGGAGGCAGAGCACAGAGGGTGGCCAGGATGCAACAGAGTGCACAGTGGAGCGAACCTGTGTGTAAGGAGAGAGCCTGCACCCACACATGTGGGTAAGGACAGAGTCTTTAGGATTTTCCCAAACACCTAGAATGGCCACAGTGATTTGCCCTGTTCAATTCATGGTTTTATCCTTTAGCTGTAACTCAGTAATCTACAGAAGGCAAGTAGACTTTTCCTATTAAGACCTACAGTATAAGAATAATTGATATCCACAATGACCATACTATCTATACAACAGTAAGCACATGGGGAATCAGAACATGGTTTTATAAAAGAAGAAAATAATCCTGACAGTTTCTTTAACTTTTTGTGTCCCTTTGTTCCCTCCTTCCCCTGTCATTTGTTCTTGAGCCCAATAGACAGACTGTGAAACATTTATATGAACCTATTTGACACATCTTAGTTTTAACTTTCTTTACCAAGACTTTTTGTAAATATAAGCCATAAATGTTCCAAACATTGTATTCAGTTTAGAGCAATTTACTGGTAATTACTCAGACATACCTTCTCTTAGAAATTAAAAATGGAAAGAAGAGAGTGTTGCTAGGTAGAATTACAATTCATTGGTAAAACAATTAACATTGTAAGGTGCAAACACAGAGTTAAATTTCATATAGACTAATCATTTCTATTTCACTGTTTTGACTTTTCAAACAAATTTACCTAACTTTTAAAACAAAATTGGAAAAGTTAGCAGCCTTAACTCATTTAAAAGCAGGTTAGGGCTTCCTGGTGGTGCAGTGGTTAAGAATCCGCCTGCCAGTGCAGGGGACACAGGTCTGGGAAAATCCCACGTGCCACGGAACAACTATGCCCGTGTGCCACACTACTGAGCCTGCACTTTAGAGCCCACGAGCCACGAATGCTGAGCCTGCCCACCACAACTACTGAAGCCCGTACGCCTAGAGCCCGTGCTCCACAACAAGAGGAGCCACTGCACTGAGAAACCCGCACACCACAGCAAAGAGTAGCCCCCACTCGCCACAACTAGAGAAAACTTGTGCACAGCAATGAAGACCCAACATAGCCAAAAATAAATAAATAAAATAAATAAATTTATTATTTTTAAAAAAGCATGTTAACTGTGCCATGATTAAATGGAGTAAGTCTTTAATGGATAATTCAGAGAAATACTTATATACACCATAGGGCTGTTAAGACTTAACTTGTACTTATTGTGCTCAAAATAATCACCCTATTATCTTCATTTTACAATTCTCTACACTTAGTTAACAACATGGCTCACAATATGTTAAAGAATGATGCCTGAAAATAAGAATTAGATAAGCTTATGATATGATCAGTAAATCAAATTAAGTTGACTCTAGATTAAAGATAATAGGAGAAAAACTATTCTTACAGAGAGATAATAAATCAAGAATGTTAAGTACTGGGACTTCCCTGGTGACACAGTGGTTAAGACACCACAATCCCAATGCAGGGGGCCTGGGCTCAATCCCTGGCCCGGGAACTAGATCTCACATGCATGCCACAACTAAGAGTTCTCATGCCACAACTAAGGAGCCCATGAGCCACAACTAAGGAGCCCATGTGCCACAACAAAGGAGCCTGCCTGCAACAACTAAGGAACCCACCTGCCGTAACTAAGACCCAATGCAACCAAATAAGTAAATAAATAAATATTTTATAAAAAAAGAATGTTAAGTACTTAATACTTTCTGTGTTGTCATTTATGGAGTATTTGTACCCTATGAGTAAGGCTGAGATTGCCCCTTGACCTTGGCTGTAGTTACAGGTTACTCAAACCTTTGTTCCTCCTGACTTGTTTTAGAAACAGAGAAAGGTTTGTGTGTTGTGCTGCTAGGAGGTATCTTGCTAGGTCCCCCTTCTGCCCTATGAATTGATTTCCCTGGCACAGTGGTGGATCCGGGCATGAGGGTGCTATTTGTGCCACCTTATTCCAGGAGATGGACAAATGACTCAAGGTGAACTCATTGAAACTTCCCCATGATCTGAGATTTCCTTTCTCCTGATAATATAAATAATTTTAAATAACCTGAGTCATAGGTCAAAGAAGAGCTATAAACTGAAGTTGCAGAATTTCAAAAATGCAATGATAATGAAAACTATATATCAGTGCTCAAAAATGTCATAGCCCTAAATATTTACATTACTTTAAAAAGAAGGAATAAAAATAAATGAATTAAGCTATTAACTTAGAATAAGTTAATTTTCATTTTGTAAATGGCTGTCAGCCATAAGTCATTCTCAAGCTTGAGAGGCCCCTGCAGTTCCTTGCTATGTTGCCCCCTTAGAGGACCTCTAACAACAGAGTTTTGCTTCCTTAAGGTCAGCAGAAGAGCCTCTGACATCTAAACCCCTTATTAAAGGGCTCAGCTGATTAGGTCAGACCCATTCAGGACAAATCTTCCTCTTGATTAATTTAAAGTCAACTGATTAGAGACCTTAATTACATCTACAAATCTATTCACTTTTCCCATGTAATCTAATCTAATCACAGCAGTGACACCCATCGTATTCACAGGTCCTGTCCACAATCAAGTGTAGGGGATTATATAGGAAGTGTACACTGAAAGGCAGGAATCTTGGGGGTCATCTTAGAATTCTTCCTAATTCCATTTGAAGTTAAGTGAAGTACCTCACTTAATTTTATCCAAAAAGCACCCCATTTTTTCCAACACCACCCACTGAATAATTCTTTTTTTAACAGGTTTCAGATGCCACATTTATCATATATTAATTTAAAATATGTTTCTCAGTATCTATTTGGCTGTATTTCTGGAATTCTTATTCTGATTTATTGGTTTGAATGAAGACCTTGTAATATTTTAATGTCTGGTAGGGCTAGTTCTACAACACTATTTTTTTTAAAGAATCTTAATGTTTTATTCTTGCATTTTAATTTCCTAGGTAAAATTTAGGAACAACTTGTATAGAAAAAAATTAATTTGTTGTATTTTTACTAGGACCACATTAAATTAGCAAATTAAGTTAGCGGAAACTGATTTGAATCCTAATCAAGCATACGATATGTCTTTCCATTAATTCAAGTGCTCTATATGCGTCTTTCCTTTGTATTTAAATGTTTTATTCATAGAGGACTTGAAAACTTATGAAGAAAATAGGTTTGGGATTTTACTTTTTTCCATTCTTGGAATAGTTCCAATAGCATTGGAGTTACCATTTTTTAAGATTTTATAAAATTCTTGTAAAATTGCCTGGGTCTGGTAATGTTTTTAGATGATCATGCTTTGACAGCTGCTATTTCTTTTTGAAAATTGGTCTGTTTATATATTCATTATCTTTTATGGTAATTTATTCATTCCATCCAGGTTTTTCAATTTGTTTGCATAGAGTTAAGCAGAGTAATCTCAGAATTCTTGAAATTCCTTTCTGTGGTTACTTTCCTACTGTCATTTATCAATCTATATAGTTATACTTTCCTTATATTTTTCCTTAACTCATTCATGTACTCTGTTATTTTCCACAAAGGCTGAGGTTTTAAATTATTTATCACTTCAATTTTCTATTTTTTTAATTCATTAATTCTACTTTTATCTTTACAAATACATCCTTCTGTTTTCTTTTTTTTCTTTTTTATTTTTTGCTTTATAACAAATTTAATCAGTTATACATATACATATGTTTCCATATCCCCTCCCTTTTGCGTCTCCCTCCCACCCTCCCTATCCCACCCCTCCAGGCAGTCACAAAGCACCGAGCTGATCTCCCTGTGCTATGTGGCTGCTTCCCACTAGCTATCTACCTTACGTTTGGTAGTGTATATATGTCCATGCCGCTCTTTCACTTTGTCACAGCTTACCCTTCCCCCTCCCCATATCCTCAAGTCCATTCTCTAGTAGGTCTGTGTCTTTATTCCTGTCTTACCCCTATGTTCTTCATGACATTTTTTTTTCTTAAATTCCATATATATGTGTTAGCATACAGTATTTGTCTTTCTCTTTCTGACTTACTTCACTCTGTGTGACAGACTCTAGGTCTATCCACCTCATTACAAATAGCTCAATTTCATTTGTTTTTATGGCTGAGTAATATTCCATTGTATATATGTGCCACATCTTCTTTATCCATTCATCCGATGATGGACACTTAGGTTGTTTCCATCTCCGGGCTATTGTAAATAGGGCTGCTATGAACATTTTGGTACATGTCTCTTTTTGAATTATGGTTTTCTCAGGGTATATGCCTAGTAGTGGGATTGCTGGGTCATATGGTGCTTCTATTTGTAGTTTTTTAAGGAACCTCCATACCGTTCTCCATAGCGGCTGTACCAATTCACATTCCCACCAGCAGTGCAAGACTGTTCCCTTTTTTCCACACCCTCTCCAGCATTTATTGTTTCTAGATTTCTTGATGATGGCCATTCTGACTGGTGTGAGATGATATCTCATTGTAGTTTTGATTTGCATTTCTCTAATGAGTAAAGATGTTGAGCATCCTTTCATGTGTTTGTTGGCAGTCTGTATATCTTCTGTGGAGAAATGTCTATTTAGGTCTTCTGCCCATTTTTGGATTGGGTTGTTTGTTTTTTTGTTATTGAGCTGCATGAGCTGCTTATAAATTTTGGAGATTAATCCTTTGTCAGTTGCTTCATTTGCAAATATTTTCTCCCATTCTGAGGGTTGTCTTTTGGTCTTGTTAATGGTTTCCTTTGCTGTGCAAAAGCTTTTAAGTTTCATTAGGTCCCATGTGTTTATTTTTGTCTTTATTTCCATTTCTCTAGGGGGTGGGTCAAAAAGGATCTTGCTGTGATTTATGTCATAGAGTGTTCTGCCTATGTTTTCCTCTAAGAGTTTGATAGTGTCTGGCCTTACATTTAGGTCTTTAATCCATTTTGAGCTTATTTTTGTGTATGGTGTAAGGGAGTGATCTAATCTCATACTTTTACATGTCCCTATCCAGTTTTCCCAGCACCACTTATTGAAGAGACTGTCCTTTCTCCACTGTACATTCCTGCCTCCTTTATCAAAGATAACTTGACCATATGTGCATGGGTTTATCTCTGGGCTTTCTATCCTGTTCCATTGATCTATCTTTCTGTTTTTATGCCAGTACCACACTGTCTTGATTACTGTAGCTTTGTAGTATAGTCTGACGTCAGGGAGCCTGATTCCTCCAGCTCCGTTTTTCGTTCTCAAGATTGCTTTGGCTATTCGGGGTCTTTTGTTTTTCCAAACAAATTTTGAAATTTTTTGTCCTAGTTCTGTGAAAAATGCCGGTGGTAGTTTGATAGGGATTGCATTGAATCTGTAGATTGCTTTGGGTAGTAGAGTTATTTTCACAATATTGATTCTTCCAATCCAGGAGCATGGTATATCTCTCCATCTATTTGTATCATCTTTAATTTCTTTCATCAGTGTCTTATAATTTTCTGCATACAGGTCTTTTGTCTCCTTACGTAGGTTTATTCCTAGATATTTTATTCTTTTTGTTGCAATGGTAAATGGGAGTGTTTCCTTGATTTCACTTTCAGATTTTTCATCATTAGTATGTAGGAATGCCAGAGACTTCTGTGCATTAATTTTGTATCCTGCAACTTTACCAAATTCATTGATTAGCTCTAGTAGTTTTCTGGTAGCATCTTTAGGATTCTCTATGTATAGTATCATGTCATCTGCAAACAGTGACAGCTTTACTTCTTCTTTTCCAATTTGGATTCCTTTTATTTCCTTTTCTTCTCTGATTGCTGTGGCTAAAACTTCCAAAACTAGGTTGAATAAGAGTGGTGAGAGTGGGCAACCTTGTCTTGTTCCTGATCTTAGTGGAAATGGTTTCAGTTTTTCACCATTGAGGACGATGCTGGCTGTGGGTTTGTCATATATGGCCTTTATTATGTTGAGGAAAGTTCCCTCTATGCCTACTTTCTGCAGGGTTTTTATCATAAATGGGTGTTGAATTTTGTTGAAAGCTTTCTCTGCATCTATTGAGATGATCATATGGTTTTTCTCCTTCAATTTGTTAATATGGTGTATCACGTTGATTGATTTACATATATTGAAGAATCCTTGCATTCCTGGAATAAACCCCACTTGATCATGGTGTATGATCCTTTTAATGTGCTGTTGGATTCTGTTTGCTAGTATTTTGTTGAGGATTTTTGCATCTATGTTCATCAGTGATATTGGCCTGTAGTTTTCTTTCTTTGTGACATCCTTGCCTGGTTTTGGTATCAAGGTGATGGTGGCCTCGTAGAATGAGTTTGGGAGTGTTCCTCCCTCTGCTATATTTTGGAAGAGTTTCAGAAGGATAGGTGTTAGCTCTTCTCTAAATGCTTGATAGAATTCGCCTGTGAAGCCATCTGGTACTGGGCTTTTGTTTGTTGGAAGATTTTTTATCACAGTTTCAATTTCAGTGCTTGTGATTGGTCTGTTCATATTTTCTATTTCTTCCTGGTTCAGTCTCGGCAGGTTGTGCATTTCTAAGAATTTGTCCATTTCTTCCAGGTTGTCCATTTTATTGGCATAGAGTTGCTTATAGTAATCTCTCATGATCTTTTGAATTTCTGCAGTGTCAGTTGTTACTTCTCCTTTTTCATTTCTAATTCTATTGATTTGAGTCTTCTCCCTTTTTTTCTTGATGAGTCTGGCTAATGGTTTATCAATTTTGTTTATCTTCTCAAAGAACCAGCTTTTAGTTTTATTGATCTTTGCTATCGTTTCCTTCATTTCTTTTTCATTTATTTCTGATCTGATTTTTATGATTTCTTTCCTTCTGCTAACTTTGGGATGTTTTTGTTCCTCTTTCTCTAATTGCTTTAGGTGCAAGGTTAGGTTGTTTATTTGAGATGTTTCCTGTTTCTTAAGGTGGGATTGTATTGCTATAAACTTCCCTCTTAGAACTGCTTTTGCTGCATCCCGTAGGTTTTGGGTCGTCGTGTCTCCATTGTCATTTGTTTCTAGGTATTTTTAAATTTCCTCTTTGATTTCTTCAGTGATCACTTCGTTATTAAATAGTGTATTGTTTAGCCTCCATGTGTTTGTATTTTTTACAGCTCTTTTCCTGTAATTGATATCTAGTCTCATAGCATTGTGGTCGGAAAAGATACTTGATACAGTTTCAATTTTCTTAAATTTACCAGTGCTTGATTTGTGACCCAAGATATGATCTATCCTGGAGAATGTTCCATGAGCACTTGAGAAAAATGTGTATTCTGTTGTTTTTGGATGGAATGTCCTATAAATATCCATTAAGTCCATCTTGTTTAATGTATCATTTAAAGCTTGTGTTTCCTTATTTATTTTCATTTTGGATGATCTGTCCATTGGTGAAAGTGGGGTGTTAAAGTCCCCTACTATGATTGTGTTACTGTCGATTTCTCCTTTTATGGCTGTTAGTATTTGCCTTATGTATTGAGGTGCTCCTATGTTTGGTGCATAAATATTTACAATTGTTATATCTTCTTCTTGGATCGATCCCTTGATCATTAGGTAGTGTCCTTCTTTGTCTCTTCTAGTAGTCTTTATTTTAAAGTCTATTTTGTCTGATATGAGAATTGCTACTCCAGCTTTCTTTTGATTTCCATTTGCATGGAATATCTTTTTCCATCCCCTTGCTTTCAGTCTGTATGTGTCTCTAGGTCTGAAGTGGGTCTCTTGTAGACAGCATATATATGGGTCTTGTTTTTGTATCCATTCAGCCACTCTGTGTCTTTTGGTGGGAGCATTTAGTCCATTTACATTAAAGGTAATTATTGATATGTATGTTCCTAGTCCCATTTCCTTAATTGCTTTGGGTTCATTATTGTAGGTATATTCCTTCTGTTGTGTTTCTTGCCTAGAGAAGTTCCTTTAGCATTTGTTGTAAAGCTGGTTTGGTGGTGCTGAAGTCTCTCAGCTTTTGCTTGTCTGTAAAGGTTTTAATTTCTCCATCAAATCTGAATGAGATCCTTGCTGGGTAGAGTAATCTTGGTTGCAGGTTTCTCTCCTTCATCACTTTAATTATGTCCTGCCACTCCCTTCTGGCTTGTAGTGTTTCTGCTGAGAGATCAGCTGTTAACATGATGGGGATTCCCTTGTGTGTTATTTGTTTTTTTTCCCTTGCTGCTTTTAATATGATTTCTTTGTGTTTAATTTTTGACAGTTTGATTAATATGTGTCTTGGCGTATTTCTCCTTGGATTTATTCTGTATGGGACTCTCTGTGCCTCCTGGACTTGGTTAACTATTTCCTTTCCCATATTAGGGAAGTTTTCAACTATAATCTCTTCAACTATTTTCTCAGTCCCTTTCTTTTTCTCTTCTTCTTCTGGAACCCCTATAATTCGAATGTTGGTGCGTTTAATGTTGTCCCAGAGGTCTCTGAGACTGTCCTCTGTTCTTTTCATTCTTTTTTCTTTATTTTGCTCTGCAGCAGTTATTTCCACTATTTTATCTTCCACCTCACTTATCCGTTCTTCTGCCTCAGTTATTCTGCTATTGATCCCATCTAGAGTATTTTTTATTTCATTTATTGTGTTTTTAATCGATGCTTGATTCATCTTTAGTTCTTCTAGGTCCTTGTTAACTGTTTCTTGCATTTTGTCTATTCTATTTCCAAGATTTTGGATCTGGGAAATAGAATCTTGGATCATCTTTACCATCATTATTCTGAATTCTGTTTCAGGTAGACTGCCTATTACCTCTTCATTTGTTAGATCTGGTGGGTTTTTATCTTGCTCCTTCTCCTGCTGTGTGTTTTTCTGTCTTCTCATTTTGCTTATGTTACTGTGTTTGGGGTCTCCTTTTTGCAGGCTGCCGGTTCGTAGTTCCTGTTGTTTTTGGTGTCTTTCCCCAGTGGCTAAGGTTGGTTTAGTGGGTTGTGTAGGCTTCCTGGTGGAGGGGACTAGTGCCTGTGTTCAGGTGGATGAGGCTGGATCTTGTCTTTCTGGTGGGCAGGTCCACGTCTGGTGGTGTGTTTTGGGGTGTCTGCGGACTTTTTATGATTTTAGGCCACCTCTCTGCTAATGGGTGGCGTTGTGTTCCTGTCTTGCTAGTTGTTTGGCATAGGGTGTCCAGCACTGTAGCTTGCTGGTCGTTGAGTGAAGCTGGGTGCTGGTGTTGAGATGGAGATCTCTGGAAGATTTTCGCCGTTTGATATTATGTGGAGCTGGGAGGTCTCTTGTGGACCAGTGTCCTGAAGTTGGCTCTCCCACCTCAGAGGCACAGCACTGACTCCGGGCTCCTCAATTTGGGATGATGTGTTGTCTATTCATGTATTCCACAGATGCAGGGTACATCAAGTTGATTGTGGAGCTTTAATCCGCTGCTTCTGAGGCTGCTGGGAGAGGTTTCCCTTTCTCTTCTTTGTTCTCACAGCTCCTGGGTCTCAGCTTTGGATTTGGCCCCGCCTCTGCATGTAGGTCGCCGGAGGGCGTCTGTTCTTCGCTCAGACAGGACAGGGTTAAAGGAGCAGCCGCTTCGGGGACTCTTGCTCACTCAGGCCGGGCGGGAGGGAGGGGCACGGAGTGCGGGGCGAGCCTGCAGCGGCAGAGGTCGGCGTGACGTTGCACCAGCCCGAGGCGCGCCGTGCGTTCTCCCAGGGAAGCCGCCCCTGGATCCCGGGACCCCGGCAGTGGCGGGCTGCACAGGCTCCCGGAAGGGCAGTGTGGGCAGTGACCTGCGCTCGCACATAGGCTTCTTGGCGGCGGCAGCAGCAGCCCCAGCGTCCCATGCCCGTCACTGGGCTCCGCGCTTTCAGTCGCGACTCGCGCCCGTCTGTGGAGCCCCTTTAAGCAGCGCTCTTAATCCCCTCTCCTCATGCACCAGGAAACCAAGAGGGAAGAAAAAGTCTCTTGCCTCTTCGGCAGCTCCAGAGTTTTCCCGGACTCCCTGCCGGCTAGCTGTGGCACATTAGCCCCCTTCACGCTGAGTTCTCGCCGCCAGCCCCAGTCCTCTCCCTGCGCTCTGACCGAAGCCCGAGCCTCAGCTTCCAGCGCTGCGCGCCCCGGCGGGCGAGCAGACAAGCCTCTCGGGCTGGTGAGTGCCGCTCGGCACCGATCCTCTGTGTGGGGATCTCTCCACTTTGCCCTACCCAGGTATGTGGGGAGTTTCTTGCCTTTTGGGAGGTCTGGGGTCTTCTGCCAGCGTTCAGTAGGTGTTCTGTAGGAGTTGTTCCACGTGTAGCTGTATTTCTGGTGTATCCGTGGGGAGGAAGGTGATCTCCGCGTCTTACTCTTCCGCCATCTTACCCGGAAGTCCTGTTTTCTTAAGTTTATTTTGTTTTTCCTTTTCAAACCTTTTTAAGTTAATAGCTTAATTCATTTATTTTTATTCCTTCCTTTTTTTTTTTTTTTTTTTTTTTTTTTTTGCGGTACCCAGGCCTCTCACTGTTGTGGCCTCTCCCATTGCGGAGCACAGGCTCCAGACACACTGGCTCAGCGGCCATGGCTCACGGGCCTAGCCACTCCGCGGCACGTGGGATCCTCCCGGACCAGGACGTGAACCCATGTCCCCTGCATCGGCAGGTGGACTCTCAATGACTGCGCCACCAGGGAAGCCCTATTCTTTCTTTTTAAAGTAATGTAAATATTTAGGGCTATGACATTTTTGAGCACTGATATATAGTTTTCATTATCATTGCATTTTAGAAATTCTGCAACTTCAGTTTATAGCTCTTCTTTGACCTATGACTCAGGTTATTTAAAATTATTTATATTATCAGGAGAAAGGAAATCTCAGATCATGGGGAAGTTTCAATGAGTTCACCTTGAGTCATTTGTCCATCTCCTGGAATAAGGTGGCACAAATAGCACCCTCATGCCCGGATCCACCACTGTGCCAGGGAAATCAGTTCATAGGGCAGAAGGGGGACCTAACAAGATACCTCCTAGCAGCCCAACACACAAACCTTTCTCTGTTTCTAAAACAAGTCAGGAGGAGCAAAGGTTTTAGTAACCTGTAACTACAGCCAAGGTCAAGGGGCAATCTCAGCCTTACTCATAGTGTACAAATACTCCATAAATGACAACACAGAAAGTATTAAGTGCTTAACATTCTTTTTTTTAATTATTTATTTATTTATTTATCTAATTCTGTGAAGAATGTCATTGGTAATTTGATAGGGATTGCACTGAATCTGTAGGTTTCTTTGGGTAATATAGTCATTTTCACAATATTGATTCTTCTAATCCAAGAACATGGTATATTTCTCCATCTGTTTATGTCATCTTTGATTTCTTTCATCAGCGTTTTATAGTTTTCTGAATACAGGTCTTTTGCCTCCTTAGGTAGGTTTATTCCCAGGTATTTTATTCTTTTTGTTGCAATGGTAAATGGGAGTGTTTCCTTAATTTGTCTTTCTGCTCTTTCATTGTTAGTGTATAGGAATGCAAGAGATTTCTGCATTAATTTTGTATCCTGCAACCTTATCAAATTCATTGATTAGTTCTAGTAGTTGTCTGGTGGCATCTTTAGGATGTTCTATGTATAGTATCATGTCATTTGCAAACTTGAGAGTTTTACTTCTTCTTTTCCAATTTGGATTCTTTTTATTTCATTTTCTTCTGTGATTGCCGTGGCTAAGACTTCCAGAACTATGTTGAATAAGAGTGGCAAGAGTGGACATCCTTGTCTTTTTCCTGATCTTAGTGGAAATGGTTTCAGTTTTTCACCATTGAGAATGATGTTTGCTGTGGGTTTGTCATATGTGGCCTTTATTATGTTGAGGTAGGTTTCCTCTATGCCCATTTTCTGGAGAGTTTTAATCATAAATCAGTGTTGAATTTTGTCAAAAGCTTTTTCTGCATCTATTGAGATAATCATATGGTTTTTATTCCTTAATTTGTTAATATGGTGTATCACATTGATTGATTTGCATATACTGAAGAATCTTTGCATTCCTGGGATAAAAATCACTTGATCATGTATATCCTTTTAATGTGCTGTTGGATTTTGTTTGCTAGTATTTCGTTGAGGATTTTTGCATCTATGTTCATCAGTGCTATTGTTCTGTAATTTTCCTCTTTTTTTTTGACATCTTGGTCCGGTTTTGGTATCAGAGTGATGGTGGCCTTGTAGAAAGAGTTTGAGAGTGTTCCTCCCTCTGCAATTTTTTGAAAGAGTTTGAGAAGGATAGGTGTTAGCTCTTCTCTAAATGTTTGAAAGAATTCACCTGTGAAACCATCTGGTCTAATATTTTTTAATTTATTTATTTTATTTTTAATTTATTTTTGGCTCCATTTGGTCTTTGTTGCTGTGCGTGGGTTCTCTCTAGTTGCGGCGAGTGAGGGTTAGTCTTTGTTGCACTGCGTGTGTCTCTTGTTGCAGAGCACGGTCTCTAGGCACACGGGCTTCAGTAGTTGTGGCTCACGAGCTCTAGAGTACAGGCTCCGTAGTTCTGGTGCACAGGCTTAGTTGCTCTGCAGCATGTGGGATCTTCCAGGAGCAGGGCTCAAAGCCATGTCCCCTGCATTGACAGATGGATTCTTAACCACTGTGCCACCAGGGAAGCCCCATTTCTAATTTTATTGATTTGCGTCCTTACCCATTTTTTTTGATGAGTCTGGCTAAAGGTTTATCAATTTTGTTTACCTTCTTAAAGAACCAGGTTTTAGTTTTATTGTCCTTTGCTACAGTTTTCTTCATTTCTATTTTATTTATTTCTGCTCTGATCTTTATGATTTCTTTCCTTCTCCTGACTTTGGGTTTTCTTTGTTCTTCTTTCAGTAGTTACTTTAGGTGTAAGGTTGTATTATTTATTTGAGATTTTTCTTGTTTCTTGAGGTGAGACTGAATTACTATAAACTTCCCTCTTATAACTGCTTTTGCTGCATCCCATAGGTTTTGGGTCATCATTAATTTCTATGTATTTTTTTATTTCCTCTTTCATTTCTTCAGTGATCTCTTAGTTATGTAGTAGCACACTGTTTAGCCTCCATGTATTTGTGTTTGTTGTGTTTTTTTCCTGTAATTGATTTCTAGTCTCGTAGTGTTGTGATCAGAAAAGATGCTTGATACGATTTCAGTTTTTTTAAATTTACCAAGTCTTGATTTGTGACCCAGTATATGATCTATCCTGGAGAATGTTCCACATGCACTTGAGAAGAATGTGTATTCTGCCACTTTTGGGTTGGATGACCTATAAATATCAATTAAATGTATCTAGTCTTTTGTGTCATTTAAAGCTGTGTTTCCTTATTTATTTTTTGTTTGGATGATCTGTCCATTGTTGTAAGTGGGGTGTTAAAGTCCCCTACTATTATTGTGTTATTGTATATTTCCCCTTTTACGGTTGTTACCATTTGCCTTATGTATTGAGGTGCTACTATGTTGGGTGTGTGAATATATATATATATATATATATATATATATATAATTATATATATATTTACATATATATATTGGATGGATCCCTTGATCATTATGTAGTGTCCTTCCTTATGTCTTCTAACAGTCTTTATTTTGAAGTCTCTTTTAACTGATATGTGTATTGCTACTCCAGCTTTCTTTTGATTTCCATTTGCATGAAACATCTTTTTCCATCCCCTCACTTTCAGTCTGTATGTGTCCCTTGGTCTGAAGTGGGTCTCTTGTAGACAGCATGTATACGGGTCTTGTTTTTGCATCAATTCAGGCAGTCTGTGGCTTTTGGTTGAGTCATTTCATCCATTTACACTTAAGGTAATTTTCCATATGTATGTTCCTACTACCATTTTCTCTATTATTTTAGGGTTTTTTGGGGGGGTCTTTTTCTTCTCTTGTGTTTCCCACCTAGGGAAGTTCCTGTACCATTTGTTGTAAAGCTGGTTTGCTGGTGCTGAATTCTCTTAGCTTTTGCTTGTCTGTAAAGCTTTTGATTTCTCCACTGAATCTGAATGAGATCCTTGCTGCGTAGAGTAATCTTGGTTGTAGGTTTTTCTCTTTCATCACTTTAAGTATATCCTGCCACTCCCTTCTGGCCTGCAGAGTTTCTGCTGAAAAATCAGCTGATAACCTTATGGGGATTACCTTGTATGTTATTGTTTGCTTTTCCCTTGTTGCTTTTAATATTTTTCTTTAAATTTAATTTTTGTTAGTTTGATTAATATGTGTCTTGGTATGTTTCTCCTAGGGTTTATCCTGTTTGAGACTCTGTGCTTCCTGGACTTGGGTGGCTATTTCCTTTCCCATGTTAGGTAAGTTTTCAACTATAATCTCTTCAAATATTTTCTCAGATCCTTTCTTTTTCTCTTCTTTTTCTGGGACCCCTATAAATCAAATGTTGGTGCAGTTAGTGTTGTTCCAGAGGTCTCTGAGATTGTCTTCAATTCTTTTCCTTCTTTTTTCTTTATTCTGTTCCTCAGCAGTTATTTCCACCATTCTGTCTTCCAGCTCACTGATGCGTTCTTCTGTCCCAGTAATTCTGTTACTGATTCCTTCTAGTGTATTTTTCATTTCAGTTATTGTGTTGTTCATCTCTGTTTGTTCTTTAATTCTTCTAGGTCTTTGTTAAGCACTTCTTGAATTTCTCGATCCATGCCTCCATTCTATTTCCGAGATTCTAGATCACCTTTACTATGATTACTCTGAATTCTTTTTCAGGTAGGTTGCCTGTTTCCTCTTCATTTATTTGGTCTTGTAGGTTTTTACCTTGCTCCTTCATCTATAACATATTTTTTTGTCATCTCTTTTTTTTTTTTTTTGATGGGTGAGCTTGTGTTCCTGTCTTACTGGTTGTTTGGCCTGAGGCTTCCAGCACTAGAGTTTGTAAGCTGTTGGATAGAGGCGGGTCTTGGTGCTGAGATGTGGACCTCTGGGAGACCTCACTCTGATGAATAGTCCCTGGGGTCTGAGGTTCTGTGTTAGTTCAGTGGTTCAGACTTGGAGTTCCCACCACAGTAGCTCAGGCCTGATTCCTGGCTCATGAATCAAGATCCCGCAAGCTGTGCAGGGCAGCAAAAAGAAAAGGAAAAAAGAAAAAAAGGAGGAGAACAATAGAAAGAGTAAAAAATAAAATAAGGTTAGAAAATTAACAGATAGGTTAAAAAAATAAAAATATAGAGGAAACAACAACCAGAAGGTAAAACAAAACCAAAAGAGCAAAAAGGAGGGGAAAAAAAAAAAGGAAAAAGCCTTGGCTGTGGGGGGCGTGGTTTAGGCAGTGGGTAGGGTCAAGGCTTAGTACCCATGCCACTAGATAAGGCCCTGGAGGTGCTGAGGGGCAGAGCTTAGGCTCAGCATGGCCGGAGGGGCCCCCAGAGTGCCTCTGGCCTCATTGGGCAGAGGAACAGGCCCAGGACCCTAGCAGGCTTCTGGGGGCCTGAGTGGGTGGGGGAAACTAGGCACATCTCCCTTGATCCTCCCATCCTGGAGGGTCCCTCCCCATCTGCCTCTTTTCTTCTTACCCCCCTCCCTCCCTCCCACACCCCTAGGACCCATGTGGCTGGAGGGGGCCTTGAAGGGCAGTGGACCTGCCTTTGGAGCCATCAGGCTTCCCAGGGCCCAAGTGGACAGGGGAAACACCAGCTACGCTCCCCCTGATCCTCCAGTCCTGGAGGTCCCTCCCATCCATGTCCCTTGCTCTTCCCCCCTCCTCCTTCTCTCCTACACCCCTAAGACTCACACAGCCAGAGGGAGCCTCGGAGGGTGGAGGACCATGCCTGGGAGTCCAGCAGGCTGCCCAGGGCCTGAGTGCACAGGAGAAATGCTAGGTGCATTCCCCCCTATCCTCCAAATCCCCAAAGATGCCTCCAGGTGTGGGAACTCCTCCACTTCCCCAGCCACCCCTCAGGATCTGGCCTCCACTTCTCCTCCCCCCTCATTCCCTCCACATCCTACCCAGTTACTCGGGGTTTCCTCCCAATCCCTTGGGTGTCAAGGTCCCCCACCAGTGTCTGGTAAGCACCCTAGTTGTGGAGAGACACCTAATTTATACATAATAGTTTATACCTCTTAATCCCCTTCTCCTATCTTGCTCCTCCCACTTCCCTCTCCCCAATGGTAACCACTAGTTTTTTCCTTATGTCTGTGACTCTGTTTCTGTTTTGTGATATTAATCCTTTTGTTTTATTTTTTAAATACCACATATAAGTGATAACATAGAGTATTTGTCTTTCTGTCTGAATTATCTCACTAAGCATAATATCCTCCAGATCCACCCATGTTGTTGCATGTGGAACCAGGTTCTGGGCCTTCTGGTGGACAGGGCAGTGTCCTGGGGTGGCTGTAGGCTTAGGGTGTCTTAAGGCACCCTGCCTGCTGGTAGGTAGCTCTGTGTCTCCACCTCACTATTTGCTTGGCCTGAGGCATTCTCAATACTGTTGCCAACAAGCTGATGGAAGGGG
Organism: Mesoplodon bidens; assembly: GCF_964165515.1. Classification (NCBI taxonomy): domain Eukaryota; kingdom Metazoa; phylum Chordata; class Mammalia; order Artiodactyla; family Ziphiidae; genus Mesoplodon; species Mesoplodon bidens. Next base: position 33,019,958 of record NC_138174.1, on the reverse strand, counting down.
CCGGGTCCCAGTGCTAATAAGCTAGAGGGAGGATTCCAAAATGGCCCTTGCCAGCACCAGTGTCCTTGTGGTAGAACAAGCTCCCAGAATGGCTGCCTCCAGCATCTATGTCCCCTAGGTGAGCTCCAGTTGCCTCCTGCCTCTATGGGAGACTCTCCAAGATCAGCAGGTGGGTCTGACCCTCTCAAATTACTGCTTCTACCTTGGCTCCCAGAACATTTGAGAATTTGTGTGTGCCCTTTAAGAGTGAAGTTTCTATTTCCAACAACCCTCTGGCTCTCTTGAAAGTAAGCCCTCCTGGCCATCAAAGCCAAAAGTTCTGGGGGCTCATCTTCCTGGTTCAGGACCCCTGGGCTGGGGAATCTCATGTGAGGCTTGGACCCTTTGCTCCTTTGGGAGAACCTCTGCAATTGTAATTATCCTCTCATTGTATGTTTCCCACTTGGGAGTATAAGTATGTACTATACTGTGGCTCCACCCTTCCTACCCATCTCATTTTGGTTCCTTCTTTATACCTTTAGTTGTAGAAGATCTTTTCTGCTAGATTTTGGTCTTTCTCATCAATAGTTGTTCTGTAAATAGTTGTAATTTTGGTGTGCCTGTGGGGAGCGGGGGCTCAGGGTCTCCATTTCATACTCACCAAATTAGCTACGTTCAATTCTTTGTGGTTTATTTCACAGAAATAATTATTTCTTTTACCATTTAAACAATATTTATTATGAAGTGCTTAGTACCAAATATCAACTATTCCATGGCATTATTTTTGGAGAGCATTCTGTTCTTGATATTGCTAATCACTTTTATCTTTTTTCTATAGTATCATTTTATCAATTCTGTGTCAGTTTCTTTTCTGTCAGTTTTAATGAGTGAGATTTCCCTGTACTGGTTATTTGCAGTTGTTTCCTATGGAAGTGTTCAGAGCATTGCTATTAAAACTACACTGCCAAGGATACCTTAATTTAACACCGTGCAATTAAAAAAGCACTTTGACACATGCTCTTATTTTTATTTTCATCCTACCACAACCTGGTGAACCAGATAGGATAATTATTATATATTTTTCACAGGTGGATATTTGAGATCAAACAGACTGTAAAATGTTTCCAAGTAGTAAGTGATTAAAACCTAGTCTCCAAGTCTAGACTTCACTACCAAGTATATGGAAATTAATACCTCTCTTTGTACTTAGCATAAGTATTCTTCTTCTAGGTGCTTTTAGCCCATCTTAAAATTGGCAGTGAGACATAACTTTTGTTATTGTCATGAAATGACTCAATAAAAGAGTAAATTTATCTATTGTTCATTTCCTTCTTATATGAACTTTAAATTATATAGAATTTGGGATTATCTAAAGGAAATATTTGCTTAATTGACATTAATAGGATCTATTTCCTATTCAGTGGATAATTAGCTGGTTATTCAACTTCATAGATCAAAGTTTCTTTACCTTTATAAGGCCTTGACTTATACCCAAATATCTAAAACTAATATTCAATGAGACTAATTCTCATTACGTACTGAACTGAGACAAAACCATGATATCTTGAATCAAACACAAGATTGAAACACAAGATGAGACTCTCATAACCCTACCTTTCTGCAAGTATAACAGAACATTCTATGGAACCCCCCCCCCCACTGTGTCATTCTCAGCCTTAGTTCTCCTCCCTGCACAAAACGGAGCATCTCAAGGTAAGACAAACTGAAACCAATGTCTGAGGTAATTCCATGGGGAAGAGAATGGGAAATCCTCTTCTTCCTTTTTTTCCTCCATTTGTTCTTACCTCTCTGTCTCTCCCCTCATTGCCTTTCTTTGATGTAGGGTTGACTACTGTTGCACTTCTTTGACTCAACAAACAAGTAGTTTATGCCTACCACATGCCAACACGGTGTTAAGTACAGGAGTTCATGATTGAGAAACAACTCTTATTGAAAATTATAAGAAGACTTTGAAGTCTCTTAGATAGCCTCATCTACCGGAAATCAGACAACAGAAACAAGAAGAACTACAATCCTACAGCCTGTGGAACAAAAACCACATTCACAGAAGTATAGCCAAAATGGAAAGGCAGAGGACTACATACCAGATGAAGGAGCAAGATAAAACCACAGGAAAACAACTAAATGAAGTGGAGATAGGCAACCTTCCAGAAAAAGAATTCAGAGTAATGATAGTGAAGATGATCCAGGACCTCGGAAAAAGAATGGAAGCAAAGATTGAGAAGATGCAAGAAATGTTTTGCAAAGACCTAGAAGAATTAAAGAACAGAGGTAACTGTTTGAATACAATAACTGAAATGAAAAATACACTGGAAAGAATCAATAGCAGAATAACTGAGGCAGAAGAACGGATAAGTGACCTGGAAAGAAAGGTGGAAATCACTGCTGCAGAACAGAATAAAGAAAAAAAGAATGAAAAGAAATGGAGACAACTTAACAGACTTCTGGGACAATATTAAACATGCCAACATTCGCATTATAGGGGTCCCAGAAGGAGAAGAGAGAGAGAATGGACACGAGAAAATATTTGAAGAGATTATAGTCCAAAATTTCCCTAACATGGTAAAGGAAATAGCCACTCAAGTCCAGGAAGCACAGAGAGTCCCAGGCAGGAGAAACTGAAGTGGAAACACACCAAGATGCATAGTAATCAAATTAACAAAAATTAAAGACAAGGAAAAATTATTAAAAGCAACAAGGGAAAAACAACAAATAAACTGCAAGGGAACTCCCATAAGGTTAACAGCTGATTTCTCAGCAGAAACTCTACAAGCCAGAAGGGAGTGGCACGATATATTTGAAGTGATGAAAGAGAAGAACTTACAATCAAGATTACTCTACCCAGCAAGGATGTCATTCAGATTCGATGCAGAAATTAAAAGCTGTACAGACAGGCAAAAACTAAGAGAATTCAGCACCACCAAATGAGTTATACAAAAAATGCTAAAGGAATTTCTCTAAGTGGGAAACACGAGAAAAAAAGGACCTACAAAAACAAACCCAAAACAATTAAGAAAATGGTAATAGAAACATATATATAGATAATTACCTTAAATGTGAATGGATTAAATCTCCCAACCAAAAGACACAGGCTTGCTGAATGGATGCAAAAACAAGACCCATATATATGCTGTCTACAAGAGACCCACTTCAGATGTAGGGAAACGTACAGGCTGAAAGTGAGGGGATGGAAAAGATGTTCCATGCAAATGGAAGTCAAAAGAAAGCTGGAGGGCTTCCCTGGTGGCGCAGTGGTTGAGAGTCTGCCTGCCGATGCAGGGGACACGGGTTCATGCCCCGGTCTGGGAAGATCCCACATGCCGTGGAGCGGCTGGGCCCATGAGCCATGGCCGCTGAGCCTGCACGTCCAGAGCCTGTGCTCCACAACAGGAGAGGCCACAACAGTGAGAGGCCCACGTACCGCAAAAAAAAAAAAAAAAAAAAAAAAAAAAGAAGACAGCTGGAGTAGCAATACTCATATCAGATAAAATAGACTTTAAAATAAAGAATGTTATGAGAGACAAGGAAGGACACTACATAATGAACAATGGATCAATTCAAGAACATGATTAAAATTAGAAATATATATGCACCCAACATAGGAGCACCTCAATACATGAGGCAAATGCTAGCAGCTGTAAAAGAGAAAATTAACAGTAACATAATAATAGTGGGGGACTTTAACACCTCACTTACACCAGTGGACAAATCATCCAGACAGAAAATTAAGGAAACAAAAGCTTTAAATGACACAATAGACCAGGTAGATTTAATTGATATTTATAGGACGTTCCATTTGAAAACAGCAGATTACACTTTCTTCTCAAGTGCACATGAAATATTCTCCAGGATAAATCATATCTTGGGTCACAAAACAAGCCTCAGTAAATTCAGAAAAATTGAAAGTGTATCAAGCACCTTTTCTGACTACAACACTATGAGATTAGAAATAAATTACAGGGTTAAAAATGTAAAAAACCACAAACACATGGAGGCTAAACAATACATTACTATATTACCAAGAGATCACTAAAAAGATCAAAGAGGAAATCAAAAAATACCTAGAGTCAAATGAAAATGAAAACACGATGATCCACAACCTATGAGATGCAGCAAAAGCAGTTCTAAGACAGAAGTTTATAGCAATACAATCCTACCTCAAGAAACAGAAAAATAAACAATTTAATCTTACACCTAAAGGAACTAGAGAAACAAGAGTAAACAAAATGCAAAGTTAGTAGAAGGAAAGAAATCATAAAGATCAGACCAGAAATAAATGAAATAGAAACAATGAAAACAATAGCAAAGATCAATAAAACTAAAAGCTGGTTCTTTGAGAAGATAAACAAACTTGAGAAACCATTAGCCAGACTCATCAAGAAAAAGAGGGAGAGAACAAATCAATAAAATTAGAAATGAAAAAGGAGATGTTACAATGGACACCGCAGAAATACAAAGCACCATAAGAGACTACTACAAGCAACTCTATGACAATAAAATGGACAACCTAGAAGAAATGGACAAATTTGTAGAAAGGTATAACCTTCCAAGACTGAACCAGGAAGAAATAGAAAATATGAACAGAGCAATCACAAGTAATGAAATTGAAACTGTGATTAAAATCTTCCAACAAAGAAAAGTCCAGGGCCAAATGGCTTCACAGGTGAATTCTATCAGACATTTAGAAGAGAGCTAACACCCAAACTTCCCAAACTCTTCCAAAAAATTTCAGAGGAAGGAACACTCCCGAATTCACTTTACAAGGCCACCCTCACCCTGATACCAAAACCAGACAAAGATACTTAAAAAAAAGAAAATTACAGACCAATATCACTGATGAATATAGATGCAAAAATCCTCAACAAAATACTAGCAAACAGAATCCAACAACACATTAAAAGGATCATACCCTATGATCAAGTGGAATTTATCCCAGGGATGCAAAGATTCTTCACTACATGCAAATAAATCAATGTAACACACCATATTAAAATATTGAAGAATAAAAACCATATGATCATCTCAATAGATGTAGAAAAAGGTGACAAAATTCAACACCCATTTATGATAAAAAAAACTCTCCAGAAAGTGGGCATAGAGGGAACCTACCTCAACATAATAAAGGCCATATATGACAAACCGACAGCAAACATCATTCTCAGTGGTGAAAAACTGAAATCATTTTCACTAAGATCAGGAACAAGAGAAGGATGTCCACTCTCACTACTCTTATTCAACATAGTTTTGGAAGTCCTAGCCATGGCAATCAGAGAAGAAAAATAAATAAAGGAATCCAAATTGGAAAAGAAGAAGTAAAACCATCACTGTTTGCAGATGACATGATACTATACATAGATAATCCTAAAGATGCCACCAGAAATCTACTAGAACTGATCAATGAATTTGATAAGATTTCAGGATACAAAATTAATGCACAGAAATCTCCTGCATTCCTATACACTAACAACGAAAGATCAGAAAGAGAAATTAAGGAAACAATTCCATTCACTACTGCAACAAAAAGAATAAAATACCTAGGAGTAAACCTACCTAAGGAGGTAAAAGACCTGTTTTCAGAAAACTATAAGACACAGATGAAAGAAATCAAAGATACCAAAAACAGATGGAGAGATATACCGTGTTCTTGGATTAGAAGAATCAATATTGTGAAAATAACTATACTACCCAAAGCAATCTACTGATTCAATGCAATCCCTATCAAATTACCAATGGCATTTTTTTTTACAGAACTAGAACAAAAAATCTTAGAATTTGTATGGTGACAAAAAAGACCCTGAATAACCAGAGCAATCTTGAGGGGAAAAAAAAAAACAGAGCTGGAGTAATCACACTCCCTGGCTGCAGAATATACTACAAAGCTACAGTAATCAAGACAATATGGTACTGGCAGAAAAACAGAAATATAGATCAATGGAATAGGATAGATAGCCCAGAGATAAACCTACACATCTATGGTCAACTAATCTATGAGAAAGGAGGCAAGGATATACAATGGAGAAGACAATCTCTTCAATAAGTGGTGTTGGGAAAATTGGACAGCTACATGTAAAAGAATGAAATTAGAACACTACTTAACACCATACACAAGAATAAACTCAAAATGGATTAAAGACCTAAATGTAAGACCAGACACTATAAAACCCTTAGAGGAAAACATAGGAAGAACACACTTTGACATAAATCACAGCAAGATCTTTTTTGACCCACCTCCTAGAGAAGTGGAAATAAAAAGAAAAATAAACAAATGGGACCTAATGAAACTTCAAAGCTTTTGCACAACAAAGGAAACATAAACAAGATGAAAGACAACCCTCAGAATGGGAGAAAATATTTGCAAACAAATCAACAGACAAAGGATTAAACTCCAAAATATAGAAATAGCTCATGCAGCTCCATATTTAAAAAAATAAAACAAACAACCCAATCAATAAATGGGCAGAAGACCTAAACAGACATTTCTCCAAAGAAGTCATACAGATGGCCAAGAGGCACATGAAAAGCTGCTCAACATCATTAATTATTAGAGAAATGTAAATCAAAACTACAATGAGAAAAAAAAAAAACTACAATGAGGTATCACCTCACACCAGCTAGAATGGTTGGGCATCATCAGAAAATCTACAAACAACAAATGCTGGAGAGGGTGTGAAGAAAAGAGAACGCTCTTGCATTGTTGGTGGGAATGTAAGTTGATACAGCCACTATGGAGAACAGTATGGAGGTTCCTGAAAATAGTAAAAGTAGAATTACCATATGACCCAGCAATCCCACTCCTGGGCATATACCCAGAGAAAACCATAATTCAAGAAGACACATGCACCCCAATGTTCATTGCAGCACTATTTACAATAGTCAGATCATGGAAGCAACCTAAATGCCCATCAACAGATCAATGGATAAAGAAGATTTGGTACATATATACAATGGAACATTAATCAGCCATAAAAAGGAAAGAAACTGGGTCATTTGTAGAGATATGGATGGACCTAGAGACTGTCATACAGAGTGAAGTAAGTCAGAAAGAGAAAAACAAATATCCTATATTAACGTATATATGTGGAATCTAGAAAGTGGTACAGTGAACCAGTTTGCAAGGCAGAAATAGCGACACAGATGTAGAGAACAAATGTATGGATGACAAGGATGGAAACTGGGGTGGGGGTGGTGGCGGTGGGATGAACTGGGAGATTGGGATTGACATATATACACTAATATGTATAAAATAGATAACTAATAAGAACCTGCTGTATAAAAAAATAAAATAAAATTCAAAAAAAAGAAAATTATAAAACGTTGATCCACATATTCTGAAGAAAAAGCTATGGAAATTTAATCAATAAAGTAGGGAGGCTGTTGTACTATAGCTTATTGTTATCTCCAATCTGCAAATGTAACAACAAACATACTTCGTGGTTTTTATTTATTACATATCATTTTCTCCTTCAGCCAGATTTGTGCCTTATAAAAATAACCAAATATTTGTTTACAAATTGTTATAATGAAAATCTGTAGCCTGCTGCAATAAGATTCATGGTCACAATAACTTTGAACACATTCATTTGCTTTTGGAGTGTGGGGGAATAATTTTAATTTAAATTTTTTGCATAAATTATTTATATGTTGAGTCCAAGATGCAGTGCAATTATGACAACATTTTTTAGAAGTTTAAAATTTATAAATACCTCTTTACATTTTGGTGGCACTAGATATTGTTTTCTAGAAAGCTGTATTTTTTGTTGTTTGAACAGCAGTTAGCTGTTTTCACTTTCTCTAACAGATGGAACCAAAGCATTGTGAACATTTTTATTAAAACAACAAATGAAGCTATGAAAGAAGTGTCACATTGCCAAGTATTCATCTTGCAAATTAAATTCTACAACTTAGCAGGTGGTTTAAGTTCCCTTTAGAAATTTAAAATCAGCTTATTTCATTTATCTGTGGTTTAACAGAGACACAGGTTCACTGCTGTATTCAGTTTCACAGAATCTCTTTGCATGTTGCTTAGAATTGACAGTTGGGAAAATATTTGCCAACTCTCACTCAAAACAGCTCACAAACGCCACATTCAGATGGCTGAGTCTTTGATTTCTTTCACTGTTGAAGTCTACTATTTGGCTCTGTAATCAATTTCAAGGCCCGGATGGATCCAAAAATTTAAAGCCCACACTCAGTGTGTTTTTTGGTTTTTTTTTCCTACCATTTTGATAAACATTAACATTCAGGCACTGGCACTATATTATCCAATACAGAAAATTCCAATATTAGATAGTAATTGCTATAGATAGAAAATTTGTGTCTCCCCAAAATTCATATGTTGAAAACTTAATTCCCAGTGTGATGGTATCAGAAGTTGGAGCCCTTGGGAAGTGATTAGGTCATGAGGATGGAGCCCTCATGAATGGGATTAGTGCCCATATAAAAGAGACTCTAGAGAGTCTTCTCTCTCCTTCTGCCATGTGAGGACACAGTGAGAAGGCATCATCTATGAACCAGGATCTGAGCTCTCACCAGACACTGAATCTTCTGGCACCTTGATCTTGAGCTTCCCAGCCTCTAGAACTTTGGCTAATAACTGTTGTTTATTAGCCACCCAATCTACAGTATTCTGTTAGAGTAGCCTGAACCGATTCTAGCTTAGAGAACAACAGTGAAGCAATTGACACATCCAAGTCTCTACAGGGCTGTACTGGTGAACTATAGTAAATTAGATATATTAAAGTACTGCCTTCTGCAGTCATTTCAGAGGTGATGAAGTAAACCTACCTTTTCTGCTTCTAAGTCAGTGCCATAAGATTAATTTCACAAAAACATCATTTTTCCTCCAAAAAAGTTTTTAATGTTTTCCCACTACCTACAGAATAAAACTTAGATTCATCATTCACAGACTTCAATTTTGCCTCCAAACTCTTTTTACAACTACTTCTCAAAAGATCTTCTTGTTCCAGATAAACTGGTCTATTTATTAATTGTCTCCCAAGCAAGTTGGTACTACTTTGCCTGCCCCTCTTTTCACGTTTTATATACCTTCCTCCTCCTCTTTGATTGTCTAAATCATTCTTTTCCCTGCAGGCACAACTTAAATCACAACACAATGAAATCCTTCTTAACCACACTAGATTTTATTTGTTTCTTCTTTAAACCTCTCTAGCATCACTTATTACATGATAGCTTGTATGGTTCTTTATATTCCATGTATACATTCTACCTCCCAATTAGAATGTAAGATCCTGAGGGTAGAGATGCCACTTTACACACCAGTACCTAGGACATAGTAATCAATAATATGTATTGATGTTGGCAGGCTACATCAAAAATATAAAACATACTTACTGGTAGCTCATAGCCCTTGGGGTTTAAAATTATAGCTGAAGTTTTGCTTGTCTAGCATGCTTTCTCACTTCCTTTCTTCAGGCTTTTTTGGGGACTTCACCCTCAGTCTATGCGGAGTTGACAATTTTAGTGTTGAATTTTTAAGAACAGGCTAGTACATGAACTTGGTTATGACTAAATACAAGCAAAAATTGAATTCTCACTCACACTGCGTCCAGAGTGCTTTGGTTCTGAGCTTTCCTCCACATTATCCTTACTGTGGAACCCAGGCTAAGATTTCAGTCCCTATCTGGAACAATGAAGAAGCAAAGAAATAAAGTGTGGCAAATTGTGCACTGGCTCTTAAAACTTGCTAAGGAAGTGACACACATGAACTGGTAGAAGGCTAAACATCAATGAAATAGATTTGAGAACCCAGAATTAAATCTTCACATTTATCATCAATTGATTGTTGACAAGGATACAGAGAAAATTCAATGAGAGAAAAATAGTCCTTCTACCAGATGGTGTTGGGACAATTAGATATCCGCATAAAAAAGAATAAAGTTGAACCACTACCTCACACCATATAGGAAAATTGATTCAAAATGAATCATAGAGCTAAATGTAAAAGCTAAACGTGAAATATGAAATAAAAGGTAAATGTAAAGTGTGAAGTTAGTTAAATGTAAAAGCTGAAATTATAAAACTCTTAAAAACAGGACTAAATCTTCAAGACCTCAGGTTTCCTATATATGATACAAACAAAAATGTTTCCTTATATATGGCACAAACAAAAGAAAAAAAATAAATTAGACTTTATTAAAATGAAAAACTTTGAGCTTTAAAAGACTCTATCAAGAAAGTGAAAAGACAACCAAAGGAATGGGGGAACATAATTGCAAACCATATATCTGACAAGGGACCTGTATCCAGAATATATAAAGAAGTCTTACAACTCGACAATAAAAAGACAACCCAGTTAAAAATGGGCAAAAGATTTAAATAGACATTTCTCCAAAGAAGATGTACAAGTGACAAATAAGCACATGAAAAGATAGATATTCAACATTGTTAGTCATTAAAGAAATGCAAACCAAAATCACAACAAAGTACCCTCAAGAATAGTTAAATGATTAAAAAAAATTAAACGATAGAAAATAAGAAGTGTTGGTGGAGAAATTGAAACACTTATACATTGCTGGTAGGAATGTAAAATAGTTCAGCTTCTTTAGAAAACAGCTTAGCAGTCCCTCAAAAAGATAAACATAGAGTTACCACATGACCCAGCAGTCTCACTCTTAAGTATATATGCAAAAGAAATAAAAATAAACAAAAACCTGTAAACACATATTCGTAGCAGCATTATTCATAATAGCCAAAATGTGGAGACAACCAAAATGTCCATCAATGTGTGAACAGATAAACAAAATGTAATAGTAAATCTATACATTGAAATATTACCCAACCATTAAAAGGAATGAAATACTGATTCTGCTACAACTTGGATGAATCTTGAAAACATTATGTTAAGTGAAAGAAGCCAGTTATGAAAGGCCACACATTGTATGAAACATCCGGAATGGGCAAATCTGTAGAGACAGAACATAGGTTAGCAATGTGCGGGGGCTGGTGGGAGAGGAAAATGGGGAGTGACTGCTAATGAATATGGGGTTTCATTTTGGACTGATGAAAACTTTCTGGCATTCGATAAAGGTGACAGATGTACAACTCTGTGAATATACTGAAAACCACTGAATCATACAATTGAAGGTGGTGGATTTTATGGTTGGTGAATTATTCCTCAATAAGGCTGTTATTTTTTTAAGTGATATCCATTACTTCTGCTCCCTTTCATTGGTCAAAGTCACATGGCCATAAGTTACCCCCAATGAAACAGGGAAGTGCAATCCTACCTTGTGATGGAAGGAAAGTGGAAATATCTGGTGAACTGTATTAATGACTATAAGCAATGCCCTCAGCCTTTAGTTATACAGGTAAGCATGAGTCTCAGGGTAGGCCAATCATGACACTACAACCTCCTGGACACAGTGATTGGTCCTGCAGTAGGCATGTAGCATAAGCAAGGACAACAAGTCCTTTTATGGCATGGATGTATGTTACAGACAGAAAAACTGGGGTATTACTAAACAGGAGGATGGTAGTTGGGGACTATCAGAAGCCATATAAAAGATATCAGCCTTGTGGAGAGAATGTTCATCCAGCTATGACTTTTCACCCCCTGGATTTTCAAGACACAGAAGAATTCTAATTAATGAGTCATTAACAAAAAAACGGGTTTCTAATCATAATTCTTTGCTTAACGGAGGTCTCACATGTTTCCTAAGAAATTCTGACAGTGTTTCTTCTTTGCCACCTTCCTGGATCTGCTCTCTTCCCCTCACTGTTTCCAATGCCTTAAGGGAAGGATTCTCCTTCTACCCAGGCTCTCAGGCTCCCCCTTGCTTACAACCTCAGAATCCATCTTTTTTTTTTTTTTTTTTTTCTGCGGTACGCGGGCCTCTCACCGTTGTGGCCTCTCCCGTTGCGGAGCACAGGCTCTGGACGCACAGGCTCAACGGCCATGGCTCGCAGGCCCAGCCGCTCTGCGGCATGTGGGATCTTCCCAGACCGGGGCACGAACCCGTGTCCCCTGCATTGGCAGGCGGACTCTCAACCACTGCACCACCAGGGAAGCCCCAGAATCCATCTTTGATGTTGCCCCAGATTGAAAGATTTTTAATGGGGCTCATTCCTCCTGTGATTTACTGCCTTTGCTGAACAGCTTCTAAAATGGCTCCCAATGATCCCCAACTCTTCACATATGTATGTGTGAGGGTGGGCTGGACCCTTGAGAGTAGGCTGGACCTGGTGACCTGCCGCTAGCAAACAGAATGCCGCAAAAGTGATGGGATGCCACTTCCAAGATCAAGTTATAAATGACTCCAATTTCTGATTTGCTTGCCCTCTCTTGCTCTCTCTCTTGCTCACTCCATTAGATGGAGACACCATGTTGTCAGTTGCCCTGTGGAGAGGCCCATGTGGCAAGGAACTGAGGGCTGCCTCCAGCCAAAAATCCCAAGAAACTGAATCCTGTCACCATCACTTGGGTGAATATGGGAGTGGACATTCCCCAGTTGACCCTTGAGATTTCTGCAGCCCAGCTGATACCTCGATTACAGCCTGTGAGAGACCTTGAAACAGAGGCCCCAACTAAGCCATGTCCAAGTTTCTGACACATACAAACTGTGAGATCATAAATATTGTTTTAAGTCACTAAGTTTTGGTGTAATTTGTTATGCAGTGATAGATAACCAATATAGTGCCCCTCCCTCAAAATCTTGCCACAAGATTGGGAGTCCTCATGTCTAACTTTGTTCTAAACTACTCTCAAAAATTATCCATTCTGGGATTCCCTGGCGGTCCAGCAGTTAGGACTTGGCACTTTCACTGCCTGGGCCTGGGTTCAATCCCTGGTTGGGGAACTAAGATCCTGCAAGCCACGCAGCAAGGCCCCCCAAAAATAGTACCCATTCTCATTGACTCCTTATTCAAGGCCCTGAACCAAGCAGATTTACTCTGCTTCTCTTCCTTTGACTGAACTGCTTCCTCACCTCAGTATGCTGCCTGGGGAGATTAAAATGGGCCTCATGCCTCCTTCCTTGCTTGGTGGTCTTAACCCAGAGTTTCAGCCCAATGTGCCCCATAGTATCTTTTCCCAGATGCCGCAAGGCTGCTTTCATACTACTAGAGCCTCATTGCTCCTGGACACTCTCCAAAATGCTTCAATTTGCAGTGAGCATGTAGCTAATTACCCATTATAGGAATCTCATGATAATAAGTTTTGGGACTGGATAGAATCAGGATAGTAGTAAAGTACAGAATAGGCTTAAGTAGGCTTCTTATATGAGCAGGTGTTGGTTCTACAATAAGCATGTGATGTCATGGCTACTTGCAATCCTCTGGTGGCCCATCCATCTCTACAGTAATGCCCCAGCTACTCAGCATTCTCCCTCTCATGCTGCCCCCAACATCCCTCCTCACATCCTGGATCCAACCATGCTGCTTTCCTTGGCAATCCCTAGACTTGCTAGGATCTCTCATGTCGGGTGTCTGGCACATGGTTCCCTCTGTCAAGAATACTCATTTCTAGATTACCTTGTACTTCAAAACTTAGCTCATACAGAACTCTCACACTCTCCAGGGATGTCAAGGCTCCTCTCTACCCTGTCCTTCTTCCACAAACTCTCCCCCAGGGTCGAGCAATATTGTTAAGATTGGTCATTCAAAGGCATTTTACTGATCACCATGAAAGGAAAGGAGCTTTTCCTTGGGCTGAGCAAAGGGGTCAAAAGATGAATCCACATAAGGCAGTACTGTGGTCTCCTGATGTACTGTGAAGAGGTGCAGAGAGCTCAGAGCCTGCTCCTGCAGCCTTAGCTTGCAATGGCCTGAGCTAGGTGGGAGCCAGGGTGAAGGATAGAAGGAGGCAAAGGAGGACTTTGAGGCCACTTTCGTTCTAAGCAACTTGGCTTATGCAATTCCCATGGTCTGTCCTAACTCGTTATTTCAACTGATTTAGGGCCAAATCTGATCATTAGTTTCTGTGCATACATTTCTCTATGGAACATTGAAATGAGGGACTACTGATTAAAAAAGGATTGGGTAATCCAGGTCCCAGCTATCTATGTCTTTCTATATAAATGTATATGACATTCCATTTGATGGGACTTTCTTCCTCTGGGAGGCTCTCTGTGGCTCCCAGGCTGAGCTGGGTTTGTTCGCTGGCTCCTGTAAGACTTCGTACTTACATCTGATATAACACATTACACTTTGATTATTCTTTAACTCATGTGTTTCTCCACCAGATGAGGAGCTTCTTGAGAGAAGTGATCATGTCGTTCAACTTTGTGTCCTCAGTATCTTGTATGGTTCTTGTCCCATGGTATTTTCTCAACATTTAAAATATTTAGTATATGAATTATACATATATGAATATATATGTGTGAATATATTTAATACAGGAATCAATGCTATATGATTCCTTAGTTCTTTTTAAAATTTTATTTAATTAATTACTTTATTTATTTACTTATTTACTTTTTTAAATTTTTTTATTGGGGTATAGTTGTTTTACAATGTTGTATTAGTTTTTACTGTACAGTGAAGTGGAGTTCCCTGTGCTATACAGCATGTTCTTATTAGTTATCTATTTTATACATATTAGTGTATATATGTCAATCCCAATCTCCCAATTCATCCCCCCCACCCCAGATGCTTTAGTTCTTATCCCATCTTTGTCACACGATAGCCATTGATCATTACAGTATCGTGACTTGTTCTGTTATTAGTTAGCATTTACAAGTCTCATCCCTCCATTCAGAAATCACATTCTGTCCATTTCCATTTGATGTCAATTCCTGTTCCTGTCTTATCCCCTTTCTAGGTGGTCTTGATGACTCCTCATGTCTACAGTCTGCTCTGCACTGCTTCAAAATTAAATAAGATGATATTGAATCTGTATATCAATTTTTTCATCCAAGGAATCAATAGAGTGTGAAATATTCAAGCCTGAGACAGGGTTGGTGAGTGAGCCCATGAATCTATCTAGGAGAACCCTGTAAGTAATTGGGGTTGAGGCTGTTTAACTGGCTCCTTCTGCTTGGGTTTCTAGGACTCCTCTGTCTTGGCCAAGCCCTCCCACACACAGATACCCGCTCACACATTCAACTTGAACCACAGTGGTCAGAGCCCTGGATCCCCAGGGAAGCTCAGCCAATGTGTCCTGCCAGCAGCTGGGATCTGCCCATTACCCTGCTCCTGCCAGCCCTACCCCAAGAGGATTCGGCCCAGCCTGCCCTCTCTTGATTTGGTGTTACTAGTAACATAAAAGACTTAGCCAGTGTCTAAAATATAGTAGACAGTTATCATTTCACTTCTCTCGTGTAACAAAGTGGTCAACTGGGGCAGCTTCCCCTCAGACAGTGGAAAGTCCTGTCCACAGGTCAGTGCCCATCTGGACCTTCCCTGTGGTTCCCCACAGCCTCCTTCCTTCAACTCCTCTCAGAAGGCTGAACATCCATCTCTACGTTTACACCAGTTTCTACAAGAGATCCAACCAAATGAAATAGGTTGTGATTGTCTGTGGATTTTTATTCAAGGTGGGCGGCTCTGGGAGCATGAGGGTCTCCAATGCAGCCTTTACTGTCTGAATCTATCTGCCTTTTTCACCCCCTGGTGTCCTCCCAGGTGACCCAACATGCTGAGCACACCCCCCAGGGACATGTGTCTGGCCCTCGTACTCACAGCAGTGCCTCTGCCAGGAGTTCTGGTTTAAAAAGTTTCCTCCTTCTCATTATACTTGTTTTGGATGCACTGAGTATGATTTGGCACTGTGTCTGATAATAGTTCCTTTTCTCACCTATTCAACCACCTTCCTCCCTTTTTTCTGATGTTTGTTCTAGAATTAGGCTGCATTTGCCATGCCTTGGGTGTGTTGGCCTGTTCCCAGGCATTTGGCATCCCCTTCCCCAGCTGATCCTGAATTGTTTACCACTAAACCCCTGCTTTGGGAAAACCCTAACAATTGACTGGGACAGCAAAGCTTTTTCCATTTCATTGATGTGCGTGCTGAGCCCGAGGCAGTGTTTTCTCCTAGATCTGCATGCAGGGAGGCAGATTAATCAAAAAGATCTTAAGCAGGCACTGTTTGTTTTGCATGAACAAACAGCAATTGTTCTTTGTTTAAATTTAATAGTTAAAAATGAACAGTTCCGGTGATAATTACCACATATTTATATTGGTATTTTACTTTTTAAGCTCTAGAAGAACAGCAGTTTAACTCGATTGAATCACATTTATCAAGCCAAAGGTTAAGTACTACTACTGCCTTTTAACACTAGAGAAGACAGAGAATTTAGTAAGAAAATGCCCAATAATTATGTGCAAATACATGTCTTTTGTGCGGGAGGGAGTGAAGCGAGAGCTAAGAGGAACTAACAGTAGATCAAAGGAAATAAGTCTAACATTTGTCTATTAATATTGGGGAACATACATAGGAAATCATCTTTGTTGCCCACATTTGCATATGGCTAACTTCTGTCATTGGATGAATGAAGCATGTTTGTCATAAAAGACACTGCAGTACAAACCAAATACTAAGCACTTCACACCACAAAACTAATCCTGCTGATGCAGCCCTTATCATGCTGTGAGAATGTCGACAGTGGCATTTTTAATAAGAATATTGTTAATGATAATCTCATGATTTATGAAATACATTGCTGGTTTTAGAGTCATGCTTAATTTTAATCCTGTTTCTAGGCACCAGAAAGAGGAAAGTTTCTTTTTTCATTGTGATAGTCTATTTGCACCTCTCTTTAAAATATGTCTTTCCAGTGCATGGTACACAGGTATTTAATTAAAACTCATCCATATGAAAGCTTTCTACCTGCTCCTAGTAAATAATTACAAATAGAAATGTTTGAAAGAGACTGAGTTACGAATTGAAAACAATTACCAATTTGGAATTAGAAATAGAGTAGATTACATAGAACACGTTTATAAAAATGCGCCTTTAGTTATTTTCACTTTAGAGATTTAAGATAACAGTTTAAATTATAGAATTACAGAACTGGAAGTACTTTGCAGGTTACCAAGATCAGCCTCTTCTCACTCTCCTTAGATAAGGTAACAAGAGGTTAATTATGTATCTGAGACTACAGACCTGGTGAGAAGGATGGAACTAATTCAAAAAGCTCCTGATTTCTAGATTAACATTCTTTCTACAACCTCCACTAGTGTTCCAGTAGTAAATAAAATTAATTTGAAGTATTAAGTTTCATTGTATTTTAATAGATCGATTTTCTCAATGAAATTAAGATATCAATATTTCAGCCAGTCAAACCACTGACTCTGTGTGCATATATTTCATGTTTATAGTATTTTTCATATTTAAAATTCAAGATGTTCTTTTCCTAGACCTAATTTTCAGTCCCTACAATTACTTAAGGTTGAGGGAGGGATAAGACATAGACTTTAAATATTTGCATTTTTTCTGCCAAATGAGAGTTCAAAAAATTAGTTCCACTGAGGTTTTAATATTAAAATATGACTTGAATTGTAGAATACATTAATAGGAAATATATATCCATTCTAAGGTAAGTAAAATGCTTAATCAGTTATTCCTAAGCTGATTTTTTTGTTGTTGTCTTATAAGATTAGGTTGTACATTTCCTTTTATTAGAAAAGTGCTTTACAACACTGGTTGAAGAATACTTCACACAAATAATCTTTCTTGAGAATTTGTAATAAATCGGTGACTGTCTGACAATTAAAAATAGAAATTGCCTTCATATATCACTGTATCAGATAAGCTGCTTCCAGCTACAAGTAACAGAAATCCTAAATTAAACTGATGAAACAAGGAAATGTATTAGCTCACAAACAGAAAGTTTGCTTTGGTTGACTTTACAGCTCAGCCATGTCATCAAGGGCTTTAGTTCCTTTAATCTCTTTGCATGAGTGTCTAAAGTCCCAGCTTCATCCTCTGTGAGGTAGGTACTAGCATTATCCCCATTTTACAAATAAGGAAATTTATGGCCTTAAACTTATGATGTCATGGTCCTTTGTGGTCATGATATGACCTCCAGTAACAACAAGGGCTATATTATTTCCATCCAGTGGGAGAGACAGACACTAGCTTCCTATTGTTCTCTATCAAAAGAAAGGAAGGATATTCACATAAGTCACTAGTACACTTCTAGGATCTTATTGGCCAGAACTGGCCTCACATTCATTCTCATAGCAAACATTGGTGGCAGAGGGTGGAGGATGTGGGGAGGGTTACTTTAACTTAGTCAGACCCACCCTTGAGTGAGGGTCAGTCATTCAACAAGGCATTGCTGCTACTCAGTGAGGAGGGGAGAGGTTCTGCATTGAGTAGAGGAGCCCCAACTTCCCCTCTGAAACACTCTACCCTCTTAATTTCCATGACCTCACTCTTAGCTTGCTTTCTGCCTCTCTCATCCCCACTTCTCAAATTCCTTTTCAGGCTCCTCTTCCCCTTCCCTTTCTCTAAATGTTGGAGCTACCCATGCCCCAATCCTCAGTCTTCTTCTCCTTCTTTCTCTGACTCTCTCCCTTGGTTATCTCACGTGTTCCTGTGGCTTTGAATAGCAACCTAAATTGATAATCTCCCACCCACAACTTTCTCCTGAGCTCCAGATTCATATGTACAGCTTTATGCCATGTGGACATTCAGGTACTTGGGTTTCTTCCTTTTATGTCTCCTCTTTTGCTTAAAATAGTTGTTCTCAAACTTGAGCATGTACCAGAATCGCTTGGACTAAAACACAGATTTCTTGCCCCCATCCTCAGAATTTCTGATTTAGTAGGTCTGTGTTGGGACTAGAGAGTATGCATTTCTGACAAGCTTCTGAGTGATGCTGATGCTGCCCATCTGGGACAACACTTTGAGAGCAAGTGTCCTAGAGTGTTGTCCTCATACAACTGTCCAAAGCTGAGTCACTTCCACAAACAGGGTGCAGCCAGTGGGAAGGGATAAAAAGAGAGGATAAAGGAAGCACATCCATTGTCTGAGGCATTGTCTCTAAAGGTTTATCCATCATGCCTACTGACATTCTATTGGCCCCACATAAGTGAAAGGAACCTGGGAAACACAAAGCAGTTGGGCATTTGTTTACCCAGCTACATTGTAGTGCTGTAAAAGAAGAGGAGAATGGGTTCTGGTAGACAGCCATAAGTCTTCACCCTCTCCAATCTTGTAATACCAACTAGTCAACAGCCACACTTGCTTTCTTTTATTTTCTCCAGTGTTCATCAAGTGTATTTACACTTGGTTCCACACTGCTTAGTGCCCAGGTATTAATTTATGAAGGTAGCTAAGTGACAGCATGGAGAAGTTAATGCCATTGAAAGAAGATTTTTATTACTTACATTTCCCAAGAGAGAGGGGCACATGCACCACAGCACTCAAAGCAAAGGGAAAGTGCTAGGCTTTGGCCAGGAGGCAGAAGACAGGAGCCATAGGAAAGCCTAGACCAAAGCCTTTATTGATGTTTCCACGGGAAAGACAAGGCAGGGCAGAATAAAGAGTTGAGGATCAGCTAGTTTGGCAGGCTTTGGGCTAGAGGAATGGTCTCTAGTTGCCTAGTACCTGGCCCTGGGATGATTTAGAGCAGGGGAATATTGACTTGGTATGTGAGAACTAGATAAAAGGGGGTGTTTGGGTGTATAGCTTGAGGTTGGTTGCTTGGTTTGCATATGAAAGTCATGCTCCCAGCCCAGCCCTTTGCTGTCTCTAAGAATTGGCCAGCTTTGGGAGGGGCAGCCTTTCCCTGGGTCTGTAAGAACCCAGAATGTGAAAACATCCTAAGGTGCAAAAAATATAAAACATGATTCACACACACACACACAAACACACATTCCTCTGTTCTCTGCATGTAGCTGATTCATTCTCATCTTTGGTCTTAATTTATATGTCACCTCAATAGTGTGGTCTTTCCAGAAACATCTTGCTTTAAGTAGACATCAGTCTACTTCACAGATCCTTGTTTATTTCTTTCTCATCATTCATAGCAATGTATAATTTTACTCTTTTAAAATTTTACTGTCTTGCCAGGAGTCAGCTTCATCAGCACAGGATTTATGCCCCTTTTATTCATCTCTGTATTACTCATTTGGAAAAACAATTTTTGTTGGTGACTGAAAACCATTTCCTCTCCCCTCTTTCTTACATAGCAGACTCTCAATTTAGCTCAGGTTTCAAGAGATTCTTGATCTCAGGGAAGATGGGACTAGTGGTCTAGGAGCAGGTAAGTAATCCAATTCTAACCATTGAGATAAAACAAGAAGTTTGGAAAATCTTCTGTAAGTTATATGAGGATGTGATATCTGGAGTTGCAGCAGCTGATTGTAATCATGAGGGAAAGTTCTAGAGAATTGCAGAGATGCCAATCTTGAGACCCAACATCATTAAGCTGCTGCACATACCTAGCAAACACCAACCAATTGTTAAAGGAGATAATAAAGACCACTGTAGTTTAAGCTGCTTTCTATTACAGTGGTTAGATGGAGCCCAAAGTATTATGATTTAGCACACTGCTTGACACATGCAAGCAATATGTGCTCAGTTAATACAGGTATTTGTTTTTGTTGAATAAATAAAAGACTACATAGCTAAGGCAAAATGAGAAAGGTTGTGGGAGGTATCCAGATAATATAACCTACATTAAAAACACAATTTTATTTCTCGGGGTTAATCTTAGTGGGGAGAGAAGCAGGTGCAGGGCACATATTATGCAGACTGGTGATATTTATTAGCCAACTTATACAAATATTCTTTCATTCATTTAAATAACAATGTAATGAGGACTTACTGCTTTGAAAAGTATTACATTAAGGAGGCACACAGTATACTGTTTGAAAATACAGGCCACTAAATACTTAAACACAACCGCTTAAAGTCTGGTGACCTTAAGTTGTCACTAAATCTCATTTAACTTCAGTTTACTCCTCATCATAAAGGAAATATTCACACTTTTAAAAGGTTAGTGTGATGAGATGATACATGTAAAGTGCTCAAAATGTCCTACATGCCCATCAAATAGTAAATAATAAAGTTTTATAATTGTTATTATAATTATTAAGCATAGCTGAGAGAAATGGGACATAAAGATGAAAAATACATCGCCTCTTTCCATAATAAAAATAGCACAGAATATTTAAGTAACATAAAACAGCATGAGGAATGTGAAGGAAGGAAAGGTATTTCTGCTTTGGAAGATAAGACAAGTTTTCAGTAGAAGAGAAGGCATTCGATCTGGACCTTTAAGAAAAGGTTGCATTTTCACATGCAGAGATGAACAGGGAAGCATGTATGTCACTGTGGTTGGAAAGGGAGAACTGACAAACATATTACAGGCAATAAGACATGGGGAGAGGAGGGCAGGAAAATACAAGGCAGTGTAGGTCATGGCTGATAGGATGGCTTGGCACCAGAATAGACTCAAAGAAGAGGCCCATGGAGGTGAACCCATGGAGAAAATGGAAGGGCCACATCTCATGGAGGAGTCTCAATACCTAACTAAGAAGACTAGAGCTTTTTTGGCAGGCAATGAGGTGCCATGAAAAGGTTTTAAAGCAGAGCAAGAAAGTGACTTGATGAAAGTGTGGCAGACACTATTAATACCTCCCCACAGCCATCCTTCCTTTGGTTTGCCCAGCCTCAAGGGATGAAGACCACCAGCTCTGACAATGTAACCCAGTCTGAGCAATGAGTTGTAAGGAAAATCTACTGAGTGCTTCTGGAAAATAAAATTTTTTAAAAGAGAAAGATATACAAAGGGAAAATCATTTTGCTCTCTCCTCCATCTGGTTCCCCTTGCTGAACTCATCCTGTGAATTCTGTTGTGTACAGATACCGTGCTTAGAGCTTCAGCAGCAATCTTGAAGAAAGATCTCTCACACACTTAGGATTCGAGAAGCCTGGGTCTTTGATGACATTATTGAACTGTTGAATCAATTCCTGGACTGCCTACTCCCAGATGACCAGTTAAGTAAACAGTAGATACATTATAGTTTAAGCTGCTACTGGTTAGGTTTCCTGTTATTTGTGGCCACACCATTCTAACTAACTAATGTTGAGAGAGGTGTTTTAGGAAGATTCATAAGGGATCAATGGGATGAATTGATGCAATGATGAAAATAAGGACAGTCAGTAGAAAAACAATTATTGAGCACATCTTGTGTGCATTTTTAAAATTAAGAAACACATGTATAGCACTTACAATGCACCAAACACTATGAAGCACTTTGCTCATTTAATTCTCATTAAACCTTTACAAGGTAAATACTATCATTATCACCATTTTTCAAATAAGAAGACTGAGTCATGGACTGGTGATACAGTTTGCCTAAGGGCACAGAGCTAGCAGTAGTGGAGCATTTACCCAAGCAGTTCAGCTCCAATCTGTGCTCCTAGCCACTAGTATACATTTAATTTACACACAAACACTGTCCTACCCCTATGTGACAATTCTATGAGGGAAAATGCCACCATTATTGCCATTTTTCAGATGAGGAAACGGAAGCAGAGAGGGTAAGTAATTTAGGGTCATGCATATAACAAGGGATGGAGCAGGAAGTCAAGGCCAGTTCCACCCGACACCAGAGACACAACCTTGGTGCCAAATTGCCAGCGATAAGACTGTTCCAGACTTCTAAATCAGAGGAGCGCCTCTACAAAAGTAAAAGGAGAAACTTACACAAGACAGAGATTAGGCAAGAATTAAGGGTAGATTTTATGTTAGGGGAAAGGATGAAAGGTGATTCTGGTTTTTCAAAGCTAAGCTAAAACACAGGGATACTTAAAAAAAAAATTTTTTTTATTGAAGTACAGTTGATTTACAGTGTTTACAATGTTGTTAGTTTCAGGTGTACAGCAAAGTGATTCAGATAGATATATATTTTTTCAGATTGTTTTCCCATATAGGTTATTACAAAATATTGAGTATAGTTCCCTATGCTATACAGTAGGGCCTTGTTGTTTATATATAATAGCAGGTCTATGTTATTACTCCCAAATTCCTAATTAGGGATACTGTTTTTAAAAAGGAAGTCTGGAAAATGAACATTTTAAATTTTTATTTTGAAAGAACACTTCAAAATCCTGTCATCACTCCCCAGTGAGTTAGGTTCAACTCCAAAAGCAGATATTAAGATGAACTATCTTGTTTAAGCAGCAATTTCTATGTGCATCTAAAAACGTGGTCCAGGAGGAACGGGTTAGGGGCCTCTTCCACTTAATCCTTTTGCAATTTCAGATCCCTGAGGCAATTCTCTAAACAAAGCTCCCTGATAACCTACCTCCTCTAGAAGTGGTGCGGGATTGCCTGCCCCCCACTCAGGCCTCTGCCACTACCACACAAGGTCTCCCTCAGTGTAGGACACAAGGAATCACTTGTTTTAAGAACATAATACATGTAGTGCTGTGGAAGGAGTCTCATGATAGGAGCTATATTCACAGGGTCTCTGTGGGCTATTTCCTGGGCTTCCCTCACAGGGCCACCTGCACCCCAGCTCCAACCCTCTATTTTTCCTCTTACAGAACCTTATTTCTACCCCTTGGACAAGGCAGATGAATTTTTTTAGTTTCTGTAGTCACTGTAGAAGTTTAGCTCTAGGTGAAGGCTTTGGTTTGGCGTTAAAATGCCTTTTTCCATCTCCACCTGAAACTCTGTTTGGTGGCCTCCAGGAATTCAACTTAATTCATTCAATAAACCTCCATTAAGCATTGACTAAGTGCCAGGCACCATGCTAGAAGCTTAAAGTTTAGGAAAGTGGTGCTTCTCAAACTGTGACTGCATAGGAAACACCTGGGCATTTGTTAAAACTGCAGGTGCAATAGGTCAGAGATGGGGTTGAGATTCTGCATTTCTAAAAGTCTCCTAGGTGAGTCCACTTTGAATAGCCATAGAGGAAGATTGAAATATAAACAAATAATAAAGAGTTACAGATGCTATGATAAATATGTGAGAAACTGAGAATGGAAAGAGGTTTCCCAAATTTCTCTGGTCTGCACTGCTTCCTCAGTAACCTCCCCTAGACTGCTTATGATTCATTTCAGTATTTCTGGTCCTGCTTTAAACCTCTGCCATCAACTCCTACTCTAAACATTTGCTACACACCTACTCCAACTAATATTCTTCTATGTCTACAAAAGCATCTTTCTGCACCACTATTTCCCTCATACTTCTCCTTTGTTTCACTTAAAGCTTTGCAGAATTCCTTCATCCTGGCTTCTAATTTCTCATCCATGGTTATCAGTCACCCTCAGGAAATTCAATTTTCCAGGCATACGATGCCAGATTCTATGATCTCATCCTTATGAACACTAGTAGTATATAAACATATACATGTTATACATTTACACTTTTATGTTGATTCCTTGTATATAATCATAATAATAGTTAACATGCATGAAAAGCTTAAAATATGCCAAGCACTGTGATATCTCATAAAAGCCTATGAAATGGGTACTCATATTATCCCATTTGAATAGAACTGAAACAGAGAGATTGAAATCACTTTACCATTAACTGGTGGAAACATAGTTTAAATATTGTATCAGCAGTTAGGTCTTCAGAGGATGGTGTCATTTAAAATGAAACTAGTTACAACTAAATCTACTCACTACTGTGGTAAGTTTGGGAAGGTGTGTTAGCCATTCCTGTGGTGTGGGAAATCTCCTCCATGATGTGGAAGGAACTGGACATTTTCTCCTCTGCCTATGAGTAGAAGGAGATCTGGTGTCTATCAAATGTGCTTTCAAATCTGGTTAAATGGCTGTGTCATGGCAACTTATGGCTCTAGATGAGTCAATTAAACTCTTAAATTCAGCTCTGCCTTATATAGATGAAAGATTCACTTTTATTTGATGCTTTATGCTCTGATCAAGCCTTTCAGTCGAGTGTCTCAAAATGCAAATACAAATCTTGGTTTTATAAAATCATCTGGGTTTAGCAGAAGATCTGATCTCACTAGAGAATTGTATCATGTTGGGTTTCTTTTATGCTGTCTCTATAATTGAATTGCCTTTTCACCAGAAAGATTATTTTGAACTCATGGAAAACTTCTTAAAAAAATAAATGACAGTGAAAGCTCAGAGGACATTCAATATGAAACCAAATTATTATAGCATTAAAGGATCTAAGTTAAATCCATGAGGGCAAGCAAATTCAAAGCAAGTTTTTAGGAATAAAATTCCTTCAGTTTCATGCCTCACTGCATGTGCAGGACCACTTCCTTAAACATATAGGAGGGAGTGGAGGCAGTGAAATTATTTATCTGACAACTCCCATGGACCTTCAAATCAGTGAAGGAACTCAAAATATTGATAATAGGAGAGGGATCAGATAATCCAAAAATAATCCAATTTTTTTTTTCAAACGAAGCCTTTCATTATTACTATTCTCTCGTCTTTTCTTTATCCTTGGTGTTTTCTTCAGCATACTTCCCAGAAGCTATCTTTTGGCCATAAAAATGATACCACAAAAGTGAGATTCCATTTTGAGTGCTATTACCACCCGTTCACCTGACCTAATCACCTCCCACCTCTGACCCTCACTGCTTCCCAGATTCTGTCTTCTCGTCTTCATTTTCTTTCTCTCTGTTGGCCCATCCTAACAAGAACAATTGTAAGCAGCTTTTGGCAGGAAAGAGCCCTTTCTCTACAGGAGGCCCTTTCTGCTTTGTCCCTAACCTTAAACCAGGCACCCCTACACTCTACTCATCTTCCACTGAGTACACCTTTCAAATCTTTTGGTCACACAATACCTTGCCTAACCTGTTGGTTCTTCCCACAAATAAAAGAAGTAGAAGGAAAGAAAAAGTAACTAACAGATGACCAGGTCTCTTCCCTAGCTTTCCCTTCAGTAATCTTGCCAACTGTGTCAACAAACTGAGTGAACAAGAGAGCATCTAAAGAAAAATAACAAGAAGTCAATAAGCCTGCACACAAGCCTGCACACAGTGGGGGACGGCAACGACTCTGACCCCCATCTCAATGATTAACTGAGATTACTTCCCCTTTTCCCTTTAAATCTTTCATGGCCAAGCATAGTCTTCGGAGGTGTTTTGGGGGGACACTGAGTCCACCATCTCCCCAGATTGCCGGTATTCAATTAAAAGCAACTTTCATATCCACCAACATTGGCCTCTCTCGAGTATTGATCTTTGAACAGCGAGCAGACAGATCTGATTCGGCAGCACAATCTTTCTTTGTTCTTTTCCTTTAGCCCCCTGTTGAAGCTCAAATTCGAATCCTTCACCAGATCTCCGCACCACACCAATGACAATGGCCAGCTGTTTCAACATGCATGCATGTGGGGGGCTCTAATATAAGCAGGCAAGAAGAGCACTCCAGAATCAGTGGGCAAGTAGCAGTTTGTATCTATTGCATCAAATCATTCAAAGGTCCTGGAACTTAGTGTGCTTCATATTGAGCCTAAAAGCAAATATTTCCTGGCTCTTCCTGTAACAAAGTAAATATTCTGGAGTCACTTTTATTCGTATAGGATAACTCTTTTCTGTAAGTTACAATAACCTCTGTCAGCTCCCCAGATTTCTTTTCTATGACAAGCAGAGGGTGGCCCTGCCTCATACAGGCTCTGATGTGTACACAGTGTGGGCGTTTATCCAGAGCAATTCTCTTTTCTCAATTGTCTTTAGCAACTACTTTGGTTCAATCATGTACACAGCTTTGTAATTCAGAGCATCAGGCATAATTTATCTCTCTTCTTCTTTCTCCCTTTGGAATCAAATTGGTCTGAAATTTGCTAAGTCCTCTTGCCTGGTTTCAATTCAGTACATTAACCTTTCCTCTTTGGCTATTATCCATGCTGCAGGAAAATGTGGGAGGGTGGAAAACCCATCTGCATTCTATTTCTTTTAACATTAAGTCTAGCTAAGTTAACAGAAATATGCTGATTAATCTTTATTATACACAATTCTAGCTCTATAGCCCTTTCTCCACCTATTTCAATTTAGTCAAATAAGGTAATACAATGCAGTTCTGAATCTTTTTCACAAGATGGCACTGTAACTTTCTGTATTTATTATTGAACAAGGAAATACAATAGAATTCTAAAATATAGTTTAAATTACATAAATTGTAGTTGAATACTAAAGAGAATATAATGGCATGAAACTATATTATGATCTAATTTTCTTTAAGATATTTTAACTCCCTTTAAAAAAGTAACCAGTGAAAATCAGAACTCTTTTTAAAAAAATTTCTCCCTTGTTTTTAATATCTATTAAATCAGGAAAGCCTTTTTTTCTTTTAGAATAATATGATATGGTATTTCCACTGAACAGAGATGCTAGACCTCTATTTAGTTTCCGCTTTCTTCGTTCAATTTTTCCAATACTGTAATAAATCCTTACCTGGAGTTCCATTGTTATTTATATACAAAGTGTCAGATTTTTTTTTCCAGAAATTTAGGCTGGGGAGAAATCAGAACTATGAATTCAATTTGGGATCTTATTACCATCTATAAGCACAACCCTATAAAGAGTAGACATTTTTCTAAAGAAGATAGAGATAATGGAAGTGATAGGGGAAATAAAAGAGAAAGTAAAGAATGCATAGTTACTTAAATTCTTCTATGTCCATGCCCTGAGGTGTGCATTACATGTAACTCCATGCAATATAATAGAGAACATTTATTGAGCTCTTATTCTATGCTAAACATTATGTTGGATTCTTTACATGGATGAGCTCACTTGATTCTCAAAGCCCTATAAGGTGGTTACTATTATTATTCATATTTTAATTGGGGCAAACTGATATTCAGTAGGATCATGCATTCATTCATTTCGTCTTTCAGCAAGTGATTATTGAGTGCCTATTATGTGACCTGAACCTTTGAACATGGCACAGTTAGAGTTAAACCCAGAATCTACTGAGACCAAAGCCCAAGACTACTTCACTTAATTACAGAACTATAAAGAATCAATTTCTCAGATAAGCCTAACAGGCAATTAAGTGGTGAAAAAGAGAAAAAGAAATTCCACTATAAAATGAGTAAGCAAATTGACACCCCACCAAATCAGCACTGGTTTCTTGCTCTATGTATTTTTCATAATGTTGATTTGAAACTCCTTTATACAAGGTTCAAATTGGCCAGAATACAGTGTATACATTAATTATAGAATAATTTGACAACCATTTCTTGCACACCATATCTCTCTCAGAGTATAAAACATTTTGGGGTAGAGAAAAAAAGGCCTGGAATGACTTCCAGTTAAAATGGTAGGCTACACAGAAGAGGAAAACCCCTCTATTTCTCCAACAAAAATGAAAATACAGACATCTTAATAAAACATTTTACATCACTTTAATAGTATGTAGCCAACCTCAACACTAGAAGAAAAATCTCCAGGCTACGTAAGTGAAGAAGGAATTTAAAGACTTAGAGAAAAAAGAAATAAAGTTGCACTGTCCATGAGGTAGCAGGATACCATAATCAGGGTCTTGATGCGTTGTGGACATGAGACTCAAAGTGCAGATCCTTGCACAGAAAGAACTCCATTCCCTGCCTAAAGGTAGAAGGTGAGAAAGAATTGTCCTGCCACAGGGCTGACAGCCCTGAGACAGCCATCTGCCTGGGGATGAGGAGGAAATAGTCCACACGGAGGAATCAAATCCATGCTCAAGTGAAAGGATCTAAATTCACTCTACCCACAATATGCAAAAAAACTAAAAAACATGATAATTAATTCAGAACCTCAGTCCAAGCAATGTGAAACCACCCCTGAAGGATGCCTTCCAGGCCCATGTGAAACTGCCAGGAAAAATGAGTCTTATGGAAAAATGAGTCTTATAAGCAGTAATTATATGAGAAATTTAGTGGCCAAAAAAAGAACCCAAAGTGGAGAAACCAAAGCCCCACTAAAAACTGGAGATTTCACAAATATGACAATAAAGAAATCTAAAGGGGACTTTAATATAAACAATTTAAAAATGCTCAAAAATATAGTGTGTGTGTATATGTATATATATATTTTTTTTTCAATGAGCAGTTCATTAACACTGAAACAAGTTGGACTACTAAAACAATGATAAAAAGGAAAGAACAGAGTCACTTAAAAAATCAATAGATGCTAAATAATAATTTAGATCTCTTTAGATAGAAGAAAAAATTAGTGAATTGAAAGACAAATCTATGGAGATAACTCAGAACACAGCACAGAAATAAAAAGATAGATGGATATTAAAGAAGAGTTAGGAGAAGTAAAAGATAGAATAAAAAGATCTGGGCATGAAGACAGATGGCTAAGAGATTTCCAGAAGTGAGTAAAGGGGCACACATTATTCTGAACAAGATAAATAAAAATAAATTACTCTTAAACACATAGTAAAATTGAAGGATAAAGTAACCAAACATAAGAACCCTGTGAAAATCTTAGAAGTAAACAGAGAAAAGACAGATTAACTTCCAAAATGGGCATTAACGTAAGCACTGACTTTTCAGCAGCATGAGAAGATGCAATGAAAAAAAAAAAGTGCCAACATGAAAGATGCTCATCACTGCTAATTATCAGGGAAATGCAAATCAAAACTACAGTGAGGTACCACCTCACCTGGGTCAGAATGGCCATCATTTAAAAGTCTACAAATAATAAATGCTGGAGAGGGTGTGGAGAAAAGGGAACCCTCTTATGCTGTTGGTGGGAATATAAATTGGTGCAGCCACTATGAAGAACAGTATGGAGGTTCCTCAAAAAACTAAAAATAGAACTACCATATGACCCAGCAATCCCACTACTGAGCATATATCTAGACAAAACTATAACTTGAAAAGATACATGCACCCCTATATTTATAGCAGCACTATTTACATAGCCAAGACTTAAAAACAACCTAAATGTCCATCGACAGATGAATGGATAAATAAGATGTGGTATCAATATATATACACAGTGGAATACTAGTCTGCCATAAAAATAGAATGTAATAATGCCATTTGCAGCAACATAGATTGACCGAGAGATTGTCATACTAAGCGAAGTAAGACAAACAGAGAAAGACAAATACCATATAATATCACTTATATGCAGAATCTAAAATATGACACAAGTGAACTTATCTGCAAAACAGAAACAGACTCACAGATGTAGAGAACAGACTTGTGGTTGCCAATGGGGAGGAGGAATAGGGGAGGGATGGATTAGGAGTTTGGGATTATCAGATGCAAACTCTCATACACAGAATGGATAAACAACTAGGTCCTACTGCATAGCACAGGGAACTATATTCAGTATCCTGTAATAAACCATAGTGGAAAAGAAGAATATATATATGTATATATATGTATAACTGATCACTTTGATGTACAGCAGA
Organism: Mesoplodon bidens; assembly: GCF_964165515.1. Lineage (NCBI taxonomy): Eukaryota > Metazoa > Chordata > Mammalia > Artiodactyla > Ziphiidae > Mesoplodon > Mesoplodon bidens. The sequence continues at coordinate 32,989,702 of NC_138174.1, read as the reverse complement.
AATTAACACATCATAAATCAACTATACTTTAATAAAATAAATACTTTTTTAAAAGTGCCAAGAAACAATAACTGTACTGAGCTAAATTTTATCCTAAAGTGAGGGCAAATTAAAGACACTTCCAGATTTATTTATAACATCTAAAAGAAGTGTAAGTTGAACAACATTTTCTTCTTGCACAACCATAGTTTTCTTTTCAATGGAAAACTTGCCCAAAGTGGAGATAACTAACAAGTACATACAGTAAAGCCACTTGTGGTTAAGGGAATGTGTATTGTCTGTCCTGCTAGAAGAGGTTGTTAGTTGCCTTCTTAAGAAACCTCCTGTTACATGAGTGAAAAGTAAACTAAAAAAAAAAATTTGTTTCAGTGAGAAAGAGGGTTAGAGAGCCATAGACTTTCAGACTTCAAAATGTCAGCAATAAAGGTTTTCCTTGAAGAATTTTGTGCATAGCTACAAACCCAATGCATTGCTTTTTCTCCAGGTGCCATATCTATCCTTTGGGCAGGAGTAGACTGGGGACATGTAACTTTTGGTGTTTTAAATTTGAAGCAAGCCAATTCTTCCTTGTGTAGATCTGTTCTGTGCATTGCATGGATGGTAGTTCTATTTTTAGTTTTTTGAGGGACCTCCATACTGTTCTTCATAGTGGCTGCACCACGCCAGTTATTTTGACAACTAAAATTTCCCCCATATTTTTGGAGACCCAGTTCCACTGCACCACAGGACTAATTGCTTTTCTTTACCAGAGCTACCATCAGCACAGTGCTTATCTAAAGACCTTCTTTAGAAGGTTTTATCATCTTCATCATCCATTGTCTTATCACTTAAGCATTTAAACAATGCTGGCTGCAACCAGAGCAGCAGTTTGGTTCTGATTGATGCTAAGTCCCAGTCTCGGCCCAATTATAGCCAATGCAATCTATAAATGTAAATATTGTTCCCTAATTAATCAATCATACTGAAGTCAATTCAATTTATGAAAACTCAGGTTGTAGCTGAGAGGTTTGCACCCTTGTCACCTCTGCACTGTTTCTGTTCCACTGTCCATTGACAACAAGTCCTTCAGCTTGCCTTAATTCTGAGCCCTGAGTACAAAGCCTTTCAACCTCTTACACCCTGTTTGCACCTAGAAATTCAGCCTCAGATTCATATTGTGTAGAATACATTAGGTCAAGGGTCTGGAGAAATCAGTATGTAAGCCATTTGAAAGTCGGTGAGAACATTTGGGAAGAGTAGCATTACCTCGCTCCTAGGGTCAGAGAGCATTTTCAAAATCATAAATAAATAACAGAAAGAAAGGAGGAAATGTTTCCTGCTGACCCCCACCCCCACTCCATTCCAGGCATAACCGAGCCAAGCAAGTAAGGATGTGATAAAGATCCTCAGGTAGAAAACCAATCTGTCTTTTTATAACAATCTTTCCTCATGCAGATAAACATTCTCTCCGGTTAAAGAATAGAGTGAGAAAAATGCTATTGGTGAAATCAGTAACAAAGTGATGAGGTTGGCTTACTTCAGCAGACAGCATCTTTTTGAGGCCTGTTGAGACTGTGCAGCCTTGGTATTGGAGACAGATAACACAGAAAGACCTACGTAAATAAAGGGAGAGGAAATGCAGCCAGGTGTCAGACTGAGCCGAAGCTTAGGAAGAAGCCTGCAAGGGGATGACGGAGGACAAAGTAGCAGCCCCTCCATTCTGTGCTACACAAGTAAGGTGAGTATCCAGGACCAAACATGCAGGAGGACTAAGCTGCTGAAGGAAAAAGAAAGAGGAAACAAAATTGTGCCTACATCCAGGACATGTGTACCTAGGACATCAAGGATTAGGTAATATCCAATGATTCATTCTTTCACCCAACCATTCATTTATTCATTCAACAAGTTTTTTGTTTTGTTTTGGTTTTTGTTTTTTGCAGTACGCGGGCCTCTCACTGTTGTGGCCTCTCCCGTTGCGGAGCACAGGCTCCAGACACGCAGGCCCAGTGGCCATGGCCCACAGGCCCAGCTGCTCCACGGCACGTGGGATCCTCCCGGACCAGGGCATGAACCCGCATCCCCTCCATCGGCAGGCGGACTCCCAACCACTGCGAAACCAGGGAAGCCCCATTCAACAAGTTTTTATGGCACTGTTATTACATGCCTGGCACTGTGCAAGGTGCTGCACAAAGATGAGCATAATAAAATCCCTGTCCTTCAGGTTTTAGTGAGGAAGACTGACAAACAAGCAGGTACAAAACAATGTGATGAAGTGCTTTAGCAGAATACAGGATGCCATGGGAACTTAGAGAAGAGAATGACTCTTTCCTGGAGTTACAGAGAAGGCTGGAAAATACTTCAGAGACCATGTCTTTAAAGGGTGAATAGAAAAACGTAGGACAGGATGCTGAGATCTAGGAGCTGCAGTTGATCCATGATGATCAGAAGCCACATTGCCTGTGAGACAAGGTAGGGAATGAGGCTAGAGAGGTGGGCAGAGGAGGCCTTTCATGAAAGACTTGTGCCATGATGAATCTTGATTTTATGTTGTAAGAAATCCAGAGAAAGTAAAGGACTTCAAACAAGGAGTAATATGGCCAACACTTATTAAAGAACTAACCAACAGCCATTCCCAACTTCCCCCTTCCTTGCCCAATTCTCTCTCTCTAGAGGCTGAAAAAAACTATATATTTTCCTGGTCTCTCTTGCAGCTTACACAGCCGTAGGACCCAGTTCTGGTCAATGTGACATTAGTGGAGCTCTCATGGGTAGGCTTCTAGGAAAGATTTCCTTCCCTGGCAGAAGCAGACAGGCATGTGTGAGGAGGTCTCTCACCACCCTGGCCGCTCCTTTGCTTCTTAGTTCTGAGGCCTGGGGACATGATGCTTGTGCTGCGGGGAAGAAACATCAACAAAGTGCCCTAAAATTTGAAGCTGCTGATCTAATCCCCAAACCATGTGCATCCAGGTTTTTATTACATAAACAACATTCTTATGGCTTAAGCCATTTAAGCTTAACTCCAACTTAAGCTGGAGTTTTCTGTAATGTGCAGCCCAAAACATTCCCCTTACAGAGAATTACTAAAATGTGGTAATTCATAAACTAAATTAAACTTATTCTAGAATTGACTGAGCACTCTAAATCAGTATTCTAGTGGCTCTTATCTTCGCAAAGTGTGTTGCAGATACCTAAAATTCCTCCTACTTTCTGAAAGTATCCTTTATTGTCAGTGTGTCAACTGTGTGATGTTGGGTTGGTCCCAGTTCTCATTCACTACGACTCTTACTCTTTAATTATAGGCATACCTTGAGGATATTGCAGGTTTGGTTCCAGACCACTGTAATAAAGCGAATATCACAACAAACACACGGAGATTTGGGGAGAACAGCAGCCTGGAAAGGGCGTGGGAGCTACAAGCCCTCTCCCTATACCTTGCCCTCTGCATCTCTCCCACCCGGCAGTTCCTGAGCTTTATCTTTCGTAATGAGCCAGTGATCTAGGTCTAAATGGACCATCTGTAAAACCATTTCTATGGAAGAGGACCTTCAAGATGCCGGAGGAGTAAGATGTGGATATCACCTTCCTCCCCACAAATACATCAGAAATACATCTACACATGGAACAACTCCTACAGAACACCTACTGAACGCTGACAGAAGACCTCAGACCCCCCAAAAGGCAAGAAACTCCCCATGTACCTGGATAGGGCAAAAGAAAAAAGAATAAACAGATACAGAAGGGGGACAGACCTGCTCCTCTGGGAGGGAGCCGTGAAGGAGGAAAAGTTTCCACACACTAGGATGCCCCTTCACAGGTGGAGACTGGGGGTAAGTGGTGGGGGGAAGCTTCAGAGGCACAGAGGAGAGCACAACAACGGGGGTGAAGAGGGCAAAGCGGAGAGATTCCCGCAGAGAGGATGGGTGCAGACCAGCACTCACCAGCCCTAGAGGCTTGTCTGCTGACCCGCTGGGGCGGGTGGGGGCTGGGAGCTGAGGCTCGGGCTTCAGAGGTCGGATCCCAGGGAGAGGACTGGGGTTGGCGGCATGAACACAGCCTGAAGGGGGCTAGTGCGCCACAGCTAGCTGGAAGGGAGTCCGGGAAAAAGTCTGGAGCTACCAAAGAGGCAAGAGACCATTGTTTCAGGGTGTGTAAAGAGAGGGGATTCAGGGGGCTTCCCTGGTGGCGCAGTGGTTGAGAGTCCGCCTGCCGATGCAGGGGACATGGGTTCGTGCCCCGGTCCGGGAAGATCCCACATGCCACGGAGCGGCTAGGCCCGTGAGGCATGGCTGCTGAGCCTGCGCGTCCGGAACCTGTGCTCCGCAACGGGAGAGACCACAACAGTGAGAGGCCTGAGTACCACAAAAAAAAAAGAGAGGGGATTCAGAACACTGCCTAAACGAGCTCCAGAGACGGGCACGAGTCGCGGCTATCAGCGCGGACCCCTGAGACAGGCATGAGACGCTAAGGTTGCTGCTGCCTCCACCAAGAAGCCTGTGTGCGAGCACAGGTCACTATCCACACCTCGCTACCGGGAGCCTGTGCAGCCCGCCACTGCCAGGGTCCCGTGATCCAGGGACAACTTCCCCAGGAGAACACGTGGCGCACCTCACGCTATTGCAACCTCACATTCTGCTGCTGCAGGCTCGCCCTGCGTTCTGTACCCCTCCTTCCCCCCCGGCCTGAGTGAGCCAGAGGCCCCTAATCAGCTGCTCCTTTAACACCATCCTGACTGGGCAGGAACAGAGGCCCTCAGGCGACCTAAACGCAGAGGTGGAGTTAATCTAAAGATAAACCTCAGGAGCTGTGCGAACAAAGAAGAGAAAGGGAAATTTCTCCCAGCAGCCTCAGGAGCAGCAGATTAAATCTCCACAATCATCCTGATGTACCCTGAATCTGTGGAATACCTGAATAGACAATGAATCATCCCGAAATTGAAGCGGTAGATTTTGAGAACAACTGTAGACTTGGGGTTTGCTGTAAGTGACTGACTGGTTTCTGGTTTGATTTTTATCTTAGCTTAGTATTTAGAGTTTATTATCATTGGTAGATTTGTTTATAGATTTGGTTGCTCGCTTCCTTTTTTTTATAATATATACATATATTTTTTTCCCTTTTTCTCTTTTTGTGAGTGTATGTGTATGCTTCTTTGTGTGATTTTGTCTGTATAGTTTTGCTTTTGCCATTTATCCCAGGGTACTGTCTCTCTGTTTTTCTTTTTAGATAGGTGAATTTGTTTTTTGGTAGGGTTATCTCTTCTTTCTTTTTTCTTTTTTTAATTTACTTTTAATTTTTAAGAAACTTTTTAATTTTTTTAATAACTTTATTTCTTTTTATTTTATCTTTTCCTTTCTTTCTTTCTTTTTTTCTCCTTTTCTTCTGAGTCATGTGGCTGACAGGGTCTTGTTGCTCTGACAAGGTGTCAGGCCTGTGCCTCTGAGGTGGGAGAGCCAAGTTCAGGACATTGGTCCACCAGAGACCTCCTAGCTCCACATATATCAAATGATGAAAGCTCTCCCAGAGATCTCCATCTCAAAGCTAAGACCCAGCTCCACTCAACAACGAACAAGCTACAGTGCAGGGCATGCTATGCCAAAAAACTAGCAAGAGAGGAGCACAACCCCACCCATTACCAGAGAGCCTGCCTAAAATCATAATAAGTTCACAGACACCCCAAAACACAACACCAGATGTGGTCCTTCCCACCAGCAGGACAAGATCCAGCCTCATCCACCAGAACACAGGCACTAGTCCCCTCAACCAGGAAGCCTACACAACCCATTGAACCAACCTCACCCACTGGTGGCAGACACCAAAAACAGTGGGAAATATGAAACTGCAACCTGTGAAAAGGAGATGGCAAACACAGTAAGTTAAGCAAAATGAGAAGACAGGGAAACACACAGCAGATGAAGGAGCAAGGTAAAAATCCAGCAGACCAAAGAAATGAAGAGGAAATAGGGAGTCTACCTGAAAGGAATTCAGAATAATGATAGTAAGGATGATCCAAAATCTGGAAATAGAATGGAGAAAATACAAGAAACATTTAACAAGGACCTAGAAGAGCTAAAGAGCAAACAAACAATGATGAAGAACAAAATAACTAAAATTAAAAATTCTGTAGAAGAAATCAATAGCAGAATAACTGAGGCAGAAGAATGGATAAGTGACCTGGAAGATAAAATAGTGGAAATAACTACTGCAGAGCAGAATAAAGAAAAAAGGATGAAAAGAATTGAGGACAGTCTCAGAGACTTCTGGGACAACATTAAACACAGCAACATTAGAATTATAGGGGTCCCAGAAGAAGAAGAGAAAAAGAAAGGGACTGAGAAAATATTTGAAGAGATTATACTTGAAAATTTCCTTAATATGGGAAAGGAAATAGTCAATCAAGTCCAGGAAGCACAGAGATTCCCATACAGGATAAATCCAAGGAGAAACGCACCAAGATACATATAAATCAAACTATCAAAAATTAAATACAAAGAAAAACTATTAAAAGCAGCAAGAGAAAAACAACAAATTACATAAAAGGGAATCCCCATAAGGTTAACAACTGATCTTTCAGCAAAAACTCTGCAAGTCAGAAGGCAGTGGCAGGACATATTTAAAGTGATGAAAGGGGAAAACCTACAACCAAGACTACTCTACCCAGCAAGGATCTCATTCAGATTCGACAGACAAATTAAAACCTTTACAGACAAGCAAAAGCTAAGAGAATTCAGCACCACCAAACCAGCTTTACAACAAATACTAAAGGAACTTCTCTAGGCAGGAAACACAAGAGAAGGAAAAGACTTACAATAACAAACCCAAAACAATTTAAAAAACGGGAATAGGAACATATTTATTGATAATTACCTTAAACATAAACGGATTAAATGCTCCAACCAAAAGACATAGACTGGCAGAATGAATACAAAAACAAGACCTGTATACTTGCTGTCTACAAGAGACCCACTTCACACCTAGGGACACATACAGACTGAAATTGAGGAGATGGAAAAAGATATTCCATACAAATGGAAATCAAAAGAAAGCTGGAGTAGCAATTATCATATTAAGCACAGTAGACTTTAAAATAAAGACTATTACAAGAGAAAAAAAAAGACACCAAATAATGATCAACGGATCAATCCAAAAGAAGATATAACAATTGTAAATATTTATGCACCCAACATAGGAGCACTTCAATACATAAGGCAAATGTTAACAGCCAGAAAACGGGAAATTGACAGTAACACAATCATAGTAGGGGACTTTTAACACCCCACTTTAACCAATGGACAGATCATCCAAAATGAAAGTAAATAAGTAAACACAAGCTTAAAATGAAACAAGGTGGACTTAACTATATTTATAGGACATTCCATCCAAAAAAAACAGAATACACTTTCTTCTCAAGTGCCCATGGAACATTCTCCAGGATAGATTATATCTCGTGTCACAAATCAAGCCTTGGCGAATTTAAGAAAATCGAAATCATATCAAGTATCTTTTGCAACAACAACGTTATGAGACTAGATATCAATTACAGAAAAAAACTGTAAAAATACAAACAGGTGGATGCTAAACAATACACTAGTAAATAACCAAGAGATCATGGAAGAAATCATAGAGGAAAACAAACAATACCTAGAAATAAATGACAATGAAAACACAATGAACCAAAACCCATGGGAAGCAACAAAAGCAGTTCTAAGAGGGGAGTTTAGAGCAATACAATACTACCTCAAGAAACAAGAAACATCTCAAATAAACAACCTAACCTTACACCTAAAGCAATTAGAGAGAGAACAAAAAAATGCCAAAGTTAGCAGAAGGAAACAAATCATAAAGACCAGATGAGAAATAAATGAAAAAGAAATGAAAGATATGATAGCAAAGATCAATAAAACTAAAAGCTGGTTCTTTGAGAAGATAAACAAAATTGATAAACCATTAGCCAAACTCATCAAGAAAAAAAGGAAGAAGACTCAAATCAACAGAATTAGAAATGAAAAAGGAGAAGTAAAAAATGACACTACAGAAATACAAAGGATCATGAGAGATTACTACAAGCTACTCTATGCCAAAAAAATGGACAACCTGGAAGAAATGGACAAATTCTTAGAAAAGCAAAACCTTCTGACACTGAACCAGGAAGAAATAGAAAATATAAACAGATCAATCACAAGCACTGAAAATGAGACTGTGATTAAAAATCTTCCAACAAACAAAACCCCAGGACCAGATGGCTTCACTGGCAAAATTCTATCAAACATTTAGAGCAGAGATAATACCTATCCTTCTCTAACTGTTCCAAAACATAGCAGAGGGAGGAACACTCCCAAACTCATTCTACGAGGCCACCATCACCCTGCTACCAAAACCAGACAAAGGTGTCACAAAGAAAGAAAACTACAGGCCAATATCACTGATGAACATAGATGCAAAAATCCTCAACAAAATACTAGCAAACAGAATCCTACAGCACATTAAAAGGATCATGCACCATGATCAAGTGGGGTTTATCTCAGGAATTCAAGGATTCCTTAATATATGTAAATCAATCAACGTGATAAACCATATTAACAAACTGAAGAAGAAAAACCATATGATCATCTCAATAGATGCAGAAAAAGCTTTCGACAAAATTCAACACCAATTTACGATGAAAACTTCCCAGAAGGTAGGCATAGAGGGAAGTTACCTCAACATAATAAAGGCCATATATGACAAACCCACAGCCAACATCATTCTCAATGGTGAAAAACTGAAACCGTCTCCTCTAAGATCAGGAACAAGACAAGGTTGTCCACTCTCACCACTATTGTTGAACAAAGTTTTGGAAGTTTTAGCCACAGCAATCAGAGAAGAAAAAGAAATAAAAGGAATCCAAATTGGAAAAGAAGAAATAAAGCTGTCACTCTTTGAAAATGACACGACACTGTGCACAGAGAATCCCAAAGATGCTACCTGAAAACTACTAGACCTAATCAATGAATTTGGTAGAGTAGTAGGATACAAAATTAATGCACAGAAATCTCTTGCATTACTATACACTAATGATGAAAATTCTGAAAGAGAAATTAAGGAAACACTCCCATTTACCACTGCAACAAAAAGAGTAAAATATCTAAGAATAAACCTATGTAAGGAGACAAAAGACCTGTACGCAGAAAGCTATAAGACACTGATGAAAAAAATTAAATATGATACAGACAGATGAAGAGATACACCATGTACTTGGATTGGAAGACTCAACATTGTGAAAATGACTACACTACCCAAAGCAATCTACACATTCAATGCAATCCCTATCAAACTGCCAATGTCATTTTTAACGGAACTAGAACAAAAAAATTCACAATTTGCGTGGAAACACAAAAGACCCCAAATAGCCAAAGCAATCTCAAGAAAGAGAAACAGAGCTGGGGGAATCAGCCTCCTAGATTTCAGACTACACTACAAAGGTACAGTAATCAAGAAAGTATAGTACTGGCACAAAAACAGAAATCTAGATCAATGGAACAGGATAGAAAGCTGAGAGATAAACCCATGCACATATGGTCACCTTATTTTTGATAAAAGAGGTAAGAATATACAATGGAGAAAAGACAACATCTTCAGTAAGTGGTGATGGTAAAACTGGACAGCTACATGTAAAAGAATGAAATTAGAACACTTCTTAACACCATACACAAAAATAAACTCAAAATGGATTAAAGACCTAAATGTAAGGCCAGACACCATCAAACTCTTAGAGGAAAACCTAGGCAGAACACCCTATGACATAAATCACAGCAAGATCCTTTTTGACCCACCTCCTAGAGAAATGGAAATAAAAACAAAAATAAACAAATGGGACCTAATGAAACTTAAAAGCTTTTGCACAGCAAAGGAAACCTTAAACAAGATGAAAAGACAACCCTCAGAATGGGAGAAAATATTTGCAAATGAAGCAACTGACAAAGGATTAATCTCCAACATATACAAGCAGCACATGCAGCTCAATATAAAAAACACAAACAACCCAATCCAAAAATGGGCAGAAGACCTAAATAAACATTTCTCCAAAGAAGATATACAGATTGCCAACAAACACGTGAAAGGATGATCAACATCACTTATCATTAGAGAAATGCAAATCAAAACTGCAATGAGGTATCACCTTGCACCTGTCTGAATGGCCATCATCAAAAAATCTACAAACAATAAATGCTGGAGAGGGTGTGGAGAAAAGGGAACCCTCTTGCACTGTTGGTGGGAATGTAAATTGATACAGCCACTATGGAGAACAGTATGGAGATTCCTTAAAAACTAAAAATAAAATTACCATATGACCCAGCAATCCCACTACTGGGCATATACCCTGAGAAAATCATAATTCAAAAAGAGTCATGTACCACAATGTTCATTTCAGCACTATTTACAATAGCCAGGACATGGAAGCAATCTAAGTGTCCATTGACAGATAGATGAATTGATAAAGAAGGTGTCATACATATATACAATGGAATATTACTCAACAATGAAAAGAAATGAAATTGAGTTATTTGTAGTGAGGTGGATGGACATAGAGACTGTCATACAGTGTGAAGTAAATCAGAAAGAGAAAAACAAATACCGTATGCTAACACATATAAAAGGAATCTAAAAAAAAAAAAAAGGTTCTAAAAAGCCTAGAGGCAGGACAGGAATAAAGATGTAGACATAGAGAATGGACTTGGGGATACGGGTAGGAGGAAGTGTAAGCTTGGATGAAGTGAGAGAGTGGCACGGACATATATACTCTTCCAAATGTAAAATAGATAGCTAATGGGAAGCAGCCGCATAGCACAGGGAGGTCAGCTTTTCCCTGTGACCACCTAGAGGGGTGGGATGGGGAGAGTGGGAGGGAGATACAAGAGGAAGGAGATATGGGGATATATGTATATGTATAGCTGATTCACTATGTTATAAAACAGAAACTAACACACCATTGTAAAGCAATTATACCCCAATAAAGATGTTAAAAAAAAGTGAATATCACAATAAAGCAAGTCACACAAATTTTTTGGTTTCCCAGTACATGTAAAAGTTATATTTGCACTGTACTCTAGTCTATTAAGCGTGCAATAGCATTATGTCTATAAAATCAATGTACTTGTATTTAATTAAAACATACTTTGTTGCTAAAAAGTGCTAACCATCATCTAAGCCTTCAGCAAGTCATAATCTTTTTTCTGGTTGAGGGTCTTGCCTAGATTTTGATGGTTGATGACTGATCAGGTTGGTGGTTGCTCAAAACAAAACAACAATGAAGTTTGCCACATCAATTGACTCTTCCTTTCATGAATGATTTCTCTGTAGCATGTGGTGCTGTTTGATAACATTTTTACCACAGTCAAACTTCTTTCAAAATTGGAGTCAATCCTCTCATACCTTGTCTCTGCTTTATCAACCGAGTTTATGTAATATTCGAAATTCTTTGTTGTCATTTCAACAATCTTCACAGCATCTTCATCTGTAGTAGATTCCATCTTAAAAAACCAATCTCTTGCTTATCTGTAGGAAACAACTCCTCATCCATTAAAGGTTCATCATGAGATTGCAGCATTTCAGTCACATCTTCAGGCTCCACTTCTAATTCTAGTTTTCATGCTATTTTCACAACATCTGCAATTACTTCCTCCACTGAATTCCTGAACCTCTCAAAGTCATCTGTGAGAGTGGGAATCACGTTCTTCCAAACTCATGTTAATGTTGATATTTTGACCATTTCCCATGAATCAGAAATATTCTTAATGGCATCTAAAATGCTGAATCATTTCCAGAAGGTTTTCCATTGACTTTGCCCAGGTCCATCAAAGGAATCATTATCTATGGCAGCTATAGCCTTATGAAATGTACTTCTTAAATAATAAGACTAAAGTCAAAATTACTCCTTGATCTATGTGCTGCAGGCATGAAAAACAACATTAATCTCATGGTACATCTCCATCGGAGCTCTTGAGTGACCAGGTACATTGTCAATGAGCACTAGTATTTTGCAAAGTATCTTTTTTTTTTTTCCTGAGCAGTATTACTCAACAGTGGATTCAAAATATTCAGTAAACCATGTTATAAACAGATGTGCCATCATTCAGGCTTTGCTCCATTTATAAAGCAAAGGCAGAATAGGTTTATCATAATTCTTAAGGGCCCTAGGATCTTCAGAATAGTAAATGAGCATTGGCTTCAACTTCAAGTCACCAGCTAGATTAGCCCCTAAAAAGAGAGTCAACCTGTCCTCTGAAGCTTTGAAGCCAGACATTAACTTCTCCTGTCTAGCTATGAAAGTCCTATACGGCATCTTTTTCCAATATAAAGCTACATTGAAAATCTATTGTTTAATATAGCCACCTTCATTCATTATCTTGGCTATATCTTCTGGTTAACTTGCTGAAGCTTCTACATCAACATTTGTTGCTTCTTACACTTTTATGTTATGGAGACGGCTTTTTCCTTTGACTTCATGAATCCAACCTCTGCTGGATTCACACTTTTCTTCTGCAGTTACCTCGCATCTCTCAGCTTTCATAGAATTGAAGAGAGTTAGTTAGGGCCTTGTTCTAGACCAGGCTTTGGCTTAAGGGAATATTGTGGCTGGTTTGATCTTCTATTCAAACCACTAAAACTTTCTGCATATCAGCAATAAGGCTGTTTCACTTTCTTATCATTCATGTGTTCACTGGAGTAGCACTTTTAATTTCCTTCAAGAACTTTTCCTTTGTGTTGACAGCTTGGCTAACTGTTGGTGCAAGAGGCCTAGCTTTCAGCCTATCTTGGCATTCTACATGCCTTCCTCACTAGGCTTAATCATTTCTAGCTTTGGTTTAAAGTGAGAGACATGTGAGTCTTCCTTTCACTTGAACACTCAGAGGCCATTGTAAGGTTATTAATTGGCCTAATTTCAATATTGTTGTGTCTCAGGGAATAGGGAGGCCCAAGAGGAAAGAGAGAGATGGAGGGTGGTGGGGAGGGAGCTGCTGGCTGGAGCCATCAGAACACACACATTTATCAATTAAGCTCTCTGTCTTATAAGGATATAGTTCATGGTACTCCAAAACAATTACAATAGTAACATCAAAATCACTGATCACAGATCACCATAACAAATATAATAATAATGAAAAAGTTCAAAATATTGAGAGAATTACCAAATTGTGACACAGAGATTTGAAGGGAGCAAATGTTGTTGGAAAAATGGCACCAATAGACTTTCACTACACAGGGTTGCCACAAACCTTCAATTTGTTAAAAACACAATATCTATGATAAACAAGTGCAATAAAACAAGTTATGCCTATCAGGACTATTGGCTTAATCATTATCAAGTTAGTTTGTTTTACATTCTTTGGTTAAGCTTACAGTGTAGGCTTATTTTCATTTGATCTATAATTTTCCAAATACTAAGCTTTTGTTCAGGTGTGCATTGTGGTTCAAATAGAACTCAACCATATTGCTACTGATAAAGCAGTACCTCTCACCAAAAAATTGTTCATATAAGGATACTTTATTGGTGATGAGCTACTACTAGGTTTGTGATTTTTTTTAATTTACAAATATTATCAGTGTCATAAAACTACATATAATTACATAAGCTTAAATATGAAATCATGCTTATATTCTTCTCCTAAAGTATAAGCAATTCATGTGAGTTATGAAATACAAATATTTGGGCTTACATTTCTCTAGAATTCTTCTCTAAGACTGCTCCCACTGGGACTGCCCAACAGCACCACTAATCATTACTTGGAACTCAGACCCAACAGTCTACTCAATAGGCTGATACCATCTTGCTTGAGGCCACCATGTTTTTTTGGTCACTTCAGACAAGTACATCACACTGTGCAAGTATTTGCAAATTTCTCTACTGGAGCTCTAACAGGGAAAGAATAAGTTTCTAGCCAACATAAAATTTTTAAATTTTGATGTCAAAAGGAATGGCACCAGAGACTTCTACCTTCACAAGGAAGTTGGTCTTCCTTCATAGCCCATCTCTCCTGCTTACAGGACAGGTCATGCCCCCTTCTTCTGCTTTTTCCATCTGAAATTCCACTCTCTTCTTCTAGGAACACACCATATCTTTGCATAATAAGAGACCCCATTTCCTGATTCTTTCCCTCTTCCTATCACACAATACTCCAAATATACACTTCAGTCAGATGATTAGGGTTAGATTCTATTTCTACGTGTGAAAGTAGATACAGATTTTCTATTTTGAGTACCTGTTTACTTTTCTGATGGTTCCTTCACCTGTAACATGCAGATAATAGCATCTATCTCACAGAGTGGCTAGGAGGATTAAGTGATAGCTCACAGCTTATAATAGTGACTGACACATAGAAATTGTTACAGAGAAGTTTGTTTTAAAGAAACAATGTGTTTCTTTGTGTTTCACCAGTGTGTTTCACACTAGTGAACTCCTTTCACTAGTGTATCTAATTAAGTATAACTCTCAACAACAAATATTGTTTTGTTTTGTTTTGTTTTCTGAAATAGAATGGTCAAGTCCTGTGCTGGGGCTATTAGTTTGTTTAAATAAGTGAATAAATAAGTAGTGAATGGTTTAAATAGTACTATTCTAAAAAAAAAAAAAAATAGAAATGCAGGGAAAAAGCCGAGGCTGGAAAAGGGCATTGGGTTATTTTTAAAACAACATAAAAAGAATATTTAAAAAAAAGAATGTATGTATGTATAACTGAATCATTTTGCTATACAGCAGTAATTAACACAACATTGTAAATCAACTATGCTTCAATTAAGAAAACCACAATAGTATAAATAAATGTTTGTACACTATACAATGTATTATTAGAAAACAATAAAATATAAAATTGCACAATGAAAAAAAGAAAATAATGAAATAAAAGTGAAACAGCAGAAAGGGAAAAATAGTAAGAAATTATATTATGGAGGAACAAAGAGAAAAGAGGAAGAAAGTCAAGTTGTTTGTTTCATTAAGCAAGCCTCAGAGTTAATGAATCTAGTTTCCTGTGGATTACAGCCAGGAGAAAATGAACAGTTTAGGTAACAACCAATCCTCACTGGATGCAGAGGTCCAGAAAATTGCCAAGGCAATAGCAGCTATTTATGACATTCTGAGAAGAAAGGATATTGAGAATTTCTTTTTATTAAGTAGCTGAGACAATGACAGGATACCATCAAATGGTGGAGGTGAGGAACAGATCATGTCCAAACCTCAGCGGAAATGCAGTCAACAGCAATACAAATGTCAAGGATGCTCTAAGTGTTTTTTTCATTCAATTGAGTTGAACAACAAAAGAGGTGTAAGAACAGTGTGAAGAAATATGGAAACCAAAGGAGAAGCTCTGTGCTTTACAGCCTCTGTAAAGATGGGACATGGCTTTTAGTGCCAAAGAAAAACTTGAACTTGGCTTCAAATCCTGACTGTATCATTGGGTAAATTACTTAAATGTGAACTTCAGTTTCCTCACCTGCAAAAAGAAGATAATATTAGAAGATTGTTACAAATATGAGTGAAATTATTTTATGTTTTCCCTGCCTGTTTCATAGTAAGTGCTCTATAAATTATAGACCTCTCCCCCTTTCTGTAACTAAATAAGAAACATTTTTATAGTAGAAAATGAGACTATTAAAAATTAGAAAGCATGAAACAGAAAAAAATGTTTTAATGGTTTGTGTTTGGACTACAATTAAAAGTGGAAAACAACTGAAAGGAGTCAGATTTATTTCAGTTCTCTAAAGTCAAAGAATTACATTACCAGGTTTAATCCTCCATGCTGTATATATTTGTATATTTAGACTAATCTTAGAATATGATTGGCTTTTTATTATATATAACTCAAACTTATACATCCTTGTTCCTAACTACATCTTTGCTTGAATATCTCATAGGAATCTCCAACTTTACATGTTCAAAATCAATTTCCTGAGTCTCTCAACACACAGATCTCCATAGGGATTTCTCAGAAGGCTACATGGCACCATGTTCACTTAATTAAAACACCAGACTCAAGAGGTTTCCTTGATTCATCGTTTCCTTCAGTCCCCACACCCAAGTCACCCTGAGGTCCTTTTCATCTTACCTCCAAAATCTGTCCATGATTCTTCACGTCTCTTACCATGTCTCCGCACCAAGCCAGTACCACCTCTAACCAGAAATACTGAGATAGGCTCTACTCAGCTTCTGTCATCCAGGTTTGGTACCCTTCACACAGCCATGAGAGTGATCTTTTGAAAACATATATCTGATCATGTCATTGGACACTAAAAGCCTTAGAAGGGTTCCCTTTGAACTTGGAGTAAAATTCCTCTCCTGCCTACAAAGCCTTAAATGATCTGACTCATGACTATGCTCATCCTCATCTCCTCCAGTTTCCACCAGGCTCACGGATCTTTCACGGTTTCTAGAACATTCCACACTTTTTTTCTGGAAAGTTCTCCCCCAATTCCTGATGTAGCTGACCTCACCCTTCCTTTGGTTCTCACACAAGCCTTTTCTGAACATCCAATGTAAAAAATTCCTCCTTTTTACTTTCAATCACTATCAGAGCCTGTAATTATTTATTGATTTATTGCTTTAGCATTGAGTTATCTGTCTCTCCCATGAGAATTTTGTCTTTATCAGCGCAGAGACTGTGTTTGTCTTATAGTGAAGCAGATCTCTTACGTTCAGAATTTGCCCAGCACATATTAGATGCTCAATAACGATATATGAAATGAAGGAATCTTTACTATATTTCCTATATTCCTATTTCTTTTAATATGTGTATGTGGATATACACATTTACACATATACTCACTGCTTAAAAAAAGCAAAGTAAGCCCCCCTAAGAGTGCAACCAAAAGTTTTCTTTCCTTTAGTTTTATCATCATTTAAGAAATATATGCCTTTTGTTGCTTCCAAGGCTATTCAAACCAAACATGAAGATTACTCTCTCCCACAGTAGTTAGCTCCTTCTGCGAAAACTTTATTTTTTAACATCTTTATAGGAGTATAATTGCTTTACATTGTTGTGTTAGTTTAAGCTGTATAACAAAGTGAATCAGCTATACATATACATATATCCCCATATCCCCTCCCTCTTGCATCTCCCTCCCACACTCCCTATCCCACCCCTCTAGGTGGTCACAAAGCAAGGAGCTAATCTC
Source organism: Mesoplodon bidens (assembly GCF_964165515.1). Taxonomy (NCBI): domain Eukaryota; kingdom Metazoa; phylum Chordata; class Mammalia; order Artiodactyla; family Ziphiidae; genus Mesoplodon; species Mesoplodon bidens. Next base: position 32,972,581 of record NC_138174.1, on the reverse strand, counting down.
CCTGCACTAAGCGGCTGCTTCCCACTAGCTATCTACTTTACATGTTGTAGTGTATATATGTCAATGCTACTCTCTCACTTAGTCCCAGCTTACCCATCCTCCTCCCTGTGTCCTCAAGTCCATTCTGTACGTCTGCATCTTTATTCCTGTCCTGCCCCTAGATTCCATATACATGTGTTAGCATACGGTATTTGTTTTTCTCTTTCTGACTTACTTCACTCTGTATGACAGACTCTAGGCCCATTCACCTCACTACAAATAACCCAATTTTGTGTCTTTTTATAGCTGAGTAATATTCCATTGTATATATGTGTGACACCTTCTTTATCAATTCATCTCTCTGTCACTGGACACTTAGATTGCTTCCATGTCCTGGCTATTGTAAATAGTGCTGCAATGAACATCGTGATACATGACTCTTTTTGAATTATGCTTTTCTCAGGGTATATGCCCAGTAGTGGGATTGCTGGGTCATATTTTAGTTCTATTTTCAGTTTTTAAGGAATCTTCATACGGTTCTCCATAGTGGCTGTATCAATTTACATTCCCACCAACAGTGCAAGAGGGTTCCCTTTTCTCCACACCCTCTCCAGCATTTATTGTTTGTAGATTTTTTGATGATGGCCTTTCTGACAGCTGTGAGGTGATACCTCATTGTAGTTTTGATTTGCATTTCTCTAATGCTAAGTGATGTTGAGCATCCTTTCACATGTTTGTTGGCAATCTGTATATCTTCTTTGGAGAAATGTTTATTTAGGTCTTCTGCCCATTTTGGATTGGGTTGTTTGTGTTTCCGATATTGAGCTGCATGACCTGCGTGTATATTTTGGAGATTAATCCTTTGTCAGTTGCTTCATTTGCAAACACTTTCTCCCATTCTGAGGGTTGTCTTTTCATCTTGTTTAAGGTTTCCTTTGCTGTGCAAAAGCTTTTAAGTTTCATTAGGTCCCATTTGTTTATTTTTGTTTTTATTTCCATTTCTGTAGGAGGTGGATCAAAAAGGATCTTGCTGTGATTTATGTCAGAGAGTGTTCTGCCTATGTATTCCTCTAAGAGTTTGATGGTGTCTGGCCTTACATTTAACCCATTTTGAGTTTATTTTTGTGCATGATGTTAGGAAGTGTTCTAATTTCATTCTTTTACATGTAGCTGTCCAGTTTTCCCAGCACCACTTATTGAAGAGGCAGTCTTTTCTCTGCTGTATACTCTTGCCTCCTTTATCAAAAATAAGGTGACCATATGTGCATGGGTTTATCTCTCGGCTTTCTATCCTGTTCCATTGATTTAGGTTTCTGATTTTGTGCCACTACACTAATGTCTTGATTACAGTAGCTTATAGTACAGTCTGAAGTCCGGGAGCCTTATTCCTCCAGCTACATTTTTCTTTCCCAAGATTGCTTTGGCTATTCAGGGCCTTTTGTGTTTCCATACAAATTGTGAAATTTTTTGTTCTAGTTCTGTGAAAAATGACATTGGTAGTTTGATAGGGAATGCATTGAATCTGTAGATTGCTTTGGGTAGTATAGTCATTTTCACACTGTTGATTCTTCCAATCCAAGAGCATGGTATATCTCTCCATCTGTTTGTATCATCTTTAATTTCTTTCATCAGTGTCATATTTTTCTGCATACAGGTCGTTTGTCTCCTCAGGTAGGTTTATTCCTAGGTATTTTATTCTTTTTGTTTCAATGGTAAATGGGAGTGTTTCCTTAATTTCTCTTTCAGAATTTTCATCATTAGTGTATAGGAATGCCAGAGATTTCTGTGCATTAATTTTGTATCCTGCTACTTTACCAAATTCGTTGGTTAGCTCTAGTAGTTTTCTGGTAGCATCTTTAGGATTATCTATGTATAGTATCATGTCATCTGCAAAGAGTGATAGCTTTACTTCTTCTTTTCTGATTTGGATTCCTTTTATTTCTTTTTCTTCTCTGATTGCTGTGGCTAAAGCTTCCAAAATTATGTTAAATAATAGCAGTGAGAGCAGGCAAACTTGTCTTTTTCCTGATCTTAGTGGAAATGGTTCCAGTTTTTCACCATTGAGAATGATGTTGGCTGTGGGTTTGTCATATATGGCCTTTATTATGTTGAGGTACATTCCCTCTATGCCTACTTTCTGGAGGGTTTTTATCATAAATGGGTGTTTAATTTTGTTGAAAGCTTTTCTGCATCTATTGAGATGATCATATGGTTTTATCCTTCAGTTTGTTAATAAGGTGTACCACATTGATTGATTTTCATATTTTGAAGAATCCTTGCATTCCTGGAACAAACCCCACTTGATCATGGTGTATGATCCTTTTAATGTGCTGTTGGATTTTGTTTGCTAGTATTTCACTGAGGATTTTTGCATCTATGTTCATCAGTGATATTGGCCTGTAGTTTTCTTTCTTCGTGACATCTTTCTCTGGTTTTGGTTTCAGGGTGATGATGGCCTTTTAGAATGAGTTTGGGAGTGTTCCTCCCTCTGCTATATTTTGCAAGAGTTTGAGAAGGATAGGTCTTAGCTCTTCTCTAAGTGTTTGATAGAATTCGTCTGTGGAGCCATCTGGTCCTGGGCTTTGGTGTGTTGGAAGATTTTTAATCACAGTTTCAATTTCAGTGCTTGTGATAGGTCTGTTCATATTTTCTATTTCTTCCTGGTTCAGTCTTGGAAGGTTGTGCACTTCTAAGAATTTGTCCATTTCTTCCAGGTTGTCCATTTTATTGGCATAGAGTTGCTTGTAGTCATTTCTCATGATCCTTTGTATTTCTGCAGTGTCAGTTGTTACTTCTCCTTTTTCATTTCTAATTCTGTTGATTTGAGTCTTCTCCATTTTTTGCTTGATGAGTCTGGCTCATGGTTTATCAATCTTGTTTATCTTCTCAAAGAACCAGTTTTTATTTTTATTGATCTTTGCTATTGTTTCCTCCTTTTTTTTTCATTTATTTCTGATGTGACTTTCATGTTTTCTTTCCTTTTGCTAACTTTGGGGTTTTTTGGTTCTTCTTTCTCTAATTGCTTTAGGTGGAGGGTTAGGTTGTTTATTTGAGATTTTTTTGTTTCTTAAGATAGGATTGTATTGTTATAAGCTTCCCTCTTAGAACTGCTTTTGCTACATCCCATAGGTTTTGGGTCATCTTGTTTTCATTGTCATTTGTTTCTAGGTATGTTTTGATTTCCTCTTTGATTTCTTCAGTGTTCTCTTGGTTATTTACTTGTGTATTGTTTAACATCCACGTGTTTGTAGTTTTACAGTTTTTTCCTGTAATTGCTATCTAGTCTCATAACATTGTGGTTGGAAAAGATACTTGATACGATTTTGATTTTCTTAAATTTAACAAGGCTTGACCTAAGATATGATCTATCCTGGAGTATGTTCCATGAGAACTTGAGAAGAAAGTGTATTCCGTTGATTTTGGATGGAATGTCCTATAAATATCAATTAAGTCCATCTTGTTTAATGTATCATTTAAAGCTTGTGTTTCCTTATTTATTTTCATTTTGGATGATCTGTCCATCGGTGAAAGTGGGGTGTTAAAGTCCCTTACTGTGATTGTGTTACGGTCAGTTTCCCCTTTTATGGCTGTTAGCATTTGCCTTTTGTATTGATGTGCTCCTATGTTGGGTGCATAAATATTTACAATTGTTATATCTTCTTCTTGGATTGATCCCTTGATCATTATGTAGTGTCCTTCTTTGCCTCTTGTAATATTCTTTATTTTAAAGTCTATTTTATCTGTTATGAGAATTGCTACTCCAGCTTTCTTTTGATTTCCATTTGCATGGAATATCTTTTTCCATCCCCTCACTTTCAGTCTGTATGTGTCCCCAGGTCTGAAGTGGGTCTCTTGTAGACAGCATACATATGGGTCTGATTTTTGTTTCCATTTAACCAGTCTATGTCTTTTGGTTAGAGCATTTAATCCATTTACATTTAAGATAATTATCTATATGTATGTTCTTATTACCATTTTCTTAATTGTTTTGCATTTGTTTTTGTACATCTTTTCCTTCTCCTGTGTTTCCTGCCTAGAGAAGTTCCTTTAGCATTTGTTGTAAAACTTGTTTGGTGATGCTGAATTCTCTTAGCTTTTGCTTGTCTGTAAAGGTTTTTATTTCTCTGTTGAATCTGAATGAGATCTTTGCTGTGTAGAGTAGTCTTGGTTGTAGGTTTTTCTCTTTCATCACTTTAAATATGTCCTTATACTCCTGGCTTGCAGAGTTTCTGCTGAAAGATCAGCTATTAACCTTATGGGGATTCCCTTGTATGTTATTTGTTGTTTTTCCCTTGCTCATTTTAATATTTTTTCTTTGTATTTAATTTTTAATAGTTTGATTTATATGTGTCTTGATGTGTTTCTCCTTGGATTTATTCTGTATGGGAATCTCTGCACTTCTTGGACTTGACTGACTTTTTCCTTTCTCATATTAGGGAAGTTTTCAAGTATACTCTCTTCAAATATTTTCTCAGTGCCTTTCTTTTTCCCTTCCTCTGTTGGCACCCATATAATTCGAATGTTGGTGCATTTAATGTTGTCCCAGAGGTGTCTGCAACTGTCCTCAATTCTCTTCATTCTTTTTCCTTTATTCTGCTCTATGGTAGTTATTTCCATTATTTTTTCTTCCAGGTTACTTATCTGTTCTTCTGCCTCAGTTATTCTGCTATTGATTCCTTCTTAAGAATTTTCAATTTCATTTATTGTGTTGTTCATCATTGTTTTTTTGCTCTTTAGTTCTTTAGGTCCTTGTTAAATGGTTCTTTTATTTTCTCCATTCTATCTCCAAGATTTTGGATCATCTTTACTATCGTTACTCTGAGTTCTTTTTCAGGTAGACTGCCTATTTCCTCTTCATTTGTTTGGTCTGGTAGGTTTTTACTTTGCTCCTTCATGTGCTGCATATTTCTCTGTCTTCTCATTTTGCTTAACTTACTGTGTTTGGGGTCTCCTTTTTGCAGGCTGCACGTTTTATAGTTCCCATTGTTTTTTTTGTTTTTGTTTTGTTTTGTTTTTGTGGTACGTGGGCCTCTCCTATTGCGGAGCACAGACTCCAGACACGCAGGCTCAGTGGCCATGGCCCACAGGCCTAGCCGCTCCACAGCATGTGGGATCTTCCCGGACTGGGGCACAATCCCGTGTCCCCTGCATCGGCAAGTGGACTCTCAACCACTGTGCCACCAGGGAAGTCCTCCCATTGTTTTTGATGTCAGCCCCTAGTGGGTAAGTTTGGTTCAGTGGGTTGTGTAGTCTTCCTGGTGGAGGGTACTGGTGCCTGTGTTTTGGTGGATGAGGGTGGATCTTGTCTTTATGGTGGGCAGGACCACGTCTGGTGGTGTGTTTTGGTGTGTCTGTGAACTTATTATGATTTTAAGCAACCTCTCTGCTAATGGGTGGGGTTGTGTTCCTGTCTTGCTAATTGTTTGGCATGGGATGTCCAGCACTGAAACTTGTTGATCGTTGACTGGAGCTGGGTCTTAGCGTTGAAATGGAGATCTCTGGGAGAACTCTCGTTGATTAATATTACGTGGGGCCAGGAGACCTCTGTTTGTCCAACGTCCTGAACTCGGCTCTCCCACCTCAGAAGCTCAGGCCTGACCCCTGTCCAGAGCACAAAGACCCTGTCAGCCACACAGCTCAGAAGTAAAGGGGAAAAAAAGAAAGAAAGAAAGAAAAATAATTAATAAATAAAATAAATAGTTATTAATATTAAACATATTATTAAAATTAAAAATTAAAAAGTAATAAAAAAAAGGAGAGAGCAACCAAACCAATAAAAAATCCACCAGTGAAAACACGTCCTAAAAACTATACTAAGATAAACATAAAAATCAGAAACTAGTCAGTCACATACAGCAAACCCCAAGTCTACACTTGCTCCCAATGTCCACTGACTCGATTTTGGGATGATTCGTTGTCTATTCAGGTATTCCACAGATGCAGGGTACATCAAGTTGACTGTGGAGATTTAACACCCTGCTCCTGAGGCTGCACTGAGAAATTTCCCTTTGTGTTTTTTGTTCACACAGCTATTGGGGTTCAGCTTTGGATTTGGCCCTGCCTTTGCTTGTAGGTTGCCCTCCGGCATCTGTTCTTCACCCAGACAGGAGAGGGTTAAAGGAGTAGCTGGTCAGGAGGCTGTGGCTCACTCAGGCAGGGGGGAGGGAGGGGTTTGGAATGTGGGGCGAGCCTGCGGTGGCAGAGGCCAGCATGACGTTGCAACTGCCTAAGGCATGCCGTCTGTTCTCCCGGGAAAGTTGTCCCTGGATCATGGGACCCTGGCAGTGGTGGGCTGCACAGGCTCCCGGGAGGGGAGGTGTGGATAGTGAACTGTGCTCGCACACAGGCTTCTTGGTGGCTGCAGCAGCAGCCTTAGCGTTTCATGCCCATCTCTGGTGTCTGCACTGATAGCTGCGGCTGGCTCCCATCTCTGGAGATTGTTTAGGCGGTGCTCTGAATCTCCTCTCCTCACGCACCCTGAAACAATGGTCTCTTGCCTCTTAGGCAGTTCCAGACTTTTTCCTGGACTCCCTCCCGGCTAGCTGTGGCACACTAGCCCCCTTCAGGCTGTGTTCACGCAGCCAACCCCAGTCCTCTCCCTGGGATCTGACCTCCGAAGCCCAAGCCTCACCTCCGAATCCCCACCAGCCCTGGTGGGTGAGCAGACAAGCCTCTCGGGCTGGTGAGTGCTGGTCAGCACTGATCCTCTTTGCGGGAAACTCTCTGCTTTGCCCCCTGCACCACTCTTGTTGCACTCTCCTTCACGGCTTTGAAGATTCTCCCTCACCACCCCCAGTCTCTGCCAGTGAAGGGACTTCCCAGTGTGTGGAAACCTTTCCTCCTTCACAGCTCCCTCCCACTTGTGCAGGTCCTGTCCCTATTCTTTTGTTGCTTTTATTTCTTTTTTCTTTTGCCCTACCCAGGTATGTGGGGAGTTTCTTGCCTTTGGGGATGTCTGAGGTCTTCTGCCAGCGTTCAGTAGGTGTTCTGTAGGAGTTGTTCCACATACAGATGTATTTTTGATGTATTTGTGGGGAGGAAGGTGATCTCCATGTCTTACTCCTCTGCCATCTTGAAGTTCCTCCAAAGCTACAGAATCTTGAGAAAGTTACTTAACCTCTCTGACTCTAGGTTCACTCATTTAAAAATGAGGTACGTTATACTTCATAGGATTATCGGGGAGATAAATGTGAAAATATGAAAAGCATCTAGTACAGTACTAGATATACACTAGGTGCTCAATAGATAGAACTCCTTCTTTTTAATGATACTTTATATAGCAATATGAGATTATTTAATCTTTTTTCTTTTCTTTTGTGCTTCGTCTAGTTTCACTTGCTCACAGGCAGCTGTGGGCAGAGGCCTCACACCAGCCCTTCAGACCAAAGTTCCTGGTGCAGAACTGCCCTGCCAACACCTCAGCTCATGGGAAAACTTTTTAGAAAAATTCTGTTGATCTTGCCCAATTTGAGCACTGGTCTTATGTTAATTTTTTTTTTTTTTTTTTTTTTTGCCCCTTATATTTCATCTCAACTGGCACAAATACTGATTGACAGCTTAAAATCTGTGTCCTTCTCTTGGAGCGAGAATTGATATAGGGATTTTGAAACCTCAGCACAGGGTTAGAAATCCACTGGCTGCTATGAATTTGAAGTCCAACAGAACACCTGGGCCAGATGGTTTAAACCTGTCTATTTATTAATCACTCAGTACAAAGAAGAAAACAACTCCCTAGCTAGATAGCATGTTTCAAATGGTTTTAGAGATGGGAATTAAGGTAGTGAAAACCAGGTGAATAAACCAATTTTTCTCCTTAAAAATGCAGGTGGTACTTTCCAGTGCCTCTGTTATGTCTTAGGGGAAGATAATAGTAATGCACTTTTCTTATTTTACTGTTTTGAAACTTGATTTTTCTTTGGGAAAGTTTGAAACATTACACAAATACAGTAAGTTATGACAGTTATTAATGTTATTAACATTGACATTATCATTTGTATTAGTTATCAGTTGCTGTGTGACAAATTATTCCCCAAACTTGGTACTTAAAACAACAATACTTATGATCTCATCGTCTCTGTACGTCAGGAACCTGGGCATGGCTTAAGTAGTTCTGCTCAGTCTCTCACAGGCTGCAATCAAGATGTCAACTTATTTGCAGAAATCTCAAGGCTGATGTGGGGAAGGAGCCACTTCCATGCTCACTCATGTGGTTATTGGTGGGAATCAGCTCCACATGAGCTGCTGGTCGGAGGCCACCCTTTGTTCCCTGCCCTGTGGGCCTCTCCATAGCATAGCGCACAACATGGCAGCTTGCTCCATCAGAGCACGTGAGCAAAGGGGTAGGAAAGAGCGCCAGCAAGCAAGAGTGCTATTAAGACTGAAGTCACAATCTTGCATAATCTAATGTCAGAGCGGCATCCCATCACTTTTGCCATATCTTGTTTGTTAGGAGCAAGTCACTAGGTCCATCCTATACACAAGGGGAAGGGATTACATACAGGAGTGAACAACAGGAGGCCAGGAACGTTGGAACCACTTTAGAAGCTGTCAGTCTACCATACCATTATTGCTGTAAGTATGCTGAGGCAATGTCCTATTGCCCATAAGAGCACAACCTTTGAAGTTGGAGAGAAGAAATTGAGGCCCAGATCTGTTATTTATTAGCCATGTGACTGGACACTTCACTTGACCTCTGTAAATTTTCATTTTCTAATCTCTAAAAATCATAATACTCCATAGGACCAGAGGGAGGATTAAATGAAACATCAAAGTAGAGCACTTAGCACAGTACTTGGCACCTATTAGGTGCCAAAAATTAATATTATAAATTATTATTGTTATAATATGAGACCATACAAGTGGCAAGGCCATCAATATTTAGAAAGGGTTTGTGTGTGAAAAGCCCAAGAGCCTGGATGATGTTGACCTCAATATGGCCTATGTTGGCAGTTGGATCAACAATCCATCATTAGGTCCCATGAATTCTATGTCCAAAAATATACCTTCATCTATAGGTTTCTTCCTCTCTCCTTGGACACATTCTCCTACCTGGATGACAGTGATATCCTCCTAATTGGTCTCCCCTATTCCTCTGTTTAAGACCCTACTGTGAAGCTTCCATACAGCAATCAAGGTAATCTTTAAAATATTTCAAAAGACCAAATCACTCTCCAGCTTTAACACCTTTCAGTGACTTCTCACTTTATATGAGATTCAAGTATTTAACTATGACCTACAAGGCTCTGTCTATCTTTCCAACCTCATCTTCTCCCACTTCACATTGTCCTTTTGACTCAGCTTGAGTCCTTGACCTTGTTGAGTTCCTGCGTGCCTCAGGAGCTTTACACGTGCTCTTTTCTTTTCCTCAAGTGCTTCGTCTTGCTGACTCCAGCCATCCTTCAGGTCACAGCATACATCATTCCCTCACTATGGGCTTCTGTCAATTCAATTGGGGCTTTTCCATTATTATTTCTTATAGCATCTTACTCCTCTCCTTCCCGGTTTCTAACTTTATTTAGTAGGATTATATGTTTAATGTTTATCTCTTCTGAGAGGGCTGAGCCTATGTCTGTTTTAGTCCCCATTTTATGTTCGCGTCGAACACAATCCCTACTCATAGTGTTTTTTGTTTGTTTGTTTTTTGCGGTATGAGGGCCTCTCACTGTTGAGACCTCTCCCATTGCGGAGCACAGGCTCTGGACGCTCACACTCAGCGGCCATGGCTCATGGGCCCAGCCGCTCTGCGGCATGTGGGATCTTCCCAGACTGGGGCATGAACCCGTGTCCCCTGCATCGGCAGGAGGACTCTCAACCACTGTGCCACCAGGGAAGCCCAGTGTTGTTTTTTTTTAATGTTAGTTCTATATATTTTGAGAGACACTTAAGTACACAAGGAAGTGTGGAATGTTAAACAATAATGGGGGCTTGTCTAATGGAGAATCCAGTGTCATTTCAAGAAACTGAAGATACTCAAAAGTCACTCCCCAATTTCTATAAACAACCTTCTAAAAATGAACCTCTCCATTTGGTACAAATATACAAATTTAAAATGTGTGTAGTTCAGAAAAGCCTACCATTTTCAGATTGCTTATGTCCCAGAAAATATACAGTTAAAAAATACCAGAGATGTAGAGCCAAAGGCTCTCTAGACCTATACAGCAAAAATAAACATCACTTCAGTAGGTTGCAATTTGTGGAGAATGTGGCATCCTTAGAAACCAGTAGCACTGAAAGATGGAAGATCACAAATCTTCCAAAGATAAGATGTATATTAAGGTCCATTTTCTCCAGAATGATATTCAAGGACAAAATCTCAATACTTGAATTGCAGTGTATATCCTAATACAAAACTTCTCTCTTAGTTGTAACACCTCACCCTACCTTCGACATTATATCCCCCATTAAAATAGGCACCTAGGCTCTCCATGTCTCAGAAATGTCTATGGGCACTAGAGAACAGCTTTCTCCTATTTCATTCCACTTTATCAGAATAGTATTTGATACTTTCTAAAAGTACATAAAGAATCAGAATAGCCTAAATTTTAAATTTTATTTTATATTTTATCTATTATCTGAAATAATAATATTGAGGGATTTTCATAGAGTTAGATCTTTCAAAGATATATACAATACTTATAGTTGAAATGACACAATGTCTGGGAATTACTTCAAGTGATTTAGAGCATTGGTGGGGGCAACAAGTTCACATGAAACAAGACTGATAATTTTTGAAGTTGAGTGATGACACGAGAATGCTCATTATGTAACAGGGAAAGGCCAGTTTTGACTCCAGGTTGGATCTGCTTCTTTGACTTTAACTTTTTTTTTTTTTTTTTTTTTTTTTTTTTGCGGTAGGCGGGCCTCTCACTGTTGTGGCCTCTCCCCTTGCAGAGCACAGGCTCTGGACGCGCAGGCTCAGCAGCCATGGCTCACGGGCCCAGCCGCTCTGCGGCATGTGGGATCTTCCCAGACCGGGGCACGAACCCGTGTCCCCTGCATCGGCAGGCGGACTCTCAACCACTGCGCCACCAGGGAAGCCCAACTTTAACTTTTGCTTTTCGTTGCTTTTGTTATTGTAATCATATATAATGGCTTGTCCAGGGAACCCTGCCCCTCTGCCTGAATGTTAAACTAAAGTGCCTTTGTTCAGCTCACAGGGAAACAATCTGACCCTGCCCACCTGGGAATGGCTGCAGAAAAGAAGAAATTAGCACTTCCCCTCCCTGATGCTGGCCAAGCCAGGAAAAACTAATGGCCTTCTTACTTTACTTCCTCACCTCCTCCCCTATTCTATAAAAGAAACTGGCATCCAGACCCCGATAAGATGGTTTGTTGTGGGACCCTATCCCGCCATCTTCTCGGACACCTGGCTTTCCTAAGAAAGTCGCTATTCCTTCCCTCAACACCTCGTCTCCTGATTTATTGGCCTGTCGTGCGGCGAACAGACCGAGCTTGGACTTGGTAACAATTATACCATTCTCTTTATTTTTTTTATTTGAGATATTAATAATAAAAAATTAAAAAGAATTCTTACAAAATATCATTAAAAGCTCCTAGATTCTATACGCCTGCTTTTCTTTTCCCAGCCCCACCTTAGGTCATAATGCTGACCATATGAATTTAAAACTCTAGTGACTGAGATTACAGTCTGGTCAAAACTGCCTCAGTTCCGAACCTGGCTCCACCGCTTACTACATGTCGTATTGGTACATGCTGAAAGAGGCAGCATACGCTTTCTGTGGCTCAGTTTCCTTTTCTGTGAAGTGGGGAGAAAAATATCAATCTCAAATTATTTTGAAGATAAATAAAAAATGAATGTTAAATGCAGAGTCTAGCAGGTAGTAAGTGCTTATTCAGCTAATAATGACAATCATCTACAAATTAATTCAGTTGATTATTTATTGAGTACTTTTTGTGGGGCACTGTTCTAAAGGTAGCTATTATTATTCTCAGACTTAGCTATCAGCTATAAATACACAGGAACACTGAATAAGAGGAGAAATTTGCAGAAACTCTAGAGTTGGACTGAAAAAGGAAAGGCATTGAAGAATCAGAATGAGGGAAAATAAAAAGTCATGAGTGCTAGTCTGACTATGTTTTCCTCCTTTGTCCCTGTCTCTTTATACAATGAAGGAAAGATAAGAGGACATCTTTGGTTTTTGAAGGACTTACAACTTCATGGGCAGAAGATGTCCTTTGAAGGTCCTCTTTATAATGGATAGGAACACAATTGCCTGGTTAAAAAAATACATCTATTCACTGGGACCCTTATCCATTCTGTAAGAACAAACCCAGGAGAATTTTTATCTCAGATTCAAATCCTTAGGGGAAAAGATTCATGAGGATTTGATATGCATTTCTTTTTCAGGCTGCATCTAAGGAAAAAGCCCCTCACCTCAGTCATGTGTCTGTGTTGCTTATTTATCCCATAGCCACCCTGGCTTGAGAGAGACTCAGAAGCAAGGCAGGCAGGAAGTTTTTTTCCAAGGATAAAGCTGCTCTGATGTGGTGAGTTCCTCTCTTCTCCATCTGTAGCTGCCCAGTCCTGTCTCTGTGCACTAATTCTCCCCAACTTCCACCTCTGGTCAGGGGCCACAGATCCCAAGGTGTCTGAGCCCTAGTCTTCCGCTGCCTGTCTGTCCCTGGCCTGCCTGCTCTGGCCCTGAAGCCCTCCCACCCCGTGCTGTCCACCTCTCTGCTCTCCAGGTCAGCAGTTCTGTGCACCTGCTGCTACCTTGAGCCATGCTACTGTCAAGAGAAAGTGAGAGTAAGAATCATAGCCTTGGAGATTAAGACCCTTACCAATAGCTGAGTTATTGGGAGTTGTATTACAGTCAACAAGTACAAAAGAAAAACTTTTAAAATAGCATATCAGGGCTTCCCTGGTGGTGCAGTGGTTGAGAGTCCGCCTGCCGATGCAGGGGATACGGGCTCGTGCCCCGGTCCGGGAAGATCCCCCATGCTGCGGAGCGGCTGGGCCCGTGAGCCATGGCCGCTGAGCCTGCGCTTCCAGAGCCTGTGCTCCGCAACGGGAGAGGCCACAACAGTGAGAGACCCTCGTACCGCAAAATAAATAAATAAATAAAATAAAATAGCATATCAGTTTCTTAAAATGTGGAAATTTTGTTTAGGAAAATAATTCTTTTAGAATTCTTTCAGAGTACACTTGAAAGAATACACTCTCTTAGAAAAATATAAACTTTTACAATAAGTCTCAACTACATTACCTAATTTGAGGTGAATGCAGGGCAGCTTTGCTTTTCAGGGAGTCAGGCCTCCTCTCACCTCACCATGTGGTATCTGACAAAAGAAGTTGACTACTGTATTCTTTTAAAAGTCATTTCCTCCTTTTTGATATGTGTCAAGATCTGAATTAAAGACTTTTTATTTCTTTTAGTTTCTTCTTTTCTTTCTTTGATTTCTTAAGTCAATAGTTAGGGAGAGAAGGAGAATCATCCCATAGTATTGAACAGTGACAATTGTTAGCAGTTACAGGGGAGAATTTGAAACTCAGTTTGGCTGGTGTGATCTTTCAAACATTGCTAGGAATTTTCTAGAATAAATGATGCTTTCAATGACATCTTTCCTAATTTGGGTGTAGGGGAGTAGTGGGAGTTAGTAAAATGCCCACTTTTAGAATCTTGGGGGAAGTGCAAGAATTCAGTGGTCTACAGGCTCAGTGTTTGTCAGCTAATATCCATCCCATGTTGACTTCCTTTTGACATCACCATTGCAGCCACTGTGGATATTGCCAACTCTCCTTAACACTCCCAAGTCCCCCTACTCCTTCCACTCTCTGCTGCTAATATCACCACTTTTCTGGACAAATCCAGTCTCTAGAAAGTGAGCTTTCTCAGCTTTCCTCCCCTCCACTGTGATTTTCAATGTCTATATCATCTCAGTGAAGATTGAAATGTATGTGTGTTAGGGAAGACAGGTGAGAATTTTTCAAAATTACCAGCAGTGATATTCTCTAGTGGGGATATTAATAAGGGATTTCTACTTCTTAAAATTTCCATCCCTTGCAAATTGTCAAGGAAGACAGTTGATAATATTTTGATCAGAAAAAAACTGTTTTGCAAATGACCTGAAGAAGTATTTTTTCTCTTATCTTCAGTATCTCTCCCCTTTTACCTCTTCTGGCAACCCCTTCATCCCTTAAAAGAGGGCCAGTATCAATTTCAGAGCAACGGGGGGTGGTGGGGTGGTGGGGAGGGAACATTTATTTTGGAGACCTCAGAAGAAACCGTCCTTTCCCCTTGGCTCAGTTGTCACAATTTCCAGGGGCCCAATTTCCATTTATAGTCACAAGACTATCTCCCCTCCATTTTTATCCCTCGCCCCCTGGTCTTGTTCTCAGTCCCTTTTCCAAACTCTCTCCCTCATACAGCGCTGATCTTGCCTAATCCCTCACCTTTCCTGTTCTCTCTCAGCCCTTCACATGCCTTGAGGAATTCTAGATCCATGCTCAGCAAACTCCTCTCTGCCTCTAACTACTTGAACATACCTTGCACTTCTGGTCTAATGAAACCTGGCAGTTCCCTGAGGACACCACTCCTGGCAAACCTCACACTCTTTTTATCTCAGGGCTAGAAGTAAAGCATAGAGTGCTCCTCATTTCCATACGCAAGCCTTTTCTCTTCCTTCAAAGCCAGATCCTTTGATTCTCCTGCCTTCCTTTTTGCTACATTTTCTTCACTCCTTTGGCTGTCATCTACTGACCCCCTTCCTAGGATTCTCTCTTTGAAGATTTTTGCTCAGTGTCTTCTGATGCCTACAATTGTCACCACTCTCACTGATACTTGACATCCACAAGGATGACACATCCTGGCTTTCTTGGCCTTGGCCTCCCAGCTCCAGTAAGCATTTCCTTTACCCCACCTCAGAGACCCACACCCAAGGTCAGAGTCTAGTCCTTGACCTCACAGTAATGGCACCTAAAATCAAACTTGAATATGCTTCTTCTTAAATACCACCTCCTACCTTTCCAGCTCACTTTTCCACTACATACACTGTAGTAATACTTTGACACTCTTAACATTTTTAAGTGATCACTTTCTACTGTTCATCATTCCTCTTCTGTTTTCATGTCCCTGCTTCCCAGTTTAGATTTCACGGTCCGTCACTCCCAGCAACCACCTTACACACGCTTGCCCCTCTCTTCTTCTATCACATTCACTTGTCAAAACCCCAACCTACTTAAAAACATATCAGCACCGAAGTTGCTAATGGCTGCTAGGAAAATGATGCAGAGGACTTACGCGGTGACTGGTGGCATCCAAATCATGATTACAAACCCCTGTTGAAATAATTTTCTAGGCCCAAGATGGAGCCGCTTCTGCCTGGGGTGCACATCAGCAAATTGAAACTTCTTAGATAACTTTCATTTTCTTGTAAATCCTCCCCCTGACCAGAAACACAGTCTATTCAGTCAGCCAATCCCTAGACCCCAAGCTGACTCTGGGCCTTCTCACCCCAGAGTTGACAATATGGGCTCGGCCAATCAGATATTTCATTTGTCTCTTCCTTAGTCTTTATTCTTTATTCTATACAAGCTTCCTGCCTTCCACCTGATTTTGCAGTTGTCCGAAAGGGAACTATCCACATCATGAAGTGCTACATAGTTTGTTTGCATCATCTAAATTGTCTTTTTAAACCATTTTTTAACACCCTAATGGGCATCCAACTGCACCCATCAATCCCACTACATTTCCCTGGCCAGTTTGCTGCCCCAATATCTGAAACCGCTCTTTAGTTCACACCTTCCCCTCTCTTTCCACACTTTCTTACTCCCTCATTCCAGGATGACCTTTCCTCATTCTTCATGGATAAAATAGAATTAAGAACTCTCTCTTCTTTCATGTTCTTTGCCTTCCTCATTTCCTCTTCCTCTTACTACCTTCCTCTTGTGTCTTGGCCACCATCTCTCTTTTTCTCAGACTTTGTTCCTTTGACTATTTCCTCTCACTGCAGCATCATCCGTCTCTCCCTTTCTACTGGCTAGTTCCCATCAGCACAACAGACACGCTCTGGTGTGTCCTTTTTAAAACATCAACTTTCCTTTACCCAACATTTCTCTCCAGCTTTCTCCTTATTTCTGTTTTGCTTTTCACTGCAAAATACCCCCAAACATGTTCTACACTTATGTTTTCTCACCTCTTACTTCTTTTTCACTTCTTCATTCCCATTTTCTCTTCAAGTAATTTCACTCTGGTGTCTGCCTCCACCGTTCTTTCTACTTCAATGTCTACTGTGCATCTAAAAACTTACTTGTTCAAAGCCTTCCCCATCCTTTGAAATCATCTACTTTCTGGTCTTCCACAGTTTGGACAATGGAGCCACCATCTGCCCAGATGCTCAAGCCAGAAATCTAAGGGACATTTTGTTTCATCCTGTTTTCTCCTCCTCAATCCAATCCATTAGCAAATCCTGTCATTTCTTCCTCCAAATATATCTAGAATCTGCCCATTCCTCTTCCTATTTACAATTGCCACTGTCTTCCAGGATAATGCTTTCTTTCTTTTCTTTTCTTTTCTTTTTTCATTTTTGGCTGTGTTGGGTCTTCATTGCTGTGCATGGGCTTTCTCTAGTTGTGGTGAACAGGGGCTACTCTTTGTTGTGGTGTGTGGGCTTCTCATTGCAGTGGCTTCTCTTGTTGCAGAGCATGGGCTCTAGGTGCACAGGCTTCAGTAGTTGCAGTATGGTGGGCTCAGTAGTTGTGGCACGCAGGCCCTAGAGGGCGCAGGCTTCAGTAGTTGTGGCACGTGGGCTCAGTAGTTATGGCTCGCAAGCTCTAGAGCGCAGGCTCAGTAGTTGTGGCTCATGGGCTTAGTTGCTCCACAGCATGTGGGATCTTCCCAGACCAGGTGGATTCTTAACCACTGTGCCACAAGGGAAGTCCCGATAATGTTTTCTTAAGTGGTCTTATGCTTCCACTCCTCCTCTTCAATCCATTTTGCACAAAGCAGCCAGGAAAAGTGATCTGTTTAAATGCAAATTGGATCTTTTAGCACATCCTTTAATGGCACCCATTATACACATACAATACACTCCAAATCACCTTACCTCTTACTCTTCCCTTAGGGCATAGCCCAGATGTCACTTTCTCCAGAACTGTCTTCTTTCACTCCACCCCAAGTCTGAATCAGTTGCCCCTCCCAGAGTCACATAGCAGCCTTCCCTCCCCCCCATAGCTCTTCCCCAACCACTTTATCCCACTATTTTTTCTTCTTTTCTGCCTCTCTCATTATGCTACAAATTCTTTTAGAGCTGGGAATATGCTTATTTGCTCATGATTATATTGAAATCTTTTAGCAGAGTGTCTAGCAGACAGGATGTCCTAGGTAAATAATCAGAATATGAATAGATAAATGTCCCAGACTTTCCTGGTTGCGCAGTGGTTAAGAATCTGCCTGCCAATGCAGGGGACATGGGTTTGATCCCTGGTCCGGGAAGATCCCACATGCTGCAGAAAAACTAAGCCCGTGTTCCACAACTACTGAGCCTGTGTTCTAGAGCCCATGAGCTACAAATACTGAGCCTGCACACCACAACTACTGAGCCCATGTGCCACAACTACTGAGCCCACATGTTGCAACTACTGAGCTTGCGTGCTGCAACTACTGAAGCTCACACACCTAGAGCCTGTGCTCCGCAACAAGAGAAGCCACCACAATGAGAAGCCCACACACCACAACGAAGAATAACCCCTGCTCACTGCAACTAGAGAAAGCCCACCAATGGCTATGAAGACTCAGTGCAGCCAAAAAGAAAATAGATAAATGTCCCTCCCTACTATGTATGTCTCTCCCCTGTAACCACTGAAGTTCACCTATAAAAGTCACTGTGGTAGGTGCTTCTCCTCACATTGTCCAACCCAATGATGAAATAAAATTCATATTTTATGGCAAGACAAGGAAATTTTAAACATAAAATTTTAACCATAAAATTTTTCTCTGCCAATTTAGGCCTCCGCCCTCCCTTTTAGTGTGTGTTATGTATCTGCACAACATCCATCTTAAGAGATAACCTTCCTTCTGAATCTTGTAAGGGCCCATGAAGACACATGCTCCACTACTTGCTTTGTACATGTAGACCTGAGTTGTGTAAACTGTCAATGTCATTTAGTGTACAGCCCTCTTGTTTCAAAATCTCATATAACTGTGCTTTGACCACTAATGGGCAAACAGTTCTTGGAGCTTTCTGAGAGGCTGTTCCTGGGTTATAACCCAGGCTCAAATAAAATTTTCCATTTCTCTCTTAGATCTACTGATTAATGTTTTTGTTGACACCAAGCCCATGTGCCAGACTTGTGAGGTCAAATAAGCCAAAACATTGGAGTTTGGAGCAGAGAAATGTTTATTGCAGGGCCAACCAAAGAGAACGGTTGGCTCCTGCTCAAAAAACCCAAGCTCCTCAATGGTTTTTGTGGAAGAGTTTTTAAAGGCAACATTTGGGGAAGGGCTACAGGGTACATGACTTTCTTCTGATTGGTTGGTGGTGAGGTAACAGGGTAGAGTTGCAGGAATGTCAATCATCCACCTTCTGGTTGCAAGCAGTCTAGAGTCTCAGCATGTAGTTACCATCCTCCACCTGGGTGGGAGTCTTAGTTCCTGCAGAATAACTCAAAGATGTGTGTCAGATTGTTACATATATACATACCTCCTTTGAGGGAGAACTAGGACTCTTTTATCACTGAACTAGTGCTTCTTAACTGTTTTTCCTTTGTTTCTGAATTCCCTCACTTCCCTAATGAGTAACTACTTGAATCCACTCTTTGGAACCAAGGGAAGGTCTAGAAGACTAAAGTCTTTTACTACAAACAAGAAATGGAGGACACAGAAAGGCTTTTGTAGCTGGGAGGGCCTTGTAGTGTCCTGCTTGGTTTCACTCACATGTAATTGATAAAGATCTCATTATTGATTTAAGAGAATGTTTAATCAGTATAGATTTATTGACCTTTATTTGTTGAACATAAGGCAAAAAACAGAAGCAAGCAATTTGTTCAGTCTGTTTAAGATTTGGAGACATGAAGGGTTCTGTGACGGAATTTTCTCCTGTAGTGCCAGCTGCCATAATTAAATGTGAAATGGTGACAAATATTTAGGACCTTTAGCTTTATGTTGCTAATCACACAGAGATCTATGGGCCTACATCCAGGAGAGAGAATCAGTGAAAAAACTAAAATTATAGTCACAACTGCAAGAAAAAACTTTCAGCTTGACAGTTTTTCTTCTAGGTGTTGAAAAGAAAACCACAAACCCAAAATGGCGTCACTCATGCTGAAAGCCCAAGATACCAAACCTAGATTTAATACCTGGTCTAACTGCAGTTTCGACCTCTGCCAGAAGTGTAATATTAATTGACCAGTCTGGAATTTTCTAGTCAAGCACCAGTAAGGTAATCGGTCATGTGGACCCTTTCCATCCCCCAGAGAAAGAAGAGGTAATCTGCATGATAAAACCCTTGTCATTCCCTTCCCCCAAAAAAGAAGATGTCCTGGCCTAAAAATAATCCTTTCTTTTCTTTCACTAAAATCTCCCTTGGGTTCACCCTTCTTCCTATAAAACCTTCCATTTTGTACAACTGAGACAGGAGGGAAGAAGGCAGGAAACAACCTTTGAAAGAATGACATAGCCTAAGGACAAAACATAAACTGATTAGAACCAAATAGGTCCAAGATGGCAGATAGTTGACTTCCACTAGACCTTGAGCCTTAGTATGCGCTCATTGTAACACATCATCAAGCTAAATGACACACCCACAGGTGTCATGATATTTCCAAGTCCGACCATAAGGATCAAAAAGTGGGCAGTGGCCCAATTCCTGGAAATCCCCTTCCTGAAATAGCTGGAATACTCCTCCCACTCATTAGCCTATGAAATTATCCACCCCTATAAAAATTATCAACCCCATACCCTGGTATGGGCTCTCGCCTTCTGATATGGCCCACACTCTGTCTGTGGAGTGTGTTTCTCTCTAAATAAATCCACTTCTTACCTACACTTTGTCTCACTGAATTCGTTCTGCGATGAGACATCAAGAACTTGAGCTTCTTTAAGTCCTGAAACCAGGTGTGTGATCTCAGTTGGAAGACCGTGGGTTATGGCCAGGTTCAAGTCCTGGACACTTGGGTTCAAGTCCCAATCTGACATGCATGTTTTCACAACCCCTTGGATCATCCTTCCAGTTGCTCTTTGGGATGTTTCTGGATTCATGAATCTTTGAACAAGCCAATTAGGTCTTTAAATCTACTCTATTTAATTTTGTTTTTTAACATAGGTATAGCTTAAAATTAATCCAGAGCTCAATGAAAAGTACATTTGAGGGGCTTCCCTGGTGACGCAGTGGTTGGGAGTCTGCCTGCCGATGCAGGGGACACGGGTTCGAGCCCTGGTCTCGGAGGATCCCACATGCTGTGGAGCGACTAGGCCCATGCGCCACAGCTACTGAGCCTGCGCATCTGGAGCCTGTGCTCTGCAGTAGGAGAAGGCCGCGACGGTGAGAGGCCCACACACTGCGATGAAGAGTGGCCCCCACTCGCCGCAACTAGAGAAAGCCCTAGCACAGAAACGAAGACCCAACACAGCCAAAAATAAATAAATAAAGAAATAAATTTTTAAAAAAAAGTACATCTGAGTTCTTTTGAACTCATTTGAGATCTTTTGAACTTTAATTTTTTAAAGACACCTACAATATATATTGAAGAAGAAATAGTTTATTGTTTTAATCCATTCATTCATTTATACAATCAATAAATATTTAATGAGAGCTTCTACATGTCAGGCATTGGGCCAGGTACCAGTAATAAGCAGAGAAAAAGACCTAAAGTGTATCTGCCCTCAAGGAGTTTACATTCGAATAGAAAGATAGATGTTAAACAACTAATTATATAATTCATTTTTTAGCTTTAATTGTGACAAGTGCTATAAATAAGAAACCAAGAAACTATGAGTGCACATGGGGGTGGACAATCTCTCTTTGCCTTTCATATGAGTCCTCTCCCTGTTACCACAGATGTTGTTCCAGAATCATACCCCTGCCTCTCCCTCCAATAGAAACCAATTACTCTTATCTAAGTTTCAGGAGGAAGCTGCAAAGAGAAAAAAAACAAGAACTGGTTAGAACCAACTGGGCCCAAGATGGCAGAAGCTTCGACTTCCAGTAGACCATGAGCCTCATTATACCCTCATTGTAATCCATTAGGTAAATGACACACCTAACAGTGCCATGAAAGTTGATGATTGCCATGACAACAACAGGAAAAGCCCAGACAAGGACTGGAAAGGAGAGTCGCCTCAGTTCTAGGTCCAAACCACACCCCTGTTCTCAGAAAACTCATGAATATTCCTCCCACTCTTTCCAAATCCCTCCCTTTTGCTTTGACCCTCCTATATATTTGGTGTCTCTGCCCAAATTGGGTTGAGGAGTTGATTTGTGAACTAGGTTTCAGCTTCTCCATTCTTTGGCCAGTGAATAAGCTTGTGCTCTTCCAGTCTCAGCATTGTTTTCATAACTGGCTGTGTGAATCTGATCAGAAAAAGAACCTCCCTGGCAGAGACAAGGGTCTCGGCCTGGGCTAGGACCCCAGCACGGGTCCAGTTGACCAATTCAGTAATATCCCTTCTCTGCTCTGCTCTGGCCTGGGAGGCTGACCTCCTTGGGCTACACCCATGTTTCCTTGCTCTCTGGCTTCCCTTTGTGTTCATGAGGATATAGGAGATCAGAAGGGGATCAAGGTCAGGGTAACTACCTCCCAGGCCCCCTCTCAGTCCAACCCTGGCATGGCAGTAGTTATACTGCTCTCTTTAGGTCCTGGGAACCACTTCCTTCCCTTGTCACCCTGGCCTAGCCATGAGCACAGCTCCCACGTGAGAGTCTGGCTGTCCTCACTGTACCGTAACCCTGCGTGCACGTGGTGAATCATCTTCTTCTTGAGCTCATCAGTTTTCCACGTTGAGTGTGCCACTTATTTCCTGTTAGGCTCCCGAGAACTCAGAGCAGATAGCTGGGGAATCTGACCAAATTTATTTATTTATTTATTTTTCAAAATTTAGATAGAAAGGGTGAGGACAAAGAAGGCTTCCTTGGGGCTTCCCTGGTGGCGCAGTGGTTGAGAGTCTGCCTGCCGATGCAGGGGACGAGGGTTCGTGCCCCGGTCCGGGAAGACCCCACATGCCGCAGAGCGGCTGGGCCCGTGAGCCATGGCTGCTGAGCCTGTGCGTCTGGAGCCTGTGCTCTGCAACGGGAGAGGCCACAACAGTAAGAGGCCCACGTACTGCAAAAAAATAAATAAATAAATAAATCAACTAATTAATTTAAAAAAAAAGGCGGCTTCCTTGAGGAAGTCATGCTTAAGCTGCCGGCTAAAGGGTGTTGCTCTCCTGGTTGGTTCTTCTTACACCTCCTCTTCTCTCCACATTAACATCCACGAGACCAGAGAAGAGTAATGGCGTCCATCATCAATTGTTCTTTATCCCTTTGATTCCACTGCCCTCCCTCAACCCCAGCAGTAAACACTTTCTCTTTCTATTTTCACTAGAATGACCCCTCCTGGGATAGGTCATCATGCGCTCTGAGATCTTTCCCCCTCCTTACTCTTTCTCCTTAATCCTCTGTCTTTCCTGTCCTGTCAATATCCCTAAAATATGTGCCCTCTACGTGACCCATGCTGTGACATGTATGCTTTCTCTCACTGCTCCTGTGTATTCAGCCACACTAGACAGTTTGCTGTTCAATGCCTTTGTTCACAGTTTTTCTTCTGGGTCACCCTAACCTCATCTGTCTCTTCTGTTGAAATCCCTTCCAGTTTAAATGCCACCACTGTGCAAAGCCTTCCTAAAGGTCTCAGTAGGAAGTATGCACGTCCATTATTTTTTGTTCCCATAAAGACTCTTTTTTTTTTTTTACCTTTTTTGTTCTTCTCACATGATTTATAGTTTTGATATTTGTGAAAATGTCTTATTTCTCTCCCATAATTTTCAACTTTGAGAAGACAGGGACTAGTTTGCCTGTGGGACATCTACAGCACTACATCTAATACAATGCCCAGCACTTAGTAAGAGACTCTGGCTTTTAGTATCCATTGATACATATTATTTGTCTTCTGTTGTAGAAAATCATAATGGAATCATTCCCTTACACATCAAAATATATGAAAATGTTAGCGTGCTCTCTTTGTGGCCCCTGGCATGGTTACTTGCATAGTGTGCTTTTTATTGCAATGTAATTAAATTGTACAGTTAAAACAAACATAACTAAGGGAAATAGAGCTAAGAATATTGCCTCTAGTTACAACTTGGAAGGGCTGATTTTATCCCACCATTTCCAATCTTCTAACATTCAAGAATCAGTTATGCCACAGTATTTATCATCTCAGGAAAAAATAAAAATCTTTTAAAGCCCTCTAGATACAAAATAGCTGCATAGAGCTGGATAAATAGGGACAAGGCATAGACAGATTAATCCAGGGGAAACAAAAATATGTTTCCCTGGGCTTCCCTGGTGGCGCAGTGGTTGAGAGTCTGCCTGCCGATGCAGGGGATACGGGTTCGTGCCCCAATCCAGGAAGATCCCACTTGCCACAGAGCGGCTGGGCCCGTGAGCCATGGCCGCTTAGCCTGCGCAACCGGAGCCTGTGCTCCGCAATGGGAGAGGCCACAACAGTGAGAGGCCCGCGTACCGCAAAAAAAAAAAAAAAAAAAAAAAAACAAGTTTCCCTGAGATTCATGTTCCACACTTCAAACTGAGATTTCTAAAAGTTCTCCCCTAGGAGGCTTTTGTTATGTCTATTGTTTGGTTTGATAATGTTGGAAGATAAGGAATTTGGGAATTTTAACTCCAAAAAGACTTTTCAATTCTATGTATTCTGTGAAATTGAACTTGGTTTTAAATGGTTAGTTTCTATACTTTAAAGATATATTTAAAATAAAGTAATAATACTAACTGCCATTTATTAATCATCCAATAACTCTTTTAACCTTATAACTAGCTCCAATGCAGATATTATTGTCCCCATTACATAGATGAGGAAACCGAGACTCAAGATGTTCACTGCCCTGTTCCAGGGCACAGTTTTCAGGTGACAGCTCTTCCTTGGTCCAATGTTCATGTTCTTAAACACTACTGTATACCTCCTCCTGGCAATATCACTGGGGTGATGCACATTTGTTTGGCAATCCTCTGTATATGGTACAAATGTTCTACAACCTTCTGAAACTTGTATGGTCTCAGAAAGCATCTTCCTTAGGGAGCAGAGCCTCACAAAGAGCTGGAGAAGTGATTGTCTGGAGGAAACATGACAGGGAAATGGACCAGCCGTATTCAGAGTATTCCTAGGGCTTCCTTTGCCTTTTAAACCAATAACAGCTGGGAAATGAGTCTGTTAATCTGCTGGGAAGGAGAGTCTCTGGAAGGACAAGGAAGGACTTTCTGCCCTGCACACGTAGGTAAGAATGCTCTGAGAGCATATATCATCTTCTATTTTAAAAATCACTCCCAAGAATGTGTGTTTTAAAGTGGTTGGGTGCTAGATTTTTTCTGTTGCTTTCTGTGCACATTTAAATACAATTTTTGGAGAATACAAAGGAGAAAAGATAGTCTCTTCAATAAGTGGTGCTGGGAAAACTGGGCAGCTACATGTAAAAGAATGAAATTAGAACACTTCCTAATACCATACACAAAAATAAACTCAAAATGGATTAAAGACCTAAATGTAAGACCAGACACTATAAAATCTTAGAGGAAAACATAGGAAGAATACTCTTTGACATAAATCACAGCAAGATCTTTCTTGACCCACCTCCTAGAGTAATGAAAATAAAAACAAAAACAAATGGGACCTAATGAAACTTAAAAACTTTTGCACAGAAAAGGATACCATAAACAAGATGAAAATACAACCCTCAGAATAGGACAAAATATTTGCAAAAGAAGCAATGAACAAGGGATTAATCTCCAAAATATACAAGCAGCTCATGGAGTGAAATATCAAAAAAATAAACAACACAATCCAAAAATGGGCAGAAGACCTAAATAGACATTTCTCCAAAGAACACATACAGATGTCCAAGAGGCACATGACAAGATTCTCAACATCACTAATTATTAGAGAAATGTAAATCAAAACTACAATGAGTTATCACCTCACAACAGTCAGAATGACCATCATCAAAAAATCTACAAATAATAAATGCTCTAGAGGGTGTGGAGAAAAAGGAACCCTCCTATACTGTTGGCAGGAATGTCAATTGATATAGTCACTATGGAGAACAGTATGGAGGTTCCTTATAAAACTAAAAATAGAATTACCATATGACCCAGCAATCCCATTACTGGGCATATACCCTGAGAAAACCATAATTCAAAAAGACACATGCACCCCAATGTTCATTGCAGCACTATTTACAATAGCCAGATCATGGAAGCAACGTAAATGTCCACTGACACATGAATGGTTAAAGAAGATGTGGTACATATATACAATGAAATATTACTCAGCCATAAAAAGGAATGGAATTGGGTCATTTGTAGAGACGTGAGTGGACCTAGATACTGTCATACAGAAAGAAGTAGGTCAGAAAGAGAAAAACAAATATCATATATTAATGCATATATGTGGAATCTAGAAAAATGGTAGAGATGAACTGGTTTGCAAGGCAGAAATAGAGACACAGAAGTAGAGAACAAACCTATGGACACCAAGCGGGGAAAGTGGGGGTGGGGGGGGATGGTGGGATGAATTGGGAGATTGGGATTGACATGTATATACTAATATGTATAAAGTGGATAACTAATAAGAACCTGCTGTATAAAAAAAATAAATAGATAAAATTAAATTTAAAAAAGTAAAGTGGCTGGATGGTAGATTTTTTACATTGCTTTCTATACATATTTAAATACATTTTTCTCCAGCTGTTAATGAAAGGTGTTTAAACATCAAAAGCTTCAAAGACATAGAGACCCAAGAAAAACATTTTTTATTGAATTGAAGCTATATTTTTTTCATTGAGAAAGCAGTCATCTAAGTGGTTTTTTCTATTTTCTATCTCACATATAACACCTCAATAGTAATATGAGAGACACTATTCAGAAAGCAATTCCAAACACATTAAAAAAACTGCTTTGGAAAAATAATCAAGTGAGTTTTTTCCCTGTAAAGGCCACAAAAAGAAACACCCTTCTCACAGGGCAATAGGTTGTAAAGGGGATAAGTGCTGGGACTCAATATCTCATCTAAAATCTTGCAGGAAAGAACGTTTATTACTGCAGGAAGCAGAAGGTGAGCCTAGATTATAAATGAGATCTTGCAGACAAGGGAGATGTATCTTGCTGAAGTATTACTGTACAGAACGAACCTTTAAAGCTTGGACTCTGAAGGCATAAACCATTGTCAAATAAATCTAAACTGATGTATTCATTTTTAATAAAAGAAAATGCAACATAGCATGGCCACAATAATATGTAATGTCATCCTTGCATTTCAGTTCTCAAGGGTTATTTAATTTTCCTTAAAACATTACAGGAAATACAAGGAGTTAGATGAAAATAAATATTCTCACCTAGAATGATAATTATTTCTCAGCATTTTCCCCACCAATGAGAAACAATAGTAGAATAGGCATATATGAAGGCCTATCTATAGTTTATCTATACAATAATTTTAAATACCCCAATTGACATATAAATAGTTAAGAGAAGGGATGGCTAATTTTTTTTCTTTTAAAATTATTTAAAGGTCTTTTATTTGAATATTTAAATTCTCTATAAAGAAGGTAAGTCCCACAGGAAAGACAAATATTAATTGTGAAAAATAAAGAGAACTGAACTGGTATAGGAGTATTCTACTAAAAATGGTTCTCATGTGAATAATCCATGGGGTTAATTGCAGCCATAAGACAAATGACTGCCAAAGCTGTTTTTAAAAAACGTTTTCTTAATGTGACATTGCGTTTTTTATCTCAGTTTTTTTTCTCTCTCTCCTTTATCCTCTTCACTGTTTTCCTTCTTGTATTCTTCTCCTGCTATTTTTAAAGTAGGGCTTAAATTAGTTATATTAAAAAACACAGGGCTTCCCTGGTGGCGCAGTAGTTGAGAGTCCGCCTGCCGATGCAGGGGAAACGGGTTCGTGCCCCGGTCTGGGAAGATCCCACATGCCGCGGAGTGGCTGGGCCCGTGAGCCATGGCCGCTGAGCCTGTGCATCCAGAGCCTGTGCTCCGCAACGGGAGAGGCCACAACAGTGAGAGACCCACATACCGCAAAAAAAAAAAAACACATAAAGAAGGTGATAAATAAAATAGAAATAAAAGTTACCAGAAACTAATGACTTTACTACAGTCTTCTATGAAGATTGTAGAATCTTTCTGTGTAACAGACAATGCAGCTGAGTGAGTTTTATGGTGACCCAGGTAGATGTTAGGCATTCTTTTTTTTTTTTAATTGAGGTATAGTTGATGTACAATGCTACGTATCAGGTGTATGACACAGTGATTCACAACTTTTAAATTTATAGTTATTATAAAATATTGACTATATTCTGTGTTCTGTACAATATATCCTTGTAGCTTATTTTATACATAGTAGTTTGTAGTTAATCCCCTACCCCTATGTTGCCCCTCCCCTCTCCCCACTGGTAACACTAATTTGTCCTCTATATCTGTGAGTCTGTTTCTGTTTTCTTATTCTCACTAGTTTGTTGTATTAATAATGCTGCTATGAACATTGGGGTGCATGTATCTTTTTGAATTAGTGTTTTCCTTTTTTTCAGACATATATCCAGGAGTGAAATTGCTGGGTCATATGATAGTCCTATTTTTAGTTTTATGAGAAACATCCATACTGTCTTCCACAGTGGCTGCACTAATTTACATTCCCACCAATGGTGTACCAGGGTTCCCTTTTCTCTACATCCTTGCCAACATTTGTTATTTGCATTTTTTTGATGATAGCTATTCTGACAGGTGTGAGGAGGTATGCCACTGTGGTTTTAATTTGCATTTAGGTATTCTTTTTTAATGACCAGAATCATCAGTTACTTCCTCTTCACCAGTGCCCAACATACCAGGGGAAATTCTATTATATAATCATATTTAATGTAAGGATGCCTTTCTGGAAGCTTGTATCATGTGTCACTCAAAGGAACAGATATAATTAATGAAATAATGAGTTTGATTCCCAAAATCTGGACGCAATTCAAGGTATATTGATTTTCAGGGATATAGTGTCTACAACTTTAGTTTTTATGTTGAATAGAACCTTAAAAAATTAAAGAGGAAAACAGCTTGGCAGCTTCTTAAAAAGTTAAACATAGAATTACCATACCACATAGGAATCCCACTCTTCAGAGTATACACAAAGGAACTGAAAACAAGTACTCCAACAAATACATGTACATGCATGTCCATATCAGCACTATTCCTAATAGCCAAAGGTGGAAACAACTCAAATGTCCATCAATAGATGAAAGGATAAACAAATTGTGTTATATAAATACAATGGAATATTATCCAGCCATAAAGAGAAATGAAGTACTGATACATGCTATGGCAAGGACAAACCTTGAAAGCATTGTGCAAAGAGAAGGAAGCTAGACACAGAGGTCACATATTGTATGATTCCATTTATGTGAAGTAGCCAGAAGAGGTAAATCCATAAAGAGAGGTGCAAACCGGTGGTTGTCAGGGGCTGGGAATGGGGAGCAGCTGCGTAATAGGTGCAACGTGATAAAAATGTTTCAGAACTAGATAGAGGTGGTGGTTTCACAATATTGTGTGTGTTCTAAATGTCACTGAAATGTTCACTTTAAAAAGGTTAAATGTTATGTTGTATTAATTTCATGTCCAAAAAAAAAAAAAAAGAAAAGAAAACCTTCCAGAAAAATAAAGAATGAAAACTCAAAGTCACTGAAACTTAAATTATAGCTCAGAAAAATATGGACAGAAGTCACTGGACAGTCAGAATTTGATGTAAATGAACATGTGATAATGTCAGGAGACGGAGAAGAAAAGTGAGCCCAATAGCAAGTATGTTATGAACAAAAAACTTCAATAGAAAGACATAATCAAACCAAAGCAAACCCTCTCTAAAGCAAACTTAGGAAAAGCTCTTTTTAAATGAGTGAAATATAAATAGTAGATATGTTTTTAAATTTTATATTATTGAATCAATTACATAGTAAAAGTCCAAATTTTATTTTTGTGGTAGATAATAGATAACTCATTTATAGTTTATTAAATTACATAATTATTATCAAATGTGTAGTGTAATTCAGTGAGTTGGAATATGCTCCCTCAATCTATTTTTTTTGAAGTATAGTTGATTTACAATGTTGTGTTTCATGTGTACAGAAAAGTGATTCAGATATATATATGATATTTTAAGAATATATAATACATATATTCTTTTTCAGATTCTTTTCCATTATAGGTTATTACAAAATATTAAATATAGTTCCTTGTGCTATACAGTAGATCCTTGTTGTTTATTTTATATATAGTAGTGTGTATCTATTAATCCCACAGTGCTAATTTATTCCTCCCCCTTTTTCCCTCCCTTCATCTTATTTACAGTAGAGTTTTGCTTCATATGGCTTATTTTCAGAGACTAACGCAAAGGAAATTTTCAGTCTGTCTTTGGTCTGTTGTCAAAAAAAAAAAAAAAACCTGAGTAAGTTATGTTTAAATATTTATAGCATGCAAAGCAAAGAACTGTATCAGAATAAAAGATGTAGAGCAATTCTTAAATACAAAAAGAGGACTATAAAAGCCCACATGTTGGGTCTGAGTTATAGAGATGGTATGATATAGTTATTTCAAATAATTTTAATGATTAGGGTAAGTTAATCTGAAAAAAGGAGAAAAACAATTTGAAAAATTGGAGACCATGTTGAGTACAATACAGAAGGATAAGAGAGCAAATGGGAAAGGGAAATGGAAGTGTTCAGGAAGCAATTACTCACTATCCCAGGGTTCTGTGAATGATCTAGCAGTAGGTGCCTGGGAGTGGAAAGGGGCCACTGTGAGTGAACAGGACCTGAAGGAAGTAATCAGAGATAAGAATACGAGTATCAGAGGCACAGATACAGAATTGAGAGAGAGGATGGCAAAGTTTACAGCCTGAACTTAAAGACATTGCACAATGAGAAAGAAGCAAAAGCTGAGAATGGAATGAGGGGTCTGCTCACAAATATTATGAAAACTTAAGACGATGGAATACAAGCTCACTGAAGGAGGCAGTAAGGGCATGTGAGATAAGCCAGAATGAGGGGCAAAAAGCAGTAGCATTATCAAAAGCATAAATGAATTTTTAGGTTTCGTGTTCAACTGCGTAGACAGGAAAGGTGAATAGGTGCTGTGGTTCAGAATATAAGTCTCAGAAGAAACAATTTTGGAAAACCACAGTCTCATTTTAAGTGAAAAATAGAAAATTAGTCACAGGCAATCAGGGACATACTGGGGCCAGAATTTCTGTTTTAGAAGTTTCACAGAGATGCAGTTAACAGAAACTAAAACAGAAAAACTTAGAGCCTTTCCCAAACACTGACTCTGTATTTGGGAAAACATGAACAAATAGCACCAAGTGAATATTGGGAAGCTAATAACTAAGAAAAATTCCATTAGAAATCATTTATTATCACATATCACATTTATAAACAAATGTGAAAATCAAGGAGCATATTTAACTATTTGAATTATACCAGAAACAGTCCTACCACCTTACAACCCCTTCAAAAATATTTATTTATGTTTTACTGTTTTAAATGTCAAATGATATGGTCTTACATACAACCTTGTCTCTTTCCAGCTGTGTCCCTAATATTCCAAAGTCTCAGTTTTCCTATCTGTGGAGAGGAGCTAACAACACCTGCCTAAATGAATGTCACTTGTCATCGAAAAAATGGCATGAGATAATGTCAAGATGCACTCTGCAACTTGAGAAGACACAACATCACTATTAATTTTTTTGTCACTCATCACTAATGGTCATATTGCAAGTATTCCTCAGTCAAATAACATGGAAAGGGAAAAAGGAGGTTATGGCCCCAAACAATGTGTCTATTTATTGTAGACTTAACATGATACTAAAGAAAATAACAAGCTCACTTTTTTTTTCTACAGAATTTTTAATTGAATGTTATATTTTTATTAATAACCATATTTTGGCATAAAAGAGGAAAGCTGCACATTAAAAAATGCTTCAAAGAGAAATTAGTCCAGTGTAATTACTTTGAATTGTTGAAATACCAGCATATAAGAGTATATGTGCCCTATTATAAAAACCAGGTGTTTAAATAAGATAAAATTGCCTCCTGAAACAATAGGGGGCTGGAGTTGAGTTGTGCTTTTCAAATATAGAAAAGATTGTTTCTAATTTCTTTCTCCATAGGTGCCAAATTTGTGCATTTTATAAAAGTGTTTCAAAAAGAAGTTATCAATGCGACTGTGAACATTTGTATGCATTTCAGCCACTCTGGATGTATCTTTGGCCCTAAGAAAGAGAATTCAAATATCAATCTAGTATAGAATAATAGATGGAAAAATGCTAACCAAAATAGACAGGAAAAAATTTCCCCCAGAATCTTGAATTTAGCATAGAAATTTCTTCATAGCTTTGAATCTTAGGAAGGACATGTAAAGATGGAACAAGGTCCTGAAAGAGATAGAAAGTGACTGGCTCAAGAGGCAGGTGGTGGTTTTGGCCTTATAAAATGAGAAGGAAAGACAGGAGCCTCTGAGACAGGCTGAAAGGAACTGAGTGCAGGTGTGAATACAAATAGTTTATACATAGCAGGTCAGGATTTAAGAAAGGTCATGCTCAGTGGCCTCAATTTTCTTGATTAATTGGGAGGTAAGATTGTCTTTTGAGAGTGGAACAGGCAGGGGCAAGTGGGGGAGGCTAAAACCAAATGAAGCATTAGTCATTGTCACAGATCCAGGACTAGGATTAACCCCAAGAAATGGTAAACTTTTTTCCCCTTTTACATCTTTGCCCAAAGATGTAAAAGATCACACTCTTGACTAATTTTTTTAGTCCTTTAACTGTCTGTGTAGATTTCACATGCTTTCTCTCATATATATTCTTCACTAAACTGCTAGAGATACACATAGTTTTTATCCTGCTTTGGTGGAAAAGCCAATGCATTCATCTCCAGTTCTGCTGTGTTATTAACTCTTGCAAAAATTGTTCACCTCAGATTGATAAGAGAGGTCATTCCCAGGGCCCCATATATGCATGAGGCTGTCTCTCAGCAATCACATCATCATGAAACCTTGCTTCCTCCTGAATGTCTTAGTCTCTGAAGATAATATTCTGGGAGAAATCCCTGCAATTTCTACTCTAATTACTGCAGTGCTCTAAAGGAAGCTCTGTTTGAAGGTGAAGTCAATTGCCCTCCTCTTTCAGTTTGCCAGGAAACAACTTAAGGATCTGGTCTCTTCCATTTTTACCAAAAAAAATTGTCAGATAAAGAGATGTTTTAAGTTTTCTGCCAACAAAACTTACCTGTTTATTTAGCAATAATAAGCATCTTTTCACACCTCAAACATTGACAAAGATTCTCTTCTTGACCAAACTCTAATCAGTCTCCTCTGAACTCTATTTCAACTAGGTCTCGACTTTTAGACTTCTCTGTTCATCTCTGCAATGTCCAGTTTTAACAAGAATCCTGCTAAGTCCAAGTTTAGCCAGAATCCCTCATTCTCCATATCTGATCAGCCTCAATATCTAATCTCATCCTCCCCCCTCAGGTGATGTCTGGTCATCCTGATGCACCTTCAGCAAGAATCCTGTTAGGTCAGTTTAGCCAGAATTCCCCTTTACTCCTGATGTTTCCTCATAGCAATTTTCCACCTACTGACCCCCACCCTACTCCTTGACTCTAAATTCCCACTTTTTGTTGTTGTATTTGGAGTTGAGCCAATCTCTCTCCCCCACTTCAAGACCTCATTGCAGTGGTCCCTGCATCTATCACTATAGTCTCCCTGAATCATCTGCCTTACCATTCTTTAGTGTCATCAATTTTTTTCTTTAATAATATCAGCAGTTTAATGTGGATTTAGAAACGTGATCCAAGCCTCAGTCCACATACATAAACTGGACAAACCACAGTGAAGTGTGACCCATGATACTGTGACACCAGGTGAAATAACTGTCTTACTTTTGGACAAGTCCTTTAGGTGGATCCAAGATATTTCTATCAGTTTATGGCTACATTCAAGGCAAACAAGATGTTGAACCCTCCAGGAGAAAATGTGCCACTTCTACAAGGGAGCCCCCTTGAGTCTTTGCTTAATCTTCATGAAGTCCTGGAAGAGCTGTTCAAAACAGCTGGTACAAGAAAGCTTTTGGAGTTCAGGGGCTGTAATGTATGTGAAACTATTAAACTTAAATATTATACATATGTGAGGAAGACAGGAGAATATATACCGCCTGAGTCTAACCCACACTGAAAGCACAATTTTATCACCCACCTCCATCTATAGTCAATTCACATGGAAATCAAATTTGTGGGTTGTATAGACTGCAATCATAAAGCCTAGATGGATGGTTAAGAGAAAGGAAATGATGAAGCTGCATGATGTCCTAGAAATAGCTGGGGCTGATTCAAAGCAATGGAAGCTCCATTAGTTAGAGCACAGCTTGTTCTTTACTAACAATCAGCCCACGAAAGACTTGCTGTGGCTGGTCTGACACATGTCTGAGCCTGGGACTCTGTGGTTTGATAGTGAGCATTGACTTGAAAGTCACGCATCTCAGAGATCAAGAAAAACCCAACTAAACGGGAACACCCAAGGAGAAGCAAAATGGGATGCCATAATTGGGTTTAAGCACATTTGCTAACTCACCTTCCAACCATCCTTTTTTTGTTGTTGTTTTTTTTTGTTTTATTTTAGTAAGAGAGGAAAATGCAGAAAAAAGCCTGCAGCTCGGAGTCCCTTTGTTTTACCCTAGGCAAAAACAAGTGTAATCTATGATGGAAGTTCTTCCTTTTTCCTTATAAAATAAGATCCTTCTGTCTGTTAATAGTAGTCTATCAGTGTCAACTTCTTGATTTTAATAATGTATTATGTTTATGAAAGAGGCTATTGACAGGGAAAACTGGGTGGAGGATACACAGAAACTCTTTTCCAACTTCTTATGAGTCTTGTATAAAGAGGTTTTAAAAACCAACCAAACAAAAGAAAAAGATCTTTCTGCATACAAATTTGTTTCAATCTGTCCCCAGTGACCTATTAGTCAGAAAAAGATTATCTACATTATCAGCAGAAGAAGTGGTTCTTTTTCTATCCTCCTTCTAGGAGATTTCCACCTTACTCATTTTCTCAAGATGACATAAAAGAGGTGTGAGGAAAAGGACTGGTCTATGTGGGTGCAGCTTTGGGGCAGAAATGTATTAGGGCTTTTATGTATTTGTCATCTGTGGGGAAACAAAGTTCACAAAGCCCATGGTTTATGAGGAGGTGGCACAGCTGGGCCCGGACTGAGCACAAAATATATGTCCCATACCAGGGACTGGCATCCCTCTCCAGGGTCAAGGAGAGAGGGAAGGCCAACCTGTCAGCCCTTCTACCTTTTTCATTTATGTCCCTGTCCTCCCCACACACCCCCACACAACCTCCCCAGATAGACAAAACCAGCCCAGGACTCAGTGGCTCACCCCATTGCCCAGAGGCTGGCAAGAAAGTGTCCTTCTCTGGTTGGGTAATGCAGACCCATCAGGCTCCTGTGGAATCCCCACTGCTCAGTACTCCAGCCCCACCCCATGACCAAGCCCTTCTCCAATTTCCCACCAGGCCAAAGCAAGGCCCTGTTATTAGTCAGGGTCTAGCTGCACTTTTTTTTTTTTTTTTTTTTTTTTTTTTTGGCCTGTCTTGTCTGTGATTACTGCATTTGAAAGGACTGTACCCCAGCTACTTGGATCACCTGGTACACATGATCAGTTCATCAAAGTATGTAGAAGAAAGCATTAACACTGTGCTGGTTAGCTGGCTATGTGGTTTGATCAATGTAGACACTGGTCCTGAGTCTCCAGGAACATGCAAGAGAGATTAATGGTAGAAGTAGGAGCCTTCATCTCCATATGCATCTGACTCCCACAATATTTTTACTGCTTAGTCACCATGTGTGGCTGGTGTGGGAAAGATCTCAGAAAGGCCATGACTAAAGCATTGAAAGAGGGTATCAGGAAGCACACTGACCAAGTCAGCTCTTCACTGTGATGATGGTATTGAAAAGTGTTGGGTGAGTATGAGGAATATAAACCAGAAATGATACAAGATGTGAGAAGACAGAAGGAGGCAACAGATAAGAAACAGAAGGGAGATGTAGACATAAAGTTGAACCATATAAAATAGCCATTTGTGTAGGTCAAAAACAGAATATCAGCAATTTCAATATTCAGCCTAATAAAAAGAGGCTTGGTATGGTCTCAGTTATGATTTACTTCAAGAAATAAATAAGCCATGTCATGTCATTGATTAGCTCATTTATTTTGTCATTCATTTAACAATGATTTATTGAGCTTCTACTATGTTCCATGTAACATTCCAAGCGCTGGGATTCAGCAGCAAGAAGGACATCCAAATATCTCTGCCCTCACAGAGATGACATTCTGATAAAGAAAGACATGCAATAAATAAATTATACATATACATATACATACACACTGAAAAGCATTAAATATACAATATGGTATGTTGATAATATATATGTACACATATGTATGGTTAGGCCACTCAAGATGGCTGCTCTCTTGCTCTCTGTACATCCCCTGCTTGACCAATGCCTGCCTCACCTACACCCTACTCACCTGACTGACCTTCCTACATACTTGCCCCAGGCCCCAGCTAGTGATTGTTTTTATCAAAGGGGCAATGAGGGCAGTGCCCTTCTGCTGGTTTCCCTGGTAACCGATAAGCCAACCTGATGTCAATTCCCCCTATAACTGGCAAACTCCCCTTCCCTCAGAAGTGAAGACTGCCGTGTGCTGCCCACCATCTGCTGCACATGGTGGGTGTCACTCCAGGACCTTGCTTCAGATGTGTAAGATCCCTTTATCCATTAAAACATTGATGTCTCTGTTGCTGACTCTGGGCTCTTTCTTTGGTCTTGAAGCTGGGCAAGCAGAGGCCTTGTAGGCCTGTGGGTTGTAGCCCAACAATATAATTACTATCTATCATAGCATTATTATTATAATTTTTTTTTTTTTTGCAGTACGCGGGCCTCTCACTGTTGTGGCCTCTCCCATTGCGGAGCACAGGCTCCGGACATGCAGGCTCAGCGGCCATGGCTCACGGGCCCAGCCACTCCGCGGCATGTAGGATCTTCCCAGAACGGGGCACAAACTCGTGTCCCTTGCATCGGAGGTGGACTCTCAACCACTGCGCCACCAGGGAAGCCCTTATAGCATTATTATCTAACATAAATCTAATATTTTATATAGCATACATATGTATATGTACATATATTTTTGTATATATAAAAATATATATATGCACAGATAGTAAAATGTACTATAAAGAAAAATAAATAGGAAAGGAAGATACAGAGTGACAGGAGGTAATACAACTGTATGCAATTGTAAATAAGGTGATTAAGAAAGGCTTTATTGATAAGTTGACCTTTGAGCAAAGATCTAAAGGAGATAATAGAGTAAACAATGAGGATGTTTGGAAGAAGAACTTCCAGGAAGAGGGAACAGCAAAAATACTACATGACTCCGATGCAATGAGCAAAGCGGAGAGTAATAGGAAGTGAGTTCAAAGAAGTAAAGGGAGCCTATCCTGTGGGGCACTGTAAAGATTTTGTCTGTTGCTCCGAGGGACAAGGGAGTCATTGGAGGGTTTTGAGCAGAAGAGAACTGTGCTCTGACTTACATTTTTAAAGAATTCTGGCTATTCTGTTGAAGAGACTTTTTAGGAGCAAGGGTGGGAGCAGAAAGAGGAGTTAGAAACTGTTATGGTGATTGAGAGGAGGGAGTGAGTGGTGGTGATGGAGATGGTGAGGAGTGCTCAGGCTCGAGGCATATTTTGAGGGTTGAATGAATAGTGTTTGCTGTAAGATTGGACAAGGGATGTGGGAGGAAAGAGGGTCAAAGAAGACTGAAGATTTTTGTCGGAACAACTGAAAGTGATGCCGAAAGTCGGCCTCTGTGCCCTGGTGCTGAATCAAATCTTGGAGACAGTTTTGGGTGAAATAGAAAAGAATAGCTTTATTGCTTTGCCAGGCAAAGGGGGACATAGTGGGCTCATGCCCCTCAAAACTGTGTGTCCCAACCTAGGAGTATTTGATGAGAAGTTTTTTTTTTTTTTTTTTTTTTTTGGCTGCGTTGGGTCTTTGTTGCTGCATGCAGGCTTTCTCTAGTTGCGGCGAGTGGGGGCTACTCTTCGTTGCGGTGCATGGGCTTCTCATTGCAGTGGCTTCTCTTGTTGTGGAGCATGGGCTCTAGGCACGTGGGCTCCAGTAGTTGTGGCACACGAGCTCTAGAGAGCAGGCTCAGTAATTGTGGTGCCCTTGTTTAGTTGCTTCACGGCATGTGGGATCCTCCTGGACCAGGGATCGAACCCATGTCCCCTGCATTGGCAGGCAGATTCTTAACCACTGCACCACCAGGGAAGTCCCTGATGAGGAGTTTTATAGCAATGGTGCAAGGGTGGGGTTGCTGATAAATATCAGTGTGTGTGCAGAGCCTGCATTCCTTTAATCTGGCCTCAGGTGGTCTCCTGCTGAGTTTCTGTGGTTCTCAAGGTTATAAAACTCAGCAGGACATTCTCTCTGGAATGAAGAATGCTTCATCAAGTAGTTAACATCTTCCATTTGTTGGGGGTTTTAGTTCTGAAGAAGAGCTCGAAGATATTGTTATGTGTATCCCTTGAGACAGGACCAAGATCCTGTCCCAAGGCTGCACTATTGTTTCTTCTTTTTTGGGGGGGAGGGGGGTACGCGGGCCTCTCACTATTGTGGCCTCTCCCATTGCGGAGCACAGGCTCCGGACGCGCAGTCTCAGTGGCCATGGCGCATGGGCCTAGCCGCTCCACAGCATGTGGGATCTTCCCGGACCAGGGCACGAACCCATGTCCCCTGCATCGGCAGGCGGACTCTCAACCACTGTGCCACCAGGGAAGCCCTGCACTATTGTTTCTTAACTGCTCTTCCCTTGTCTCTGCATCCCCCCCTTCCCTGATTAGCAACTATTTGAACCAGCCCTTTGGAACTCAGGGAAGGACATGGAGGCTGAAAGCCTATTCCCTGAACAAGAAATGGGGAACACAGAAAGGCTTTCATGCCCAAGAGCTCCACAGGATCCTTCTCAGTTTCAAAAGCATGAAAAACTGAAAGAGTAACATGGGGAAAACTGCCATAGAAGTGAAACTGCACACCTCAGATGGGAATTGAACCCACGTCTAGGACTCGAACCCACGTCTAGGACTCAAACCCAGCCAAAACTCAGATTGGGACTTGAACCCATGGGCTGAGAATTTTACTCAGCCAAAATGCAGACTGGGACCCATGATCTTTTAACTGAAATCACACACCTGGTCTCAGGACTTAATGAAGCTTAGGTTCTTTATGGCTCCTTATCATCACATTGCCCCATGACACTCGTCATCTCAGTTATCCATGGTCTTCTCATCACAATGCTCCATGAACCTTGTCATCACAATGCTCAATACACTTGTCATCACAGTGTCATCACAGTGCTCCCTGACACTTGTCATCAGTATCCTCCATGAACCCTGTCATGACAAGGCTCCATGCCTTTTTCATCACAATGTTCCATGCCCTTTACCTCACAGTGCTCCAAGCTCCCTGTAATCCCAATGCTCCATGCCCTTGTCATCACAAAACTCTGTGATGCATGTCATCAGAACGCTCCCTCGCCTTCTCATCCCATGCTCCATGCCCTTGTCATCACAATGCTCCACGACCCCTGTAATCACAATGCTCTATGCCCCTTTTCATCAGAATGCTCCATGAGACTTGTCATCACAAGGCTCCATGGTCTTCTCATCACAGTGCTCTACTACCTTCTCATCACAATGCTCCATGACACCTGTCATCACAATACTCCATGAACATTTTCAGCCCAATGCTCCATGACCTTCTCATCACAAAGCTCCATGACCACTGTCATCACAACGCTCCATGAACCCTGACAACACAATGATCCGGGACTCTTGTCATCAAAATGTTCCATGCCCTTGTCATCCCACTGCTCCATGACACGTTTAATCACAATGCTCCGTGACGCTTGTCATCACAGTGTTCCATGAACATTGTCATCACAATGCTCCATGCCTTTGTCAGCAAACTGCTACAGAATCTTGTCATCACAATGCTCCATGAGCTTGTCATCACAATCCTCCATGACCCTTGGGATCACATTGCTTCATGTCCTTGTCATGTCTCTCTTGCCTTTCTGGTTTTTACAGATTTTCGGATGTCCGTTTTGACCGCTGGGTAGTGACAATTCTTTGTAGTGTGGATTTGCATTCAACGCTTGCTTGATTGGCCATAAAGGGTGTATGCATTTTCTCCTGAATATATTCAGGTGAAAAGCCATACACCGTTTTTGGCCAAGTGCATCACTGTCGAAGTTGTGATGCTTTTCCTGTGCTTTAAAAGCGATTCCAATTTAACTCATGCAATATGTTTTGCGCAATTCTGCCTCATTTTAAAGTCTGCTTCATTGCCTTCTCTCAACAGATTTTTGGAAGAGAGTAGTCCTTTATAACTCTGCAGGTTTGTGAATTGCTGTGCCCCTGAGCTCCAATTTTCAAATCCCATTTTTGTGATGATAAGTGTTATGGAACATTTTGATCACAAGGATTTGGAGCATTGTGATGACAGAGGTCATGGAGCATTTTGATTTCATTTTGATGACAATAGCATGAAGCATTGTGAATTCAGCAAGAGCCAAAGTGATTGGTAAGAAGTAGATTTACTGAGAGAGATACTCACCCCATAGACGGAGTGTGGCCATCTCAGAAGGTGAGAGACCCCCAAATATGGGGCGATTAGTTTTTATGGGCTGGGTAATTTCATAGGCTAATGAATGGGAGGATTATTCCAACTATTTTGGGGAAGAGGCAGGGATTTCCAGGAGTTGGGTCACTGCTCAGTTTTTGGCCATTTATGGTTGGCCTTGAAACTGTCATGGCACTTGTGGGCATGTCATTTAGCCTATGCTAATGTATTACAGTGAGCATATAATGAGGCTCAAGGTCTACTGGAAGTCAAATTTTCGGCCATCTTGGACCTAGTTGGTTCTAACCAGTTTATGTTGTATCCTCAATGGCTATGTCATTCTTTTAAACGTTGTACCCTGCCCCCTTCTCTCCTGTTTCAGAAGCATTTCGAGGCAGGGTGAGGGGAAATAAACTATGAAGAGTTCAGTTTAGATTGTGTTGAATTTGAGGCATTAGATATCTAAGTGGTACCAAACACTAATGGCCAGTGAGGCCAAACAAACTGAAACATCAGCATTTGGAGCAGATATGTTTATTGCATGCCCAAGCAAGGAGAAAGGGTGGCTCATGCTCAAAACCCTCAAACTCCCTGATAATTTTGGGGGGAAAGTTTTATAGGCAAAATTCCGGGTGAGGGCTGCAAGTTGTGTGACTTTCTTCTGATTGGTTGGTGGTGAGGTAACAAGATGATGCTCCAGGAATTTTGTGCTCAGTCTGAAATTACCATCTTCCACCTGGGTGGAGGCCTTAGTTCCTCCAGAAGAACTCAAAAGTATTGTTATGTATATTTCTTGAGGAGGAACTAGAACCCTGTCCCAAGGCTGCAGTTTGTTGACTGCTCCTCCTTGTTTCTGCATTCTCTCCCTTCCCTGATCAACAACTATTTGAATGAGCCCTTTGGAACTAGGGGAAGATCAAGGAGGCTGAATGAAGCCTATTTTGTACAAACAACAAACTGGGAACATCTAAAGGTCTCCCTCTCCCAAAAAGGGTCCTTCTGGGTTTCATAATGGTCATAATATTGCTACCACAAATCTGGGTGTGCTTCTTGGTGGGTGTCAAGCCAAAAGACACAACCAAGCCAAAGATGGGGAGAAGGAAGGATGTATTACTTGCAGCAAGTAAGGGGAACACTGGGGATGTTTCCCAAAACTGTGTCTCCCTGAACAGCAAAGTTGGGGAAGTTTTAAGCTAAAGGCACATGCGTATTCATGAAGGGGCTTGAGCAGAGGAGAATTCAGGATAGAATTGGGGCAAATGTTGACATAGTCCAAGCTTTAGTTGATTGAAGTCACAAGAGTCAGAAAGGGTCAACATCATCATTCCTAAGGTTCGACCAGTCTGGGGTCTCAGCAAATAGTTACCATCCTCCACCTGGGTGGGGCCTTAGTTCCTGCAGAACTCAAAGATATGTATCAGATTGTGATTCTTATCCCTTGGGGAGGAACTAGGACTCTGTTTTATATCACTGAACCATTGTTTCGTGACTGCTTTTCCTTTGTTCCTGCATTCTCTTAAGATCATTAATTACTGAGACCTGAGCATTGTGGCCAGGCTTAGATCACAAAATGACTTAGGCCAAAAATGGCTTCTCTTATGTTAGGAAAACCATTCCTGGTTCTTTCTCAGGGGACCAACTAACCTAGACAGAATAAACTACTATTACAAAATGATAGTATTCATTCCAGAGCCAGGTCCACAAACATTTTCATATATTCATAATTTTTAAGCCCCCTCTAATGATTGCTTATATGGTTATATAAATATCTTGTGGTTTAAAATTAACTTTATTTTTATGTTAGCCCATAAGTTAACATATTCTTTTCCCAAATGAATAGGAATTGTAACAACTGACTGCAAAGAGTGTTTACAAGAATAAGAAAAGGTAGAATTTGATCCAACTTACTTTGCATACTAATCACATAATTTGGAAGTCTTTGCATTAAGAAAAAAACACACATTCTTCCATTCTGACTAATGTTGATTTCACTTCCAAAGTCATCTGTGTTGTCAAGACTATGAAAATTGAAAACTATCGATCCCAGTTTATCCACATGTACTTGAGAAATAAAATCTGGCTCATTTCTAACTTTTTTTTAAATTCATGAGCTTATATCTGGTGTTCAGTCATGCAGGACTGTAATTTGCTACTCTTATATTCTCTTCATTTTAAAGTCAGCTTATTTGACTCTCTGGTGTCAGAACAAATGTGTCCAGAGTTCCAAAGCATGTACATCATCCCCTTCATTTCACAGAGTCCCAGAGAAGTCTAGATCTGAAGCTACAAGAAAACAGATTATGCTGACCCCAAGCCAGTGGGTCATGGTAACCCTCATGCCCATGGATCAGAGACAAATGGATCTGTAAAGCAGAAATACAATTATATTCATGTCATTATTTCTGTGATTCAACTGATTTAACTTGGGCATTTTATCACATTTTTCATTTGTTTCAACAGCCTTTAGGTAAATAACAGACGAACCTTGGATTTCAATTAGCAGGAGAAATTCTTAGATGGCAAAAAGAATGAAGAGAGAAATGAGGGAAGGATGCAGTTCCGTATAAGAATAGAATATTTTTAAAAGAAAAGAATGAAGGAAGGGGGGACAGAGGGAGGGAGGAAGGGAGAGAGGGAGGGAGGGAGGGTGGGAGAGAAGGTGGGAGAGAGGGTGGGAGGGAGGGAGGGAGAAAGGAAGGAAGGAAGGAAGGGGAGACAGAGGGAGGGAGGGAAGGAGAGAGGGAGGGAGGGAGGGAGGGAGGGAGGGAGGGAGGGAGGGAGAGAAGGTGGGAGAGAGGGTGGGAGGGAGGGAGGGAGAAAGGAAGGAAGGAAGGAAGGGGAGACAGAGGGAGGGAGGGAAGGAGAGAGGGAGGGAGGGAGAGAGGGTGGGAGGGAGGGAGAGAGGGTGGGAGGGAGGGAGGGAGAGAGGGTGGGAGGGAGGAAGGGAGAAAGGAAGGAAGGAAGGAAGGGGAGACAGAGGGAGGGAGGGAGGGAGAGAGGGTGGGAGGGAGGGAGGAAAGAAGGAAGGAAGGAAGGAAGGAAGGAAACCAAGGACTCCCTCAAAACCAGCTTTGTGTTTATTACATTTTCCCATTTTTTTGCTGCCTCTCATTTCCTAGCCACTACTGTGCTAGGTAGTTTTCAGACTCTGACTAGGCTGACTTTGTGATTTCTGTCCATTTAATCATTCCCTTTTTTTCCTATTAACCCTCTGAAAGCTTTGAAACAGATAAGTTTGCCTATTGACCTAAACATAACATTTTGATCTAAGCAGAATTCCAGAGTGAATATCTGATTATACAATTAACAGCATACACCATTTTAACCTCAAGATTACCAGGGGTTCCTTCCCAACCTCCTAAAGAAGAAACAGGTTCCTCGTAGTCAGCAAGAACAACAATCAATCTGCAATCTTATGCTTGGGCTGCTATATGAGAATAAAACGTGTTTGAACAGGGAAGGCTGTAGACTGGTATTTTTAAACTAAATTATCCAGATAATTGCACAGTTCT
Source organism: Mesoplodon bidens (assembly GCF_964165515.1). Taxonomy (NCBI): domain Eukaryota; kingdom Metazoa; phylum Chordata; class Mammalia; order Artiodactyla; family Ziphiidae; genus Mesoplodon; species Mesoplodon bidens. The sequence goes on along the minus strand of NC_138174.1, from coordinate 32,929,129 downwards.
TCATATCATTACGCTATTAGCAGCTTAAGCTGATATAAGCATCGACCAAGCTAAAGGCTGTCTGCAATACTAACTTTTTATTCTGCTTAGGTACAATCATTGAGCTTTCCTATGTTCTTTTTTAGTCACTAGACTTAAAAGTAAGGAGGAAAAAAAAAGCTAGAAAGAAGAAGGAAAGATGAGTGATTTGATCATCACAAACCCCAGAACCCTGTTAAAAAGTATTTGTACTTTAAAAAGTCTTTTTTGCTGAAAGCTTTTTCAGGAGAAATAAATTATACTGACTCTATATAAATATAAGCAGAAAGAGCAAAGACGAACATGAACATATATTACAATGCCATTCATCAAATATAGTTGACACTTCAATCTAATCCAGCAAATGAAAACACAGAAGTCTATAGAGTCATAGGAAGTAAGCAATTTAAACATACCAGGGCATGAGGTCATCTAACAGCACAAGAAGGAAGATGTTCCCTTTTCTTTTCTGTTTTTCTCTTTTTCATCCTTCCACTTCTCTCAGATACTGATTGATATCCATGTTTCTTGCAGGGTAAGGTGATCTTCAAATCATATAATTAATAATAGCAGTCCAAATGTTCCTGAACAATCCACTGTCCTCTAATGTCATAAAATAAAAGGACTTTTCATGCATTTCACACCATCATTATGGTGCAAGGTTTCTCTCTCCATAATAAAGTAATACATTTCTTAACTAATTAGGTCACTAATTTAAATGTGATTCCCAGTAAAAACTCTTTGAGATAGTTAATCTTTCTTAAAGTGTGTGAGATTGTTAAAAAAACAGTTCCCCAAGCACTGTCACCACCAATCATTAATGGTCTGAATAGGTGAGGAAATACAGAGCTGCAAAAACACATCTCATTTGTTTTTGAAAGAAAACTTCCAAGGCCACTTTATAACCAGAAATCATATCCATGTCATGAAGATGCTGTAGTAAACTTTACAGTTCCAATTAGGAACAGACAGTTTTCAACGCACTTTTCAAACGCTTTGCTAGTCTATATGTAAATACTTCACTAAAACCACTGAACGGTGATGGTGTTCAATATTAATATCACAAATTAAAGATGACATCTGAACGCCTACTATCCAGAATAGTGATCAGAGCTCATGGCAAGGCAATAATCAGCGGCTTAAGCAACTTTCAGGCACCAAGGGGGAAAAAACAAATGTGATGGAATTTGGAAATTGCACTGGTGCATGAAGAACATACCATATCAAAGAGCAACTGCCGATTGACCTGGTGATGAAGTGGAGGATATGACCATATGCTGCCATAAAGGACATTTGGAAACAGCTTTGAGATTGTCCCCTGAGAGCTCATGACTATTACCTGGTGGATTCCCATTAATTGACAATGTAAACTTTATCTGTAACTGTGAAATAAGCTGTCAAAATGACTGCCTGTCCTCCTGGGAGGAAAAAATTGCTGGAATAATTATCATGCCCAGCACATTTTCCCGACAGAAATACTGAAGGTTTATGATGTCTGGATCTACCTTAAGTTCTGTAGTCATTGCCTTGGAGAGAGAAATGGTTTCCACTTCTCTTTATTCCACGGATAAACTGGATGGGGAAAATAGGTATGTTAACATGGAAATAGAAATATAAAGTCATAAGAGAGGTAAGACACGATCAATGAAAAGTTTATAATCCCAAGCACGATGTCCTTTGCCATATGGGCCTGCTTCCTTTGGTAAATCATGTTTTACTTATAGAAACCAATCATACAAAGCAAGTAAGGGAGTAGGCACTGATGGTCCCAGGCATGAGGCCTAAATCCAAAAATCTCCCCAAAGGAAGCTATGAATCTCCCAAGACACTGCTCCCCCATTTTGTCCTTCATGTTGGGAAAACGTCAAGAAGTGACAGTGAGCACAAATGTAAATAGACATTATTTTCTCACGACAGTGTGTGCTGGGGTCACAAGAACAGACTCTGCGGGAAAGGCTGCTGGAGTTCAAATCCTGGTCCTGCTCCCTCCCAGCTGTGTGGCCTTGGACAGGTTCCTTAATCTCTCTGTGCTTCAGCTTTCCTCTGTAAAATGTGGCTACCTCACAGACCAGGGCCTGCTCTATGTCCTATAGCTACTACCTCTTATTATTGTCTTCCTGAACCTAGAACAGTGTAGGGACATGTTGAGAGAGCAAATAAAGGATCAAAGTTTGTTCTGGCCTCAGTTCATCCTCTCTCTGCTTCAAAAATGAGAAGGGGAATTTTTTTTTTTATGTCCAATGGATGAGTTGGGTTTTTTTCTTTTTTTAACTCTTATTGTTGGATTCCAAATTCCCTTTATTTATTTACATACTTACTTATTTTTGGCCACACTGCCGCATGCAGGGATCTTAGTTCCCTGACCAGGGATCAAACCCGTGCCTCCTGCAGTGGAAGCACAGAGTCTTAACCACTGACCGCCAGGGAAGTCCCAAGAAGGGGAATTCTGAGGCTCTCTCATGATCCCCTTTGTTGTGTCTACTGGAGAATCCTCACCCTAGCTGCTGAACCTGGGCCCAGGCAGGGATGTTCCTCCACAATACCCTCTCCACCTGGGCAGAGACCTGGATGGCTGGCCAGGACCACAGTCACCTCTTCTCCCGCTGCCCTTCTCTGCACTCTGTCTTTCCACGACTCCTCTATTCCCAAGCAGGGGGAGACAGATCCAGCACCATGTGGAAAGTGGGGCCATCCCACCACTGACACCTGTTTCCCCCATGTCCCCTACCACTATGGGAAGCTCAAGTGATTGGATTCAGAATGGCACCACCTCCCCTGGCTTCCTGGGGAAATTTGCATTAGAATCCTTGTCTCAGGGTCTTCGTCTGGGGAAACCCAAACTAAGACCCTCAGTGGTGTCTTCTGGTGCTGTCACTAGAGTGTGAAAAAGGTTAGGGAACTCCAGTGGTTACACTGATTTGGGTGTTACAGATACTGTCAGCAGCAACCACAAAGCAGGCACCTGTGAGCAGGTGAACAAAGTAGGAAATGACCATAAACACTGGCATGCTATCCTAATCCTCATGACTTTTATTTGTGGCCTACTCTTTTTCTGAATATTCTTTTGTTCTAAGAGGCTTTCAACTAGGAATATGAAAAGAAAATAAACGGGATACGGAAACAGTACCAAGAGAACGCTGCTTTACGCTATAGTTGTTGTGAGCAGAGAGGCTATGAAGAACAGATGCCATGTCGGGTTGAGATTCTCTCACCTGCACCTTTTCCAGGAAGCTGACGCAAATGGGAGGATGTGACACGAGAGCAGTGTCCCTGTAATAATAATCTACCATGACTGTACAATCCATAATAGCTGTAATAGAGAAAGCGACAGTAATAAAGGCACATTACCTTGCCTCTGTGAGATCAAACAATGCTCAGATTGATGGAGGGTACACTTTGATGTCTCCTGAAAAGTCCATATTTCTGGATATCGCTGAACTACCAAGGCTTTTCCTAAGGTAAGTTTAAAAAAATAATTGTGGTTTAGGCTTCTATTTCAGAAGGAGAACAAACTGCTATTTAAGTTCTGTGTGAGAACAACAGAGACCCCAAATACAGACAGTGTCTCTGACCCGCTGTACAGCAGAAGAAAAATAAAGCTGGGCCATCCATTAATACCTGCCTTGAATTCAGGATTAGTTGGAGTGGATAGAATAGGCAGGAGGTATTATTACTTTTCAATGGCTACTTTGCCAGAGATGAACACATAAGCATTCTTCTTGGGGAAAAAGCTCCTATTCTCTAAGACACTTGTCACTCTTCAATTAAAAACATATTTATTGTCAAGGGGTAGTAGAATATTGGTTTCCTTCCACCTGTATTTTGTCTATTGTTGAAAATCTTACATAAAGAAAAAATTAGACGCTGAGATGAGCTTTTTCTAAATCCAGAGTGGGAAAATACTGCCACTTAAAAAATACCATTTCTGAAAGAAAGCAGAGGTGTCAGAGACAAAGAGAAAAAGGGGGAGATGTGTCAGTCAGTCAATAGTCTTTACTGAACACTCACTGTGTGGGGAGAACACAAAGGGCATAATATACACCGTGTTTGTTCTCCAGGAGCTTGGAACCAGATGCAAGGACAAGCATTAACACGAGGAAACACGCTTAAAGCATACGACTAATTGCAACTTTAAAGAGCTGTGTGTGAGTGAATGAGTGTGAGTGTGTGTGTGTGTGTGTATTTAAAAGGAGCTTGAAAATAAGACACAGACGTAGTAATGAAATCAGAAAATAAACACCATCGAACACAGGAGAAATAATACAAGAATACAAATTATCCTGTAGTACTTTTGTCTTTCAGTTGACTCTTCCCTGAGTGTAAATCAGAAGTAGAAATATAACACAAGATACCTTTCTTGTCATTGGAATGTCAAGTAACTGGCATCCACCCATGTCTGATAGCTAACGCTTCAAAGATATGCATCACATGTATTACTGTTCCACCTCATGGAAGTGACTTGACTTGAAAATGAAATGACAGGGAGCCATATTGGGGAACAGAAATTGTTTACATAATTGCTCGGTCTGTTGGTGAATACAGGCCTTCATTTAGAATTCATTATTTTATAAACTGCACAAAGGGATTTCCAAGTTGTCAAGCTTGGTTTGTAAAAAATAAAATAAAGATATGATAAAATGTCTGGCACCAGCTTTTCTGACTTTAATTTTTTTTCCTCCGTACTATTCATCTTCCCAGTTATAACAGGTACTCCATCAGCTGTGATAGCTGCTATTTTCTCTGGATTTAGATCAAACAACCTCAGAACAGCCATCAGGGCCATTTTTACATCCTTTCTCCTTTGATGCCAAACCCCAAAGATTCCCCATCACGTAGAGTCTGAAAGTTGTTGGACTGACAAGCATTAGTAACCTTGGAGTGTCACCCAGACACTAGCTTTCATACTGGAGAAGGCTAATGAATTTTGCTGCAACCAGCTTGGTTTTGAAATGATTTTTCTTTAGGTCACCTGTCATAGTTAAAATAGTTTGCTTTCTCATAGTTTACTTTTTGTCTGCCAAGTGAAGGTGGCAGAGAGGACTGAGCTGGAGGACAAGAGTCTGGAGCACAAAATTCTGCTAACATGCTTTTAACACTGTATGTATGTGTGTATATATATATATATTTTTTTGTTTGTTTGTTTGTTTGTTTTTGCGGTACGCGGGCCTCTCACTGTTGTGGCCTCTCCCGTTGCAGAGCACAGGCTCCGGACGCGCAGGCTCAGCGGCCATGGCTCACGGACCCAGCCACTCCGTGGCATCTGGGATCTTCCCAGACCGGGGCACAAACCAGTGTCCCCTGCATCGGCAGGCGGACTCTCAACCACTGCGCCACCAGGGAAGCCCAACACTGTATATTTTTAAATCATCTCCGCAAAACCCTAATTTCTTACACACATATATCAAAATTACATTAAATGTATGTATATTGTATGCTTTTATTATTATTATTTGCGGTATGCGGGCCTCTGACTGTTGTGGCCTCTCCCATTGCGGAGCACAGGCTCCGGACACGCAGGCCCAGCGGCCATGGCTCACGGGCGCAGTGCTCCACGGCATGTGAGATCTTCCCGGACCGGGGCACGAACCCGTGTCCCCTACATCGGCAGGCAGATTCTCAACCACTGCGCCACCAGGGAAGCCCTGTACACTTTTATTTTTAAAGGAGATCTTATGCTTAAAATATTGAAAACTCTAAAGTGTGGACTATACTTTTATAATCATATTTAGCAGATGAGGACCATCTAAGAAATTTAAGTTTTGTCCAGATGATTAAAAAATACAGTGTTAATAGCACATATCAGAATTTTGTGCCCCAAACTCTCTTGTTCTGGAGCTCAGTCCTCTCTGCCACCCTTACTCAGCAGACAAAAGAAAAAACTAGGAGAAAAGAAAATGATTTTAAGTGTGAAAAATGACCTAAAGAAAAATCATTTTACACACACGCATGCACCCCCCCACACACACACACACGAGACTTTTAATTGTCAATGCAATTTTGGCATGCATAAAAATTGGCATGTCCTTCAAAATAACTGAGTTCCACGGGTTTGAGAACCACTGGTCCAGGGCTATAATATGCAAAACTATTTCTGGTCTATAATGTGCTCACATAGAGAAAAGTGCCCATGTGGTCAAGAGTTGAAGCTCAGGATTCACTCTTTTATGTAATTAATAATATTTGTTTTAGACTAACCACATGCATGTCATCCACCATTGCTCAGGGCCGAAGAGGCACTCAAAATTTCAATCAAAATAAATTAAAGAGTATATGTAACCTAAGTTTCCTTCTCTCTCTCCAGTTTCTAGCTACTAACCAAGTTACCGGAATAACGGGTTCCTGCCCTCACCAGCGTATAGCAGACCTTGGGCCACTTGAAAGACCCACCCACCGGCTGTCTTTCTGCGCCTGCGCCCTGTGCGCGGCTCCCACGCGGAGTCCGGCCCTTGTCTCGCTCAGTGGTCCCCCGGGTCCACTGGAGGGCGCCAACGCGCTCCATCAGAAGGAGCTCTCGCCTGGCTTCCGAAGCCGCAGACTGGTCATCTCAGAGGAATGTCGCATTCTTTGCGTCACACTTTACCCGCTAGGCATCCAAAGAGGAGATGTCTCACCTAACCCCGCGTGAACACGGCTCCCACAGCTTTACCTGCAGCCAGTATCCCACGAGCGCATGAGGAATATCTGAGGAACCCAGATCTGAAACTCCACGGAGCTCTCCTCCCTATGCCCACCCCCTCCCCCTGCTGCCGCTTCTGGGGCAACTACAGCAGGGCCTCGGAAGCGTTTATGCATCTCCATCACCTGGGGATCTCGTTAAAAAGCAAATTCTGATTTAGTAAGACTGGCCTGGGCCTGCATCTATCAGGGCTGGGACTAGGCACAAAATTTAAGGGAGTGACAAAAAAACTTAGTAATCAAGATAGATAATATTTTAATGCAAATATAATATTTTAATGCAATAGTAATAGTATTTAATGCAGTACTTTGAAATATATTTATTAAAATTAAATCTTTCTATTTACTAAATTATATTAATATTTATTAATAATTAATATAATAAACATGTATATAAATATTTAATTAATGCAATACTGATAACATTTAATGCAATATTCTGAAAAATACAAATTTTACCCCAAAATCCATGATGAACAAAATATCCAATTTTTTTTTTTTTCCACTTTAATGACACCCCTGCCATGTTTGCAACACTCTTCTGGGCTCTGGGATTCGTCTTTTTTTTTTTTTTTTTTTTTTTCTTATTAGTCATCCATTTTACACACATCAGTGTATACATGTCAATCCCAATCTCCCAATTCATCCCACTCCCCGCTTCCCCCCTTTGGTGTCCATACATTTGTTCTCTACATCTGTGTCTCAATTTCTGCTCTGCAAACTTGTTCATCTGTACGATTTTCTAGGTTCCACATATATGCATTAATATACGATATTTGTTTTTCTCTTTCTGACTTACTTCACTCTGTATGACAGTCTCTAGATCCATCCACGTCTCTACAAATGACCCAATCTCGTTCCTTTTAATGGCTGAGTAATATTCCATTGTATATATGTGCCACATCTTCTTTATCCATTCCTCTGTCGATGGACACTTAGTTTGCTTCCATGACCTGGTTATTGTAAATAGTGCTGCAATGAACATTTGGGTGCATGTGTCTTTTTGAATTATGGTTTTCTCTGGGTATATGCGAGGCAATATTGATCTGACCACATTTTTAGCAGCAAGGCCCCATAGTCAAAAACATGTTGATTTCCTCCAAGAGGTAACACACACCCCCCATTTTACCAACTGTGTACCAATCTGCTTAATTTGAGCCCATGCTAGGACCACTGATACCTATACAATATCTGTCTCACCTTTACAACAACGATGTGAAGTGGTAACTACAATTAGCTGAGGAAATACACTCTAGAGCAGTGGTTCTCAACTGGGACAGATTTAGCAATGCCTGGGAACATTTTGCGTTGTCACAGATCTGAAGGGTCTACTGGCATCTGGTAGGGAGATGCTAGGGATGCTACTGAGCAACATGCAATGCACAGGACAGCCCCCCACAGCAAAGAATAACCTGGCCTCAAATATCAGCCCTGCCACGGCTGAGAAACCCTGCTATAAAAACAGTATACCACATGTAGATTATACCCCGGATAACAGAGGGCATAACTGAGTTTGAACTCAATTTTCTGACTTTTAAATGTTTTTCTGCTCATCATCTCCACTCTCCAGAAAGAAAGCATTTCTACTTCTGACACTGGGCATTGAGTCAGTAAATAACACCTCTTTATGTATAAAGGGACAATGTAAGAAAATTAATACTCTGGAAGTTTTAGGGGAATAGCCCATTGGATGAAAAATAGAAGAGGTTAGGAAGAGTTGCTACATGTTACTAATTTAGAGCCAATTAAGGATGCAAGCTCATTGTGGTCCTGTAGAAAGTTGGCTTCAATGATGCTTAATGAAAGTAAATCTTGAACCAAGTTCTCTGGTGTGGAATTTGGAAAGCTTAACCCTTCCTGAAATTTTGTAGCATGTTATATTTGAAGCCAATAGAAACTCATCTAACTTTCTAAAATGTTGTTGTATCTGTCAGCTGATTCATAAGATCAGGTACAAAAAAAAGTTCAGAAACATAATTTAATATATATGATATATAAATATTATATGTATTATTGCATAATATATAGTTATATATACTAATTTATATCTAATACATAACCTTATTTATAATGTTAACAGAGTATTTTCATCTCATAATAATCTTTTAGGAGTATTTCAAATGATGGATTTAACCTTACTCTGTACCCTTGTGATCCCAAAGCTCCAAGGCATAAAACAACTACAACTGATTTTAAAGAGTCTTAAAGTAAATTTTGTCTGCTCTGTACAAAAATCTAAACACAAAGGTACTATATTAATTAGTGCTTATTGCAGAGCTCTGGACTGGTGACTTGCATACTGTCTCTCAGCTCCAAAGCCACATTTCTGTGACCTGCTCTGTGATGCTGGGGCTGAGATTCTATGAATGGCACTTCCCAGGCTACCCTGGGTCCACCTTCTGTTAGGTTCCCTAATGGAGGCAGGAGGAAGGGAGAAGGTATCTATCTTGTTCTCCAGCTCCAATAGCCACCAGTCCAGCCTCAGGCTTTTTGGGCACTCCCAGCACCTCAGGAGACCAACACCAGCTGTGGGGTGAAGTGGAGGCCCCCCTGAGGTCCTAGGTCCTGAGGATCTCCTTCCCCTCTCTTTTGTTCCCCCAGGCCTAGGGATGGTAGCTCCTTCCAGAAGTTACTAACACTAGGGCTACTTCAGCATTTTCTCTCTGCTCTTTTAGACTTCGAACTCGTGTAAATAATTCCCTGTATGAAATTCCTCTGCTTGAAATACTTATTCTGGCGTCTATTTTCCTGACTAAAAACTAGCTGATATAGGCTATTTTAACAATAAAAATAGGGACTATATAAGATACAACAAAAAATGCATGCAAGTGTGACTACACCTTTTCAGATACAGCTTATCAATTGTGCATTTCTCAGTGACCCTACTAGAAATAACATATGTAAAACATTACATTGCATGCTTGGAACAGAGGTGCTCATAAAAGGGGTATATTTCTTTGCCAATTGTACTGTCTTTTTTCTCCACCAGAGGAAGCTGAAGATTAGGCAGATCAAAATTATTAAGAAAAAAAAAAAAAAAGGATTCCAGCTGTTTGACCAAAAAAAGCAATGTCTGGAATGTATTTCAATAATGTACCTCAACCAGATGTGAACTAGAGTTTTCTCCTTTTTAAAGAGCAATGATGCCTGTCCAAGAGGAAACACTTTAATCATCCCACTCTCCCTTTGGGACTGTGGAAAATTGTTGCTTGCAGATGCCACAGGCCTCATTGGTTATGAGTGGGTATATGTAAGTGACTGTGTATAACTTCCATTACTCTATTTCTGACTTGCCTGTTTACTTTTAACAAATACTTGTCCACTTTTCTATATATCCTAGATGTCCTTAAGTCTTAAGGAAATTTGAATATTTTGGCAGCCTGGCTTCAGTCATTTAAATTATACTATGCACAACTGTGAATGTTTTTCCTAAAATACAGAATCCTAGGAAAATTGAAATTTTATGAATATTCTGACAATCATTTTATTCTATACAAACACAGCAGTTAGTGATTTTTATACCACTCCAATGACACTTGGTAAGTAGGTAGAAGAGAAATAAAAAACTGCATTTTTATATAGCCAGTTAGACATGTTAAAAAATATAATACCCATTGTTTGTAATATTCCTGTTAGAGGAAAATGGATTTTTGCCTCCAGCCACATTGACTGAATTGAGTGAAGTCTACAGTTCTATTTATATGGCCACTTTCTGCAGGTTACCAGTGGTCCAACACCATAACCTATCCAGTGAATGTAAGACAACATCTTGGATGCTAGTAGGAGTACCAAAGGGACATAAGAAATGGGCCCCTCTTTCTTAATCAATAGTCTCCAGCAGGCAGTGATGGGATAATCATGTGTCTTTATATCAATGTGGTAAACTTCGTAAATATATGCACATGCAGAGGGCTCTTTGTGCTGCACTGAGACACGCTTAAGTGATAGATAATTCACGGAAGAGAGGCCATGTGGGACTTAGGGGAATAATAACAGTGACCTGGGATGTTTGCCTGTAGTCTTAACCCAAGTTCCTCCTAGGAAAAAAAGCCTGAGCCCTAGGCTTTTGTACAGGTAGTTTATTCTGGTAAGTGATCCTAGGGACCAAGAGTGAAGGACAAGGGAGAGTGAAAGTACGAAGGAGGAGAGGGCAGATCAAGTGTTCATGGCTGAGTTGGTCACAACTCTAGGGTTCTACCCTGCGGGCACCTCCTGAGTAGCTGAGTAGAATGGTCCACCTGAAGGATCACAGCCTTTATCCACTGGATCTAGGATCTCCCTTGGCACTCCTTTGGTTGAGAGTTGCCTACTGGGAATTAACTCCTTCCCACACTGGAGGCCATAGATGTCCCACACCACAGGCAGGGAGCCCAGAACAGGTGAGAGAAGCAATTCTTTCAGCATGAGTCAGAGCTTGTGCAGACCTGTCCACAGTAGCCATGGCTTCAGAGGGAAGCAAGACAGAGGACATGGGGCAGGGCTCAAGGGGGAGTCTGATAGGGCCAAGGAAGTCTTCTACAAAAGAGGTTTCACCCTCTATGCTACAGTAAGTGTTTTCATCACAAGTACCTATCAGTAGGTCCTGATTGATATTTTCTTTTTTTTTGTAAAACATTTTATTTTCCCAGACATTTCACTACTAAGAATTAATTTACTTCTTAGCTCCTGTGTAAGTGATATCTCATCAACTTTGAAGAAAGGGAACCATTCTTGTCTTCTTTTAATCTGGCTAGAATTTTAATTCTTGTTGCTTACCACAGGGCCATCCCTACCTTGAGATGGAGGGAGGCAAATATTTTTTCAAAGAGAAGCTGTCTATATAAACAACTTGAGTTATCCAAAATCAGCCTGGGAGCATCATTCTGGTCGCTGATACATTCCTTTGACAGAAAGACTGAACTTTTTGCAAGAACAATTTGCTCACATGGCTGCCCTCCAGGAATGGGCAACCAGCCTCAGGGCCACAGGACAAGCCCCACCAACAGGAGTCCAGCAGTTCCCCAGAGCATCTGGCTGACCCCACATTTGGGGGCTGGGAGGTGAGGATTGGAGAGCACCCCAAAGAGGAGCGATGGAGCCTGGGGCCCACACAGAGTGGTCTGGGGCAGGGCACCCTGCTGGGATGGCACTGCCACTTGGGCTGGTCACAGCCACTGGAGGAGGACTTAGATCGTTTGAGGAGGTGCTCCAAGCACAAGGGGGAAGGAAGAGGTAGCAGCCGAGGTCCCCTGGCCCAAAGTCCAGAGCTCTTTGTCCAGATCTAAGGGCAGAACTATTTCTCCTAGTCACCTGCTTTATCAAAAGTATCTTTTCTTGGGACCAAATCACTGTTATCCTGGCAGCCTAAACACTTGGAGAAATGGACTTTTCCTTTGTGTGCTAATGCCAAGTGTTTATAAATTGGGCTTCATGTAGTACAGTCATAGGTATATATATCAGGAGCCCATTTTTTTTTTTTTTTTTTTTTTTTTTTTTTGCGGTACACGGGCCTCTCACTGCTGTGGCCTCTCCCGTTGCGGAGCACAGTCTCCGGACGCGCAGGCTCAGCGGCCATGGCTGACGGGCCCAGCCACTCCACGGCATGTGGGATCTTCCCGGACTGGGGCACGAACCCGCGTCCCCTGCATCGTCAGGCGGACTCTTAACCACTGCGCCACCAGGGAAGCCCAGGAGCCCATTTTTATCTGCAATACAACCAAGGAAAACTCATTAGCAGTATTGAAACACCATCTTCATGCTTTATATATTACTCTCCAGGATTCACATTACACTTAGAAGACATTCCTGGTTTGAACAGAATGGAATGTATCTCATTTTCATTTGATCTGTAACAGAATCTATAGGTAACACTGTATATTTTCTTCTTTAAAAGATGCCTCTTTGTTATTTTAACACTTGGTTAATTTTTCTTACAACCTATATTTATATCATAGATTTTACAGAAAACACCATTATCAAGGTCAGACAGTGCAGATATTATCACACACACCCTTTCTTAAGAAGACAGCATTAATGCTGCTGTTATTGTTGAACTGTTTCCGATTCATGAGGTTAACATATAAAAATGTATTATTCATGAGATAAAATGCATTACATATATTTGCCAATTGTTACTATTGTTCTAGAGGGGGAAATAAATGAAAATGGTGGTAGTTGTAGAAATGCATCCTTATTAGGAACTTAATATACAATACCAATTTAGACTACTTACCTTCTTCAACTTTACATCTTCCATTAAACTGCAAAGCTTGATGTCAGCTAAACTCTATAAATGTTAATTTAAGGTCAAGGTGCTCCTGGGAAGCATTTGAATGCTTAGAGCAGGGCCAAAGAGAACTTCTTTTCAAAGATTTATGGGATGATGTGGCTCCTTTCTGAAAAACAGGAACTCTATTTCTACTTTTTCTAATTACTTTCTATTTCAAGCTCTAGGACACACTTTCTCTCATGGACCTTTCTTAGATGTTTATTAACATTCTGGAGATGTTAAAATGCAAATATTTTCCCATATGTAAGGTATAGAGTCTCTCCAATTTCATCTTCATTTAGTAATGGCAAATGCTCTGTATAGTGAGGAACGAATCATCCAAAACTTGGGAGCCCCTTCTTCCATAAAGTAGCCAAGACACAAATGCATCATTTTCAACATCTAAATTATCATGAGGTAGGGTTTTTAGCCAGTAGTCTCTTTTTCTGAAATTAATCACGTACCAAAATGCATTTAAGGTTTGGTTCAAAGAGGGCCAGGGTCCATTTTTCTTTGTTGCCTAAGTTACTAAATGAAATAAAGTTGGGCACACAGGAATCTATACATGTTCCCCCTTTTTAGCCTACCAAAGTTTCTTTCAACAGGGATCCGGAATCTTTCTCGGGGGTGGTCAGGGGGAGCAGAATGGTTTATTATTTGCCTGAAAGCCATGAGGTCACTCCGTTCTATGCGTGAATGCAGGCTGCTGAGAGGGAGGGGAAGCAACATCGCCTCATCCACACGGCTTTTTGGGATTCGGACCAGACAGGCCACGTTCACTGCTCTCCTAGGAATCACACCCGCCGACCCCCGCCCACGCCCCACCCCAGCCACCCAGCTGCTGGTCAAGGAAGGCAAGTCTCGATGGTCCCTTAAGCATTTTATATGACATTTTATGTAGCACACCATCTCCTAGAGCAAGATGGAAGGCCAGCAAATATACAGGTTCCCCAGAGGTTTATTAGGTGGTTTAACACAACAGCTTTCTCCAAAAAGGGCTAAGGCAGGGCAATGAGATTTTTCTCTCAGAAATTTGAAAGTGAAAAAAGCAAAACCCAGAACTGAGCAATTAGCAGAGGAGTTGGAGGTGAAAGGATACACAGAGAAGGCTGTTTGGAGAGGCCATGAGGGCAGTAAAGGTTGTAAAAAAGCAGAAGTGCTAATAATGCCAGAGTCATAAAGCAGAAAATGGACATTGGAGAGAAATTCCTACAAAATACCAGAATACAAACCGTATCCATGAGGCCTAGTTGTAAACCTTTTCTTAATTCCCTGAAATACTCGTTGTCCTCATTCCCTGTCTTTCTTGTTAATTGAGATGACCTGAATTTTTTGCTCAGGACCAACAAAAGGGGGCATGCAGGTAGCTTTCAGGTAAAGCTTGGAAATTAACTAAGGAGTCTTTATCTTCTGATGGAGGACTCTTGTAATCACATGACTGACAAGAGGTTGAATCACGCAGACTTAACAATAGTCAGTGCATTCCTGAGGAAAGTTCTGTCTAAATAGCACCTCTTTTCTTGGTGGGGCTGCGGGCAGCTGTGGGTTGGCATGGATGTGACTGCCCACAGCAGCTACAGGAATCTGGAGACGGCAGAGTAACTGATACCCTGGGGCCCTGGGGAAAGGATGCCATCCTAGACACACCCTAGTTGACACTATGAGGCCTGGCTTTCTAGATAAGAGCACATCTTGCAGCCTCTCTTGGTTATCTGAGAGTGGAAGAAAGACTCCAAAGTGAAACAGTCTCTTGGAGGCCTTGACACTACAAATTTGCTGTAACCTGCGTGGGCTGCCCACTAAGAACTCGTTCTCTCAGGGAAAATCTGGTCTATGATCAGAATCAAGAGGGTAGGAGTGAAATTCCAGTGACCTCATCCAGCCTTGTTTCTGAAGTTGTGGGGTGTGCCGGAAAGAGCACTCGGGCGAGAACTGGGAACCCGCTTGGAACTGAGAGCACCTCACTGCACTTCTTGGGCCTCGCTTCATCACGGGTACACTGGGTGGTGGGATTAGATAAACATTAAGATCCCAGTTCTGAGGTCTCTGATTTGACGCTGACACCTCCACAGGTTTTAGAGTTCTGTTCACTCTCCCTGGCACAAGCTCAGGGCTAGAAAGGAATATTTTTCTGCTAAAAGCTTTGTAATTGCCGGCTTTCATTACCTCGGTAACTTCCAAGGTTGTAGACAGGTATGTAAATATTGATCCATAGTCAGCTCAGACTCTACAGTATTTTGGCCTAATCAAATTTGAAAGATGCATGAATATGAGAAAAGGTAGAGTTTTCTTTAGTAGGCAACATAAACGGTTGACCATCACACAGGCTAGAAGAGCCGGGGAATTGATTCCCCTCTTGAATCCTCAAGCAAAGTCTGACCAGAGCTGGTATATAACTGCCCCTCAGGTAGGATAACTTTAAGGCACATGTCCTGCCCTGGGTTCCAGAGTTTTCCTAGTGGGATTTGGCTCCAGCTGCCCACAGTTTAACCACTTCTGTAAACCTGGCCCGCTGAGCCAGGGTGCACCCCCAATCTCCTGCTTGCCTAATATATCTGTATGTGTGAAATCTGAGGGCAAGTTAGTTAGTTTCAGAGAGAGAATGCAGATGTACAGAGGCCCAGGGCACAGAAAGAGATGGTGAGTTAGGAAAATGGCAAGTAGATCATTGTAACTGGAGCTTAAGGTGGGAAGCAGTGAGAGACGAGATTAGATATGGAAGCAATGGCCAGTTACGCCTAATAAGCCAAACTGAGGGTTTGGATTTTAGTATGTGGTAATGGGGAGTGACTGAAGGCTTTTTAGGGGGGAAATGACATGACCAATTTTCCTTTTTGGAAAATTCCTCTGGCTGCAATGTGGATAAACAAGAGGAAGCAGCAAATGGGAGACAGGAAGACCAGCCCTGAGTCATCTGGAGAAGTTTAGATGAGACACCCTGGGGTTTTGGATGAGGTGGTGGCAGTGGGAATGGAGAAGAGTAGACTGTTAGTCAAGCTTTCCTTGGCACCCCCAAGCAGATACAGGCAGGCTTCCTCTATTCTGTCTTTGAAAACTATTCATCTCTCTGTGGTTACATTTAACATGACCAATTATAATTGTTTGCTTGCATGTCTATTTCTTTACCAGACAGTAATTTCCTTGAGGTGAATAAATGCTTATTTTCATCTTGTGTCCAGTCTTCCTGCTCTCTGCCTGGTACAGAGTAGTTTCCTAGATGTTTGTTGGAGGAGAAATGTGTGTCCCTTGTACATTCCACCCATTTTTCTAGTTCTACCACTAGGCAACTGTAAGGAATATATTTAAACCCATTTTGAAAGATACATGCACACCCTATGTTCATAGCAGCACTATTCATAGTAGGCAAAACATGGAAACAACCTAAATGTCCATTGACAGATGAATAGATAAAGAAAATGTGGTATATATAGACAACGAAATATTACTCAGCCATAAAAAAGAATGAAATAATGCCATTTGCAGCAACATGGATGCAACTAGAGATTATCATACTAAGTGAAGTAAGCCAGAAAGAGAAAGATAAATACCATATGTTATCACTTATATGTGGAATCTAAATACAGCACAAATGAACCTATCTATGAAATGGAAACAAAATCACAGACATGGAAGTCAGACTTGTGGTTGCCATTGGGGGGTGGGGGAAGAGAGGAATGGATTGGGAGTTTGGGGTTAGTAGATGCAAACTGTTATATTTAGAAAGGATAAACAAAAAGGTTCTGTTGTGTAGCACAGGGAATTATATTCAATCTCCTGGGATTAAACCATACTTATTTGCAGGGTAGGAATAGAGATACAGACATAGAGAACGGACATGTAGACACAGTGGGGGAAGGGGAGGGTGGAAGGAGTTGGGAGATTAGGTTTGACAGAAATACACTACCATGTGTAAAATAGATGGTTAGTGGGAACCTGCTGTATAGCACAGGGAGCTCAGCTCTGTGCTCTGTGATGACCTAGGTGGGGAGGGAAGAGAGAGGCGGGAGGTCCAAGAGGGAGGGGATACAGGTGTACATATAGCTGATTCACTTCATTGTACAGCAGAAACTAACACAACATTGTAAAGCAATTTTACTCCAATTAAAGAAAAAATGGATCACACTAGCCCCTTTCAAGTGCCACTACCTACACATTGGAGGTGCAGATAAAAAATATTATCCCAGAGCTCTGAACCAAGATGGCGGAGTAGAAGGACGTGCTCTCACTCCCTCTTGTGAGAACACCAGAATCACAACTAGCTGCTGGAAAATCATCAACAGGAGGACACTGGAACTCACTAAAAAAGATACCCCACATCCAAAGACAAAGGAGAAGCCACAATGAGATGATAAGAGGGGCCCAATCACAGTAAAATCAAATCCCATAACTGCTGGTTGGGTGACTCACAGACTGGAGAACAGTTATACCACAGAAGTCCACCCACTAAAGTGAAGGTTCTGAGCCCCACATCAGGCTACACAACCTGGGGGTCCGGAAACGGGAGGAGGAATTCATAGAGAATCAGACTTTGAAGCCTAGTGGGATTTGACTGCAGGACTTTGACAGGACTGGGGGAAATAGAGACTTCACTCTTGGAAGGCACACACAAAGCAGTGTGCACATCGGGACCCAGGGGAAGGAGCAGTGACCCCAGGGGAGACTGAACCAGACCTACCTGCTGGTGTTGGAGGGTCATCTGCAGAGTTGGGGGCTGGCTGTGACTCACTGTGGGGACAAGGACACTGGCAGCAGAAATTCCGGGAAGTACTCCTTAGTGTGAGCCCTCTCCGAGTCGGCATTAGCCCCAAAAAAGAGCTCAGGGAGGCTGCAGTGTTGGGTTGCCTCAGGCCAAAAAAACAACAGGGAGGGAACCCAGCACCAAACATCAGCAATCAAACAGACTAAAGTTTTACTGAGCTATGCCCACCAGAGTAAAAGTCAGCTCTACCCACCACCAGTCCCTCCCATCAGGAAACTTGCACAAACCTCTTAGATAGCCACATCCACCAGAGGGCAGAGAGCACAAGCAAGAAGAATTACAATCCTTCAGCCTGTGGAACAAAAACCACATTCACAGAAAGGCAAGAAGAAAAGGCATAGGTCTATGTACCAGATGAAGGAACAAGATAAAACCCCAGAAAAACAACTAAATGAAGTAGAGATAGGCAACCTTGAGAAAAAGAATTCAGAATAATGATAGTGAAGATGATCCAGGACCTCGGACAAAGAATGGAGGCAAAGATTGAGAAGATGCAAGAAATGTTTAACAAAGACATAGAAGAATTCAAGAACAAACAAACAGAGATGAACAATACAAAAAATGAAATGAAAACTACACTAGAAGGAATCAATAGCAGAATAACTGAGGCAGAAGAAAGGATAAGTGACCTGGAAGACAGAATGGTGGAATTCATTGCTGCAGAACAGAATAAAGAAAAAAGAATGAAAAGAAATGAAGACAGCCTAAGAGACCTCTGGAACAACATTAAATGCAACAACATTCGCATTAGAGGGGTCCCAGAAGGAGAAGACAAAGAAAGGACCTGAGAAAATATTTGAAGAGATTATAGTCAAAAACTTCCCTAACATGGGAAAGGAAATAGCCATCCAAGTCCAGGAAGCACAGAGAGTCCCATACAGAATAAAGCCAAGGAGAAACATGCCGAGAAACATAGTAATCAAATTGGCAAAAATTAAAGACAAAGAAAAATTATTGAAATCAGCAAGGGAAAAATGACAAATAACATACAAGGGAACTACCATAAGGTTAACAGCTAATTTCTCAGCAAAAACTCTACAAGCCGGAAGGGAGTGGCATGATATACTTAAAGTGATGAAAGCGAAGAACCTACAGTCAAGATTACTCTACCCGGCAAGGATCTCATTCAGATTCGATGGAGAAATCAAAAGTGTTACAGACAAGCAAAAGCTAAGAGAATTCACCACCAACAAACCAGCCGTACAACAAACGCTAAAAGAACTTTTCTAAGTGGGAAACACAAGAGAAGAAAAGGTCCTACAAAAACAAACATATAACAATTAAGAAAATGGTCACAGGAACATACATATTGATAATTACCTTAAACGTGACTGGATTAAATGCTCCAACCAAAAGACACAGGCTTGCTGAATGGATACAAAAACAAGACCCATATATATGCTGTCTACAAGAGACCCACTTCACACCTACAGACACATACAGACTGAAAGTGAAGGGATGGAAAAAGATATTCCATGCAAATGGAAATCAAAAGAAAGCTGGAGTAGCAATACTCATATCAGACAAAATACACTTTAAAATAAAGAATGTTACAAGAGACAAGGAAGGACACTACATAATGATCAAGGGATCAATCCAAGAATAAGGTATAACAATTATAAATATATATGCACCCAACATAGGGGCATCTCAATACATAAAGCAACTGCTAACAGCTCTAAAAGAGGAAATCGACAGTAACACAATAATAGTGGGGGACTTTAACACCTCACTTACCCCAACGGACGGATCATCCAAAAAGAAAATAAATAAGGAAACAGAAACTTTAAATGACACAATAAACCAGACAGATTTAACTGATATTTACAGGACATTCTATCCAAAAACAGCAGATTACACTTTCTTCTCAAGTGCGCACAGAACATTCTCCAGGATAGATCACATCTTGGGTCACAGATAAAGCCTCAGTAAACTTAATAAAATTGAAACCATATCAAGCATCTTTTCTGACCACAACACTATGAGATTAGAAATGAATTGCAGGGAAAAAAATGTAAAAAACACAAACACATGGAGCCTAAACAATACGTTACTAAATAACCAAGAGATCACTGAAGAAATCAAAGAGGAAATCAAAAAACACTTAGAGACAAATGACAATGAAAACATGATGATCCAAAAAGGATGCAGCAAAAGCATTTCTAAGAGGGAAGTTCATAGTTATACAAGCCTACCTCAAGAAACAAGAAAAATCTCAAATAAACAATCTAACATTACACCTAAAGGAACTAGAGAAAGAAAAACAAACAAAACCCAAGGTTAGCAGAAGGAAAGAAATCATAAAGAACAGAACAGAAATAAATGATATAGAAACAAAGAAAACAATAGCAAAGATCAATAAAACTAAAAGCTAGTTCTTTCAGAAGATAAACAAAGTTGATAAACCATTAGCCAGACTCATCAAGAGAACGAGGGAGAGGACTCAAATCAATAAAATCAGAAATGAAAATGGAGAAGTTACAAAAGACACTGCAGAAATACAAAGCATCCTAAGAGACTACTACAAGCAATGTTATGCCAATAAAATGGACAACCTAGAAGAAATGGACAAATTTGTAGACAGGTATAACCTTCCAAGACTGAACCAGGAAGCAATAGAAAATATGAACAGACCAATCACAAGTAATGAAATTGAAACTGTGATTAAAAATCTCCCAACAAACAAAAGTCCAGGACCAGATGGCTTCACAGGTGAATTCTATCAAACATTTAGAGAAGAGCTAACACCCATCCTTCTCAAACTTTGCAAAAAATTGCAGAGGAAGAAACACTCCCAAACTCATTCTATGAGGCCACCATCACCCTGATACCAAAACCAGACAAAGATACTACAAAAAAAGAAAATTACAGACCAATAACACTGATGAATATATATGCAAAAATCCTCAGCAAAACACTAGCAAACAGAATCCAACAACACATTAAAAGGATCATACACCATGACCAAGTGAGATTTATCCCAGGGAGGTAAAGTTTCTTCAACATACGCAAATCAATCACTGTGATATACCATATTAACATATTGAAGAATAAAAACCATATGATCATCTCAATAGATGCATAAAAATCTTTTGAAAATATTCAACACCCATTTATGATAAAAACTCTCCAGAGACTGGGCATAGAGGGAACCTACCTCAACATAATAATGGCCATATATGACAAACTCACAGCAAATCTCATTCTCAATGGCAAAAAACTGAAAGCATTTCCTCTAAGATCACAAACAAGACAAGGATGTCCACTCTCACCACTATTATTCAACATAGTTTTGGAAGTCCTAGCCACAGCAATCAGAGAAGAAAAAGAAATAAAAGGAATACAAATTGGAAAAGAAGAAGTAAAACTGTCACTGTTTGCAGATTGCATGATACTATACATAGAGAATCCTAAAGATGCCACCAGAAAACTATGAGAGCTAATCAGTGAATTTGGTAGAGTTGCAAGATAGAAAATTAGTGCATGGCAATCTCTTGCATTCCTATACACTAATGATGAAAAATCTGAAAGAGAAATTATGGAAACACTCCCATTTACTATTGCAACAAAAAGAACAAAATACCTAGGAATAAACCTACATAGGGAGACAAAAGATCTGTATGTAGAAAACTATAAGACACTGATGAAAGAAATTAAAGATGATACCAACAGATGGAGAGATATACCATGTTCTTGGATTGGAAGAATCAATATTTTGAAAATGACTATACTACCCAAATTCAATACTACCCAGAATCAATGCAATCCCTATCAAATTACCAATGGCATTTTTTATGGAACTAGAACAAAAAGTCTTAAATTTGGATGGAGACATAAAAGACCCCATGTAGCCAAAGCAGTCTTGAGGGAAAAAAACAGAGCTGGAGGAATCAGACTCCCTGACTTCAGACTATATTACAAAGCTACAGTAATCAAGACAATATGGTACTGGCACAAAAACAGAAACATAGATCAATGGAAAAAGATAGAAAGCCCAGAAGTAAACCCACGCACCTATGGTCAACTAATCTATGACAAAGGAGGCTAGGATATACAATGGAGAAAAGACAGTCTATTCAACAAGTGGTGTTGGGAAAACTGGACAGCTACATGTAAAAGTATGAAATCAGAACACTCCTAACACCATAAAGAAAAGTAAACTCAAAATGGATTAGAGACCTCAATGTAAGACCGGACACTTTAAAACTCTTAGAGGAAAACATAGGCAGAACAGTTTTTGACATAAATCACAGCAAGACCTTTTTTGATCCACCTCCTAAAGTAATGGAAATAAAAACAAAAATAAACAAATGGGACCTAATGAAACTTCAAAGCTTTTGCACAGCAAAGGAAACCATAAACAAGATGAAAAGACAACCCTCAGAATGGGAGAAAATATTTGCAAATATATCATCGGACAAAGAATTAATCTCCAAAATATATAAACAGCTCATGCAGCTCAATATTAAAAAAACAAACAACCCAATCCAAAAATGAGCAGAAGACCAAAATAGACATTTCTCCAAAGAAGACATACAAATGGCCAAGAAGCACATGAAAAGCTGCTCAACATCACTAATTATTAGAGAAATGCAAATCAAAACTACAATGAATTACCACCTCATGCCAGTTAGAATGGGCTTCATCAGAAAATTTACAAACAACAAATGCTGGAGAGGGTGTGGAGAAAAGGGAACCCTCTTCCACTGTTGGTGGGAATGTAAGTAAGTTGATACAGCCACTATGGAGAACAGTATGAAGGTTCCTTTAAAAACTAAAAATAAAATTACCATATGATCCACCAATCCCACTACTGGGCATATACCCAGAGAAAACCACAATTCAGAAAGACACATGCACCCCAATGTTCATTGCAGCACTATTTACAATAGCCAGGTCATGGAAGTAACCTAAATGCCCATCGACAGAGGAATGGATAAAGAAGATGTGGTACATATATACATTAGAATATTACTCAGCCATAAAAAGAATGAAATTGGGTCATTATTTGAGATGTGGATGGACCTAGAGACTATCATACAGAGTGAAGTAAGTCAGAAAGAGAAAAATAAATATTGTATATTAATGCTTATATATGGAACCTAGAAAAATGGTACAGATGAACCAGTTTTCAGAGCAGAAATTGAGACACAGATGTAGAGAACAAACGTACGGACACTAAGGGGGGAGACCAGTGGAGGGTGTGGGGGGTTGTGTGTGATGAGCTGAGAGATTGGGATTGACATGTATACACTGATGTGTATAAAATTGATGACTAATAAGAACCTGCTGTATAAAAAGATAAATAAAATTCAAAATTTAAGAAAAAAAAAAAAACATTATCCCAGAAAGCCCTGTTAGACAGCACTTATGCTTCACATGTTTGTCTATTTCATCAGTGCTCTTTGTGATTGGATTTTTCAAGTAAGTTATTCCAACTTTATGTTAAAAAAAAAGGAAAATAAAAAACCATAATGAAAAAGAATATTAGAATAGAATGTCTGTATTTGTATAACTGAGTCACTCTGCTGTACAGTAGAGATTCGCACAACATTGTAAATCAACTATACTCTAATTAAAAAAAAATTTTTTTTTAATAACCCATTTTGTATTTAAAGTCTCTTCAGAGTTCCCCTTTCCTCTTCCAGGTTCAACAACCTAATGCTTTCAGTGGTTCAGTGTCTGACTTGGTTGTGAATCCTTCACCATCCTAGTTCACCTAATTAAGCTAAACTCCTAGGACTGGGCATTGCACTTCTGGAAACTTAAAAGAGAAAAGTCATGCTCCAGAAGATAAGTGAAACTGAAGACTCCACCCAGTATTGCCCCGTTGATCACTGTCCATGTGTTGCCTGCATGATCATTTCTCCAAGGGCCAAGCTAGAGACTAAAGTGAAAAGGAAGTGAACTTCCCCAGGGAAGTGCTCCCCAGGGAAGTGAACAATTTCCACATGTATTCCACAATACTGTCCTTCATGTAAAGATTGGGGAGAGGTGGGGAGACTGTAGAGGAAGGGTCAGATGGGCAAGAGTGGATCTAGTCCCTAGCAAAGAGGACAAGGACAAACAGCCAGTTGAAATAAGAACCCCAGGGGGTCTGTGTTGCAGTTCATCCCTTTGAGGCCAAAGCACAGAGTATCAACTTCAATCCCACTCACAAGTTACCAACCCTCTCTTTCCTACAAAACTAATGTATTTAACATTCCTTGTCATTTTCCTTTAGATATACATGTACAAGCACATACTTTTGACAGGAGAAAGAGAGAGACAGCAATATTGAAGAAGAAAAGTTCCATTGTTCTGTTGCTTCTAAAGTAAATGATGGAAAATTATAAGCTAATTTACATATGGGAGATTAGCAGAGTATCCCTTTATTCCTATTAATATATTTTCTCTTCCTAATTATAAAGATTTGAATCTTTTTAAAACAACTTTATACAAAACATTTGTGTGGATATAAGAACTGCATGTTAAATGCTAATTCTGGATGAGTTATTTGCATAATCTCACAAAGGAGCTAAATTGCTTGTATTTAATAATAAATAGAGAGTTTAAAAGGATTGTGGATATCTTGAAAGAATGTGAAACAGAGAAAAAGTTTGCTTCTATTTTAAGATATGGACTGTTTTGTACCACTTTGAATTTAAAACTACTCACCACCCTCTAGGGAAAACTTGTCCTAACTTTTTGATAAGCTTAATATTTCAAGGCTCCGACAACACAACAATTCAAATACATTGAAAGTGAAGAGCTAATATGTTTTAAAATGAACATGGATAATTTTCAAAAGATAATAAACTGCATCTAAAATAGTTCTACATTTGGAAAGTGGAGACTTTTGAAGACTGTAGATTCTGTGTATAACAACAAAATGGAGAGAATTGTAGAAGGTATCCAGAGAATTCAGGGAGAATCAAAATTCATGAAGAAAGAAAAGATGGGAGACTTTTCTTTAAAGAATGTGATTTGACTGTGTTATGACTCAGCAGTTGTTATTTCTGCAGGTGAGCAGGAAAAACATGCTAGCAGGTAAAACACATGAAATAACAGATGCTAAATATATCTAATTCTGATTTGATGTTTATGCTTTTTGAAGTCAGGAACAAGTCTCGGTGGCATTCAATACAGCAGACCCTTCATCTTTCTCCTTCTCCTCCTCCCCTCAACTCTTTGTTTTCTTGGTTTTCCTTCTGTCTCTTTGCCAATTCCTCTTCGGACTCTTTTGTAGACGCCTCTCTCTCTCTTTGACCTCTAACTGTTGAGCTCTCATTCAGTCCTAAACCCTCTTTCCTTTTCTCTTATCCCCCTCTCTCTCGGTGATCTTTTCAGTTTCCATGGCTTTAAATTCTATATCTATGCCTCAAATACCAAATTTACATCCTAAAACCTGTCCTCTGAGTCCTGGTTTACAGATGCTTGTCAGCCTCCTCATTCAGATGTCTGCCAGCATCTTAAATGCAGCAAATCAGTTTAAAACTATACTCTCGATGTGGCCCACCACCCATGTCTCCCAAATCTTCTCCACTTCAGCAACTAGCACCACATCCACCCAGTCTAGCTGCTTGATATCAACACACTTTCTCTGTCATTTCATTGAAAAAGCATGTCAAATCCTTTCACCGGTCTTCATTTGCACCACTGTTACCATAGTCTAAGTTACCATCTCACATAGACTATTTTGTTGGCTTCTCAGCTGGCCACTGACACTCATGTCTCCTCCAACCACTTTTTTCTCCAACCAGTTTTTCCCACAACAACAACAAAAAGTAATCATTATATGTCATTAATTATTACCAGCTGCCTTTCCTTAGAATTAACAAGCAGATTCTATAGCTACTGTAAAATAGCTACTCTGGGTTGCCACAAGTCTGACCTGGTCTATGAACATGTCACTTTTCTACTAAAACCCTGTCAGTGACTTCCTATTACATAAGAATAAAATATAAACTCCTGACAATGGTGTTATATACTGAATGTTTGTATCCTCCCAAAATTCATATATTGAAATCCTAATCCCTAACATGATGGTGTTAGGAGGTGGGGACTTTGGGAGGTAATTAGGTCATGAGGTTGGAACCCTCATGAATGGGATTAGAGCCCTTCTAAAAGAGACCCCAAAAGCTTCCTCACCCCCTTCTGCCATGTGAAAACACAGCGAGAAGATGGCCATTTGTCATTCAAGAAGCTGATCCTCACCAGACACTAAACCTTCTGGCACCTTGATCTTGGTCTTCCCAGCCTCCAGAACCATGAGAAATAAATGTTTGTTGTTTAAGCCACCCAGTATATGGTATTCTGTTATAGCAGCCCAAATGGACTAAGACAAATGGTCTACAAAGATCCCACGTGATCTAGCCCTTGCCTATCTGACAAAATTCATCTCCTGCCCATCCACCTTTCTCACTTTCCTCCACTCACACTTTCAACCCCACAGATGTTCTGTGTTTTTTCCAGTCTCAGAGACTTTACACATGCTGCTCCTTTACCGAGAATACCCTGTCCCCTACTTTTTATGTAACTGACACTTTCAATTCTCAGCTTAAATGGCACTCCCTCAAAGGTCTTCCCTGTCTACAAGTCCTGAGTAAGCCCTTCTCTACAATGTACAGTGTATCACTCTACCCTCTTTGTTTCTTTCAAAACACTGATCATAATTTGTATTTTATATATTTTTTATTTACTTGTGTATTGACAGCCTCTTCTACTAGACTGCTAATACCCTAAGGACAGGGATTGTACATGTTTTATTATCTAAAGAGCTTAGTACAGTACCTGTCACAACCTAGGCCTTCAATAAATATTTGTAGAATGAGTGAAGAGTAAATCAGTGAGCTGAGGGCAATTACAGAGATAATGTTTTCTATAAAAATTTTTGGTGAGTGAGCGAAACTAGTCAGCTGCTCAGTATCTGAAAACTCAGTGGTGGATGGCTGTAGTTTGCTACCTGAAAACTTGATATATACTTTCGACAGCGATCTTTCCATGTCTGGAGAATATTAAAAGTTTTGGAAAGTAGCCTTTCAAAATGTCAAGTGCCTATTGTATTGAGGTTTTAATGTTTTCAAATGATTTAAGCTAATTTGCATTCTCATTACTTATTCCCCAAACACTTGTATAGCCTGAAGGAATAGAGTCAAGCCCAACAAATGAAGACAGGGACAGCACACAGAGACTGAAGTGGGCCATCTGTGCCAGTCTCAGATTTCCCTGATAGGAGACATAGAAACACCACGGCCAGGTGACTCTGCAATAGAATTACTCACCAGTGTGGGTTCAGCCCAAGTGGCTTGAACTCTGAGAGTATGCGATTCAATGACTCTCAACATAGTCAACGAGTTGAGCTCCTTGGACTTCTATGCTATTTTCTCTGTTCCAGTACAGTTTTTCCTTGAGTTTTAAATATTGCTTCTGTGCTTATCTAATAATTACCTATGTAAATCCTTGGCAATTGCAAAAAAATGTTTTGCAACCTGCCAGGGAATAGCCTCTGCCCTGCTGATTCCACTGAGTGACATTTCAAAGCTGATTACTTAGTCCTATTCAGATAGATATCCCACTGCAATCAACATCCTTCTTGTGTTTACCTCAATAGGGATTTTGCCTTAATAAGAAATATAGAATTGGGTTCTTAGTGATAATTATGATAATAATTTTCAAAGGACAAGTCTTTCCCTTAATAAATAATCCTTCTCTAAGAGCAAGCATCCTTGAATCTTATCTCTGCTGTTTTTCAAATGAACATTCTTAAAAATCAATTTTGATACTTGAGACTTATGCAAGGATAAGTGGAACTCAGAAATGACAGATTCTGTTTTCATGTGGCTATAGATGTTTTCCTAATGCCAACAGTAGGGGAAAAATAAACAAATTTGTTTATTAAGGTCCTCTTTAATCTTCCATTGCCAAAGATAACCTCAGATTCATATTAAATAAATATTCTACCATTGTCATAAATTAATTAATTAAAATCAACAGAGGCTGCCATATCAGCATATTGTTATCATTGGAGTTTAATACAAGGCAGGCAATGTTTGAGGCTATTTAGCAACTCCTATTTCCATCCATTATCCCCATCCATCTCCAATAATATATAATTAAGTAAAAAGAGAGCATTTGTTAGTGTTTATTTCCTCAGCCCTCACTTAAATTCACACTGCTGCCTCTAAGCTGCTCATATGTGGGAATTCTGGACCCATCAGTGAAGACAGCAATATAGTGAGTTAGCTAAGACTATGTAAAGGTTCTGTAGGAATACATGTAAAGTAAAATACGTGGCCAGGAGGCAGTGGGAGTCTGTACAGGATTCTCATAACACTGTCTCTGCATCATCACAGTTCAAGGCAGATGCCTGCATTTTATTGTTACAATGGTGAGAACACTGAACAAAGAGTTGAGCAAGCAGGAATCTAATTCAGTTATGCCACTAGTAGTTGTGGATCCTTACCCAAGACTTCAATTTCCTCATTTTAAAATTGAATGTATTGTATTTCTGCTCCTGGGAACATAGAGTAAACATCATTTCCCTGTTTGTCATATAAAATAAAACTTTAAAACCCTGAACATTTTATATAAAACACCTAGGAAGACACTGAAAGGTGGAGAGAAGAAGGCAGACAAACAAGAGACTTTGGGACATGAGACAAAACATGGTGGTGGGTTCTCTAAGTTTTCTCGTAACTTCATATATCCAGACTTGGAGCTGAAGAAGCCAACAATATGGGAATGTCAATGGAGGCAAGGAAAAAAGCCACAACAAAACCTGCTTTCTCTAGCCAAGCAATAAAAAAAGGGCAACCCATCAAGACAGAAAACAATAAAAGCCAAGCACCATAGAAAAGGCTGTGGCCCTACTCCACCCATACTGGCAAAGACTGAGCGGAGTGAGGAGCTGGGACTTCCACTCACACACACTATAGCAAAGTGCCTCAACACCACTACTAAGGGGATATCTGAGAAGGCCAAGCAGGAAGATGGAACATTTACCCCTGCTGACCAGTAATGAGCCCCCACTCTTACACAATATCACTGGAGACCATGTGAGAGTCTGTAGTTCCACCCCGATCCAGCAATAATTAGGCACTCCTCCTCCTCCCTGTTAGAGCAGTGTCAGAAGAAGTCTAAGGAAGTGTGAGGACTTTCACCATCAACCAGCAGTAACAAGGCCATCTCCACTGTGGTATCAGTGGAGATCGAAGCTGAACTGAAAGTCCCACTCATCCAGCGAAATGAGGATCCCTCCGACCAGGTGTCAAACGAGCCTGGATGGTCACAGAAGCTACCTCTATCTGGCATTAACAAGGAGGTGCCCTCCTCTTTCCCCAAAAGAACAAGTGTCAGAGAAAGAGAGTTAGAATAAGAGGAGTAAATAAGATCCAGAGTCTTATAACAAAACACAAAAATATTCAGGTTTCCACTGAAAATTTCTCATCATACCAAGAACCAGGAAGATCTTAAAATGAATTTTAAAAGACTATCGATAAACGTCAACGCTGAAATGGCAGAGATGTTAGAATTATCTGACAAAGATTTTAAAGTAGCCATCGAAAAATGCTTCAGTGAATGATTACAAACACCCTTGAAACTTTTGAAAAATAGAAAGTCTCAGCACAGAACTAGAAGATATAAAAAAGAACCAAATGGAAATTTTAGAACTGCAAAATACAATCACTGAAATAAAGTGGACAAAACAGCAGAAAAGAGGTGACAGAGTAAAGAATCAATGAAGTGGAAGATAGAACAATAAAAATTACTCAATTTGAACAAACAGAGAGGAAATAAGCTAAAAAATACAATGAACAGAGCCTCAGATACCTGGGGGACTATAACAAAAGATCTAACATTTGAGTCCTCCAAGTCCTGGAGGGGAGAAGAAAACAATGAGATTAAAAAAGTACTCAAAGAAATAATTATTGGAAACTGCCTAAATTTGGCAAGAGACATAAAACTACAGATTGAAGAAGCTGGGTGAAGCCCAAACAGGAAAAACTCTATGAAATCCATGACAAGACACATCATCATTAAACTTCTAAAAGCTAAAGACAAAGACAAAATCCTGAAAGCAGCCAGATAAAATAACACATTATCAGTGAGGGAAAATAATTCAATGACAGTGGATTGCTCATCAGAAATCATGAGGGTCAGAGGAAAGTGGAAATCAAAAAATACAATGAACAGAATGAAAAGGAAAACACAACATAAAAGTTTTGTGTGACACTCCTAAAGCAATGCTGAAAGGGAAATTTATAACACTAAAATCTCTGTTAATAAAGAAGAACATTCTCAAATCAGTAATTTAACATCCCACCTCAAGAACCTGGAATAAAGAGAGCCAAGTAAATCCGAAGCAAGCAGAAGGAAAGAAATAATAAAGAACGTAAGTTGGTGAAATTCAAAACAGAAAAACAATAGAGAAAATCAATGGAACAAAGAGCTGGTTCTTTAGAAGGATCAATAATATTGATGAACCTTTATTATGACTGACAAAGAAAAAGAGAGAGAAGAAAAATTATCCATATCAAGAATGAAACAGAAGCTATCACTAAAAACCCCACAGACATCAAAAGATAGTAAGGGAATGTCCATCAACAAATGAATGGATAAAGAAGATGTGGCATATACATACAATGGAATACTATTCAGCCATAAAAAAGAATGGAATTTTGCCATTTGCAACAACATGGATGGACTTGGAAGGTATTATGCTTAGAGAAATAAGTCAGACAGAGAAAGACAAATACTGTGTGATATCACTTATATGTAGAATCACAAACTAGTGAATATAATAAAAAAGAAACAGACTCACAGATATAGAAAACAAATTGGTGGTTACCAGTGAGGAAAAGGTAGGAGGAGGGGAAAGATAGGTGTAGGGGATTAAGAGGTACAAACTACTATGTATAAAATAAACAAGTTACAAGGATATATTGTATAGAACAGGGAATATAGCTAATGTTTTATAATAACTATAAATGGAGTATAACCTTTAAAAATTGTGAATTACTATGTGGTACACCTGAAACATAAAATATTGTAAATCAACTACACCTCAATAAAAAAAGAGAAAAGATAGATAAATAAATAAATAAATAAACATTTACCATCCCCACCCTGAAAAATAGTTCACCCTTGAACAACATGGGTTTGAAGTGTGCAGGTCCACTTATGCATGGAATTTTTTCAATTGTAAATACTACAGTATTACACAATACACAATAGGTTGAATATGCTGATGTGGAATCATGGATATGGAGGGCCAACTATAGGTTATACATGGACTTTTGACTGCATGGAGAGTTGGTGCTCCTAACCCCTATGCTGTTCACAGGTCAACAGTACTAAAAAAATCTCTACACAAATATATTTGACAACTTAGAGAAACAGACAGATTCCTCAAAAAACACAGATTACTACAAGTCATCCAATATGAAATAGATAATGTGAATTGCCCTAAAGCTATTAAGGATATTGAATTCATAATTTTTTTAATTACCAAAAAAGAACTCTGATCTTCTATGATTCTACTGGAGAATTCTACCAAATGCTTAAAAAAAATTATCACCAATTCTACACACAAGCTCCTCCAGAAAATAGAATACCAAAGGATAGCTCTCAATTCATTTTATGAACTAGTATTACTCTGATACCAAAGCCAGACAAAGACAGTAAAAAACAAGAAAACTGTACAACAGTACAACAATATGCCTCGTGAATATAGATGCAAAATCTTTAACAAAATATTGGCAAATAGAATTCAGCAATATATTTTAAAAAAAGAATTATATACCATGAGCAAGTGAGATTTATTCCATGGATGCAAGACAGTTCCAATATTTGAAAACTATTCAATGTAATCAATTTGACATAATCTACTAATTTAAAAAAAGAAGAAAAAATAACATGATCAAATCAATCAATGCAGATCAACCATTCAAAAACTTCATGAAAAATAAGAATAAGGGGAATTTACACAACTTGATAAACATCTACAAAAAAAAACCCTACAGCTAACATTATGCTTAATGATACATGGCAAGGATATCTGCTTTCACCAATGTTATTCAACATAGTGCTGTAATTTCTAGCCAGTTAAAAAAGCAAGAAAAGGAAATAAAAGACATACAGATCAGAAAAGAAGAAATAGAACTGTCCCTATGACAGAAGACAAGATTGCCTTTGTAGAAAATTTCAAATTCTACCAAAAATCTCATAGAACTGATAGGTGAATGCAGCAATGTGGCAAGATACAAGATCTACATACGAAACTTGATTTTTTTTATATACTAGCAATGAACATATGAATACTGAAAAACACAATACTTGTACAATAGCTTTAAAAAATCCTTATGTGTAAATCTAACAAGACATGCATAGGATTTGTATGCTAAAACTACACAATGCTGATATAAGACATTAAGGATTTAAATAAGTCGATAGAAAAACAGTGTTCAAAATCAAAAAAAAGAAAAAGAAAACACCAGGTACATAATAGAAACTATCTTATTAACATCCATGAACAGTAGTCTGATTCCTATAAAATAATTGCATTAAAAAAAGAGGGACTTCCCTTGTGGTCCAGTGGCTAAGACTTCGCCTTCCAATGCAGAGGGTGTGGGTTCAATACCTGGTGGGGAGCTAAGGTCCCACATGCCTCATGGCCAAAAAACCAAAACATAAAACAGAAGCAATATTGTAACAAATTCAATAAAGACTTTAAAAATGGTCCACATCAAAAAAAAATTCTTAAAAAAAAAAAAGAACAAGAAATACAGTGTTCATGGATTAAGAGTCAACATAGTAAAGATATCAATTTTCCCTAAAGTGATATACAGGTTTGACACAACTCCTATAAAAATTCTAACAAGATTTTTTGTGAGCAGATATATATATATGTGTGTGTGTATATATGTATATAAACACACACATATATATATCTCCTAAATTTTATGTGGAAAGGCAGAGGAACTAGAATAGCTAAAACATTTTTGAAAAAGAAGAATAAAGTTGGAGGAATCAGTCTACTCAGTTTCAA
Organism: Mesoplodon bidens; assembly: GCF_964165515.1. NCBI lineage: Eukaryota > Metazoa > Chordata > Mammalia > Artiodactyla > Ziphiidae > Mesoplodon > Mesoplodon bidens. Next base: position 32,896,402 of record NC_138174.1, on the reverse strand, counting down.
GATGTATTACATAGCTACATCAATCAAGACTTTGTGGTATTGATGGAGGGGTAGACAAACAGAATAGAGAGCCCAGAAATAGATCCACAAAAATATGTCCTATAGATTTTTGACAAAGGTGCAAAAGTAACACAATGGGAGACAGAAAGTCCATTCAACAAATAGTGCTAAGGAAAGTGGGCATCGTCTGTAGAAAAAAAAAAAAGACCCTTGACCTAAGTATCACACCTTGTTCAAAAAAATTAACCCAAAAGGTATAACAGACAAATTTAAAGCTATAAAACTTTAAGGGAAAAAAATGAAAAATCTTGGATAACTAAGACTAAGCATAGACTTCTTTGAGTTGATGACAAAATCATGATCCATAAAAGGAAAAATTGATAAATTAGGCTTCATCAAGGTTTTTAAATGTTTGCTTTGTGAAAGACCCTGTTTGAAGATGAAAAGACAAATTACAGCCTGGCAGAAAATATTTTCAAATCACATATTCAACAGAGGGTTAGTATCTAAAATATATAAAGCACTCTCAAAACCAAAGAGCAAAATTCCTATTAGAAAATTGACAAAAGACATGGAGAGACATTTCACCAAAAAGGATATAATGTGGCAAATAAACACATGAAGAGATGTTCAACCTCATCTGATATTAGGGAAATGCAAATTAAATCACAATTAGATATCACAATATACCTATCAGAATCCCTAAAATAAAGACTAGTGATGGGAGGACCCCGGAGGAAGATGGCGGAAGAGTAAGACGCGGAGATCACCTTCCTCCCCACAGATACATCAGAAATTCATCTACACGTGGAACAACTCCTACAGAACACCTACTGAACGCTGACAGAAGACCTCAGACCCCCCAAAAGGCAAGAAGCTCCCCACATACCTGGGTAGGGCAAAAGAAAAAAAGAATAAACAGAGACAATAGGATAGGGACGGGACCTGCACCAGTGGGAGGGAGCCGTGAAGGGGGGAAGGTTTCTACACACTACAAGCCCCTTCGCGGGCGGAGACTGTAGGTGGCGGAGGGGGAAAGCTTCGGAGTAGCGGAGGAGAGCACAGCAACAGGGGTGCGGAGGGCAAAGCGGAGAGATTCTGGCACAGAGGACCGGTGCCCTCAGGCACACACCAGCCCGAGAGGCTTGTCTGCTCGGCCGCCGTGGCGGGCGGGGCTGGGAGCTAAGGCTTGGGTATCGGCTTTCAGTCGGAGCGCAGGGAGAGGACTGGGGCTGGCGGCAGGAAGAGAGCCTGAAGGGGTTAGTGCACCACGGCTAGCCCGGAGGGAGTCCGGGGAAAGGGTCTGGAGCTGCTGAAGAGGCAAGAGACTTTTTTCCCTTTTGTTTCCTGGTGCGCGAGGAGAGGGCATTAAGAGGGCTGCTTGGGGAAGCGCCGGAGACAGGCACGAGCCGCGGGTAAGGCACGGACCTCGGAGACGGGCGTGGGCCGCCGCCGCCGCCGCCGCCACCGCCGCCCGCCGCCGCGGCCCGCCGCCGCGGCCCGCCGCCGCCGCCGCCGCCGCCGCCCGCCGCGGCCCGCCGCCGCCGCCGCCGCCGCCGCCGCCGCCGCCCGCCGCGGCCCGCCGCCGCCGCCGCCGCCGCCGCCGCCGCCGCCGCCCGCCGCGGCCCGCCGCCGCCGCCGCCGCCGCCGCGGGGCCTGTGTGCGAGCGCGGGTCACTGTCCGCCCCGCCTTCCGGGGGGCCTGTGCATCCCGCCACTGCCGGGGTCCCCGAGACCCGGGGACGGCTTTCCCGGGAAAGCGCACGGAGCGCCACGGGCTGCTGCAACGTCACGCCGGCCTCTGCCGCCGCAGGCCCGCCCCACACTGCGCGCCCCTCCCTCCCCTCTGCCTGAGTGAGCCAGAGCCCCCGAATCAGCGGCTCCTTTAAACCCGTCCTGTCTGAGCGAAGAACGGATGCCCTCCGGCGACCTACGCGCAGAGGCGGGGCCAGGTCCAAGGCTGAGACCCGGGAGCTGTGAGAGCAGAGGCAGGGAAATCTCTCTGTGCAGCCTCGGAGGCAGCGGATTAAAGGTCCACGGTCCATTTGATGTGCCCTGCGTCTGTGGAGTGCATGAATGGACAGCGAATCATCCCAAATTGAGGAAGTGGACTTTGAGGACAAGATTTAAGACTTTCCCCCCTTTTCCTCTTTTTACAACGAATTATTCCAAATTAAGGAGGTGGACTTAGAGAGCAAGATTTCAGACTTCTCGCCCTTTTCCTCTTTTTACAACGAATTATCCCAAATTGAGGAGGTGGACTTGGAGAGCAAGATTTTTGATTTTTCCCCCTGCTCTCTTTTTGTGAATGTGTATGTGTAATCTTCTGTGTAAGATTCTCTCTGTATAGCTTTGCTTCCACCATATGTCTCAGGGTTCTATCGGTCCGTTTTTTTTTTTTTTTCAATAATTACTTTCTAATTTTAATAACGCTACTATATTTCATACTTTATTCTATTTTACTTTACCTGCTCTTTCTTTTTCTCCTACTCTCCCTTCCTCCCTCCCTCCCTCCGCTCCTCCTTTCCTTCTTTCTTTTTCTTTCCCCCCTCCCACCCTTCTTCTTTCCACTTTCTTTTTCTTTCCTTCCTCCCTCCCTCCTGTCTTTCTTCCTTTCCTTCCTCCCTCCCTCCCTCCTTTCTTTCCTTCTTTCTTTCCATCCTTCCTCCCTCCCTCCCTCCTTTCTTTCTTCCTTCCTTCCTTCCTTCCTTTCTTCCCTTCTTCCTTTCTTTCCCTCTCTCTTTCTTTCTTCTACTAATTCTTTCTTTCTACTTTTTCTCCCTGTTACTCTGAGCCGGGTGGATGAAAGGCTCTTGGTGCTGCAGCCAGGAGCCAGTGCTGTGCCTCTGAAGTGGGAGAGCCAACTTCAGGACACGGGTCCACAAGAGACCTCCCAGCTCCACATAATATCAAGCAGCGAAAATCTCCCAGAGATCTCCATCCCAACACCAGCACCCAGCTTCAGTCAACGACCAGCAAGCTACAGTGCGGGTCACCCTATGCCAAGCAACTAGCAAGGCAGGAACACAACCCCACCCATTAGCAGAGAGGCTACCTAAAAACATAATAAGGCCATAGGCACCCCAAAACACACCACCAGACGTGGACCTGTCCACCAGAAAGACAAGATCGAGCCTCAACCACCAGAGCACAGGAATTAGTCCCCCCCACCAGGAAGCCTACCCAACCTACTGAAACAACCTTAGCCACTGGGGTCAGACACCAAAAACAACGGGAACTACGAATCTGCAGCCGGCAAAAAGGAGACCCCAAACACAGTAACATATGCAAAATGAGAAGGCAGAAAAACACACAGCAGGTGAAGGAGCAAGATAAACACCTACCAGACCTAACAAATGAAGAGGTAATAGGCAGTCTACCTGAAAAAGAATTCAGAATAATGATAGTAAAGCTGATCCAAGATTCTATTTCCATGATCCATAATCTTGGAAATAGAATAGACAACATGCAAGAAACAGTTAACAAGGACCTAGAAGAACTAAAGATGAATCAAGCATCGATTAAAAACACAATAAATGAAATGAAAAATACTCTAGATGGGATCAATAGCAGAATAACTGAGGCAGAAGAACGGATAAGTGAGGTGGAAGATAAAATAGTGGAAATAACTGATGCAGAGCAAAATAAAGAAAAAAGAATGAAAAGAACAGAGGAGAGTCTCAGAGATCTCTGGGACAACATTAAACGCACCAACATTCGAATTATAGGGGTTCCAGAAGAAGAAGAGAAAAAGAAAGGGACTGAGAAAATATTTGAAGAGATTATAGTTGAAAACTTCCCCAATATGGGAAAGGAAATAGTTAATCAAGTCCAGGAGGCACAGAGAGTCCCATACAGAATAAATCCAAGGAGAAATACACCAAGACACATATTAATCAAACTGTCAAAAATTAAACACAAAGAAATCATATTAAAAGCAGCAAGGCAAAAACAACAAATAACACACAAGGGAATCCCCATAAGGTTAACAGCTGATCTCTCAGCAGAAACCCTACAAGCCAGAAGGGAGTGGCAGGACATAATTAAAGTGATGAAGGAGAGAAACCTGCAACCTAGATTACTCTACCCAGCAAGGATCTCATTCAGATTTGATGGAGAAATTAAAACCTTTACAGACAAGCAAAAGCTGAGAGAGTTCAGCACCACCAAACCAGCTTTACAACAAATGCTAAAGGAACTTCTCTAGGCAAGAAACACAACAGAAGGAATATACCTACAATAACGAACCCAAAGCAATTAAGGAAATGGGAATAGGAACATACATATCAATAATTACCTTAAATGTAAATGGACTAAATGCTCCCACCAAAAGACACAGAGTGGCTGAATGGATACAAAAACAAGACCCATATATATGCTGTCTACAAGAGACCCACTTCAGACCTAGAGACACATACAGATTGAAAGTAAAGGGATGGAAAAAGATATTCCATGCAAATGGAAATCAAAAGAAAGCTGGAGTAGCAATTCTTATATCAGACAAAATAGACTTTAAAATAAAGACTATTAGAAGAGACAAGGAAGGACACTACATAACGATAAAGGGATCGATCCAAGAAGAAGATATAACAATTGTAAATATTTATGCACCCAACATAGGAGCACCTCAATACATAAGGCAAATACTAACAGCCATAAAAGGGGAAATCGACAGTAACACAATCATAGTAGGGGACTTTAACACCCCACTTTCACCAATGGACAGATCATCCAAAATGAAAATAAATAAGGAAACACAAGCTTTAAATGATACATTAAACAAGATGGACTTAGTTGATATTTATAGGACATTCCATCCAAAAACAACAGAATACACATTTTTCTCAAGTGCTCATGGAACATTCTCCAGGATAGATCATATCTTGGGTCACAAATCAAGCCTCGGTAATTTTAAGAAAATTGAAATTGTATCAAGTATCTTCTCCGACCACAATGCTATGAGACTAGACATCAATTACAGGAAAAGATGTGTAAAAAATACAAACACATGGAGGCTAAACAATACACTACTCAATAACGAAGTGATCACTGAAGAAATCAAAGAGGAAATTAAAAAATACCTAGAAACAAATGACAATGGAGACACGACGACCCAAAACCTATGGGACGCAGCAAAAGCAGTTCTAAGGGGGAAGTTTATAGCAATACAATCCCACCTTAAGAAACAGGAAGCATTTCGAGTAAACAACCTGACCTTGCACCTAAAGCAATTAGAGAAAGAAGAACAAAAATACCCCAAAGCTAGCAGAAGGAAAGAAATCATAAAGATCAGATCAGAAATAAATGAAAAAGAAATGAAGGAAACGATAGCAAAGATCAACCAAACTAAAAGCTGGTTCTTTGAGAAGATAAACAAAATTGACAAACCATTAGCCAGACTCATCAAGAAAAAAAGGGAGAAGACTCAAATCAATAGAATTAGAAATGAAAAAGGAGAAGTAACAACTGACACTGCAGAAATACAAAAGATTATGAGAGATTACTATAAGCAACTCTATTCCAATAAAAAGGACAACCTGGAAGATATGGACACATTCTTAGAAATGCACAACCTGCCAAGACTGACTCAGGAAGAAATAGAAAATATGAATAGACCAATCACAAGCACTGAAATTGAAACTGTGATTAAAAATCTTCCATCAAACAAAAGCCCAGGACCAGATGGCTTCACAGGTGAATTCTATCAAACATTTAGAGAAGAGCTAACACCTATCCTTCTCAAACTCTTCCAAAATATAGCAGAGGGAGGAACACTCCCAAACTCATTCTACGAGGCCGACATCACCTTGATACCAAAACCAGGCAAGGATGTCACAAAGAAAGAAAACTACAGGCCAATATCACTGATGAACATAGATGCAAAAATCCTCAACAAAATACTAGAAAACAGAATCCAAGAGCACATTAAAAGGATCATACACCATGATCAAGTGGGGTTTATCCCAGGAATGCAAGGATTCTTCAATATACGCAAATCAATCAATGTAATACACCATATTAACAAGTTGAAGGAGAAAAACCATATGATCATCTCAATAGATGCAGAGAAAGCTTTCGACAAAATTCAACACCCATTTATGATAAAAACCCTGCAGAAAGTAGGTATAGAGGGATCTTTCCTCAACATAATAAAGGCCATATATGACAAACCCACAGCCAACATTGTCCTCAATGGTGAAAAACTGAAACCATTTCCACTAAGATCAGGAACAAGACAAGGCTGCCCACTCTCACCACTCTTATTCAACATAGTTTTGGAAGTTTTAGCCACAGCAATCAGAGAAGAAAAGGAAATAAAAGGAATCCAAATTGGAAAAGAAGAAGTAAAGCTGTCACTGTTTGCAGATGACATGATACTATACATAGAGAATCCTAAAGATGCTACCGAAAAACTACTAGAGCTAATCAACGAATTTGGTAAAGTAGCAGGATATAAAATTAATGTACAGAAATCTCTGGCATTCCTGTACACTAATGATGAAAAATCTGAAAATGAAATCAAGAAAACACTCCCATTTACCATTGCAACAAAAAGAATAAAATATCTAGGAATAAACCTACCTAAGGAGACAAAAGACCTGTATGCAGAAAACTATAAGACACTGATGAAAGAAATTAAAGATGATACAAATAGATGGGGAGATATACCATGCTCCTGGATTGGAAGAATCAATATTGTCAAAATGACTCTACTACCCAAAGCAATCTACAGATTCAATGCAATCCCTATCAAACTACCAATGGCATTTTTCACAGAACTAGAACAAAAAATTTCAAAATTTGTTTGGAAAAACAAAAGGCCCCGAATAGCTAAAGCAATCTTGAGAACGAAAAATGGAGCTGGAGGAATCAGGCTCCCTGACTTCAGACTATACTACAAAGCTACAGTAATTAAGACAGTCTGGTACTGGCATAAAAACAGAAAGATAGATCAGTGGATCAGGACAGAAAGCCCAGAGATAAACCCACGCACATATGGCCAACTTATCTTTGATAAAGGACGCAGGAATGTACAGTGGAGAAAGGACAGCCTCTTCAATAAGTGGTGCTGGGAAAACTGGACAGGGACATGTAAAAGTTTGAGATTAGATCATTCCCTAGCACCATACACAAAAATAAGCTCAAAATGGATTAAAGACTTAAATGTAAGGCCAGAAACTATCAAACTCTTAGAGGAAAACATAGGTAGAACACTCTATGACATAAATCACAGCAAGATCCTTTTGGACCCACCTCCTAGAGAAATGGAAATAAAAACAAAGATAAACAAATGGGACCTAATGAAACTTCAAAGCTTTTGCACAGCAAAGGAAACCATAAAGAAGACCAAAAGACAACCCTCAGAATGGGAGAAAATATTTGCAAATGAAGCAACTGACAAAGGATTAATCTCCAAAATTTATAAACAGCTCATGCAGCTCAATAGCAAAAAAACAGACAACCCAATCCAAAAATGGGCATAAGACTTAAATAGGCATTTCTCCAAAGAAGATATACAGACTGCCAACAAACACATGAAAGAATGCTCAACATCATTAATCATTAGAGAAATGCAAATCAAAACTACAATGAGATATCATCTCACACCAGTCAGAATGGCCATCATCAAGAAATCTAGAAACAATAAATGCTGGAGAGGGTGTGGAGAAAAGGGAACACTCTTGCACTGCTGGTGGGAATGTGAATTGGTACAGCCACTATGGAGAACGGTATGGAGGTTCCTTAAAAAACTACAAATAGAACTACCATATGACCCAGCAATCCCACTACTGGGCATATACCCTGAGAAAACCATAATTCAAAAAGAGACATGTACCAAAATGTTCATTGCAGCTCTATTCACAATAGCCCGGAGCTGGAAACAACCTAAGTGTCCATCATCGGATGAATGGATAAAGAAGATGTGGCACATATATACAATGGAATATTACTCAGCCATAAAAAGAAAAGAAACTGAGCTATTTGTAATGAGGTGGATAGACCTAGAGTCTGTCATACAGAGTGAAGTTAGTCAGAAAGAGAAAGACAAATACCGTATGCTAACACATATATACGGAATTAAAAAAAAAAAATGTCATGAAGAACCTAGGGGCAAAACGGGAATGAAGACGCAGACCTACTTGAGAATGGACTTGAGGATATGGGGAGGGGGAAGGGTGGGCTGTGACAAGGCGAAAGAGAGGCATGGACGTGTATACACTACCAAACGTAAGGTAGATAGATAGTGGGAAGCAGCCGCAGAGCACAGGGAGATCAGCTCGGTGCTTTGTGACCGCCTGGAGGGGTGGGATGGGGAGGGTGGGAGGGAGGGAGATGCATGAGGGAAGGGATGTGGGAACAGATGTATATGTATGACTGATTCACTTTGTTATAAAGCAGAAACTAATTAAAAAAATAAATAAATAAACTTAAAAAAAAAAAAAAACTTTGAAGCTGAAAGAGTAAAAAAAAAAAAAAAGAATAGTGATAACACCAAATGCTGGTGAAGATAGGGAGTCACTCATAATATTACTGGTGGGAATGTAAAATGGTACAGTCACTGTGGAAAACAGCTTAGCAGTTTCTTAATAAAGTAAAATAAACATGCAACTACCATATGTTCTCTAGTGGAGAACAGATTAGTGGTTGTCAGCCGTTAAGGAGGGGGTGATAGTGGAGGGGAGGAGTGGTGAACCTATACAAAAGCAACATGTAGAATACTTGTGGCAGTAGAAGGGTTCAGCATCTTAGTATTTTGATCGTGACATTGCATTTTAATTTTATAAGATGTTACAACGGGGAGAAACTGGATAAAGAGTACACAGGATTTCTCTGCATTTTTTCTTACAATGTGAATTTACATTTATTCTGCATGTGAATAAACTGCATGTGAATTTACAATTATTTCAAAATAAAAAGTTTAACAAAAGAAGGTATCAGCTGGGTAGTTTCTCATATAACTTCTCAATTCTGAGGGACTGTCTCTCAGTTATCATTTTACTTGAACGATTGTAAATACACAGAAGTGTAAACATAAGACACAAAGCTAATTTAAGCTAATACATTTTTGGCATTTATGATTGAAGTAGAATAGGTCATAGGTCACTAAGTTGAAAATTAATAGACTATCTTCAGAATGGTAAATTCTTGCATATTTATCTCAGGTTGAGAATAGCAAATATAGGGTCAGCTTGTAAAATACTATTTGGAATAACGCAAAAATCTTATGTTCATTTCATAGAATCCTGCAAAAAGCCTGCAGAAAAAAATTCTGTCACAGGCATGTGGCCTAGGGTTAGACTAAGAAAGAATGAAATGACAATTTCCCATTCTCCACAACATGTCATTCTAAAGCAACACAAGGTTATATAAATACTGTGTTAATCTGGCAAAAGCAAAGAGAAAACAAACTCTATCCATCAAAACAATATAAAACTAAAACAAAAAACAGCGACCTATTTCCACAGTATAGCTTTCCCTAAACATAATCCATCCACTCCTGACTGCACTCTTCTCTTTCATTAGCCCAGTTTGACTAGAGAGACTGAGGACCGAGGAGCTCACGGTGCTCTCTGTCTAGTGCTGAACTGAGGTCAAGAATCGGCACTCGGGGTCAAGATTAATAGATAGAAAGTCAGGCAGGCAGTCTAACTGGTTTCAGTCCCAGGGCCCAAAATGAGAGGCCAAGTCCAGATGTGAGGCAGCAGGTAAGAAACCAGGGGGAGCAGAAATTCCATCCAGAGCAGAAGAAGCCTGGAGAGACTCTCCACACCATCGGGGCAAAACCGAAGACACGCTTACAGGGTGACTGCACTTTCACTACAAGTGAGAGAACTGCTAAAGGTTCAGGTCAGTTCAGACACATTTATTTGACAGCTATTTACTAGGAACCTCCCTGTGTGCCTGTGCCAGGCTTTGTGCTAAGAATTGAGGGAGCAAAGGCCTTTAAGTGCTTACAGTTCGGTCGAAGAGAGGGATAAGGTAGCAATGACCAGGACCTGTGAAAAGGTGGAGTAAGCACTGGGTGAGGTGGGTGCCCCCAAAGAGGCATTTCTGTTGAACTGTGGGTTTGTGATGGTAGAGGAATGGAGAGGGGGGCAGGCCCGAGAAACTGTTCCTGAGATCGTACCACCTGAACTGGGTCTTGAAAGGACAAATCTGAAGGAGAGAAGGATTGGGAAAGAAATTTCAGGCAGAGGAAAGGAGAAGGAATCTGTGTGAGACACTGAGGCTTGAAAAACTATGGTGCCGCGAGAAATTTCATTTCTGAAGAAATCGACCACGTTGGGGACTTGGGGGACACTAAACAGAGACCCTGATGAGAGTGAGGCACAGAACCGAAAGCAAGGGCATTAAACTGCACAAAGAAAGGTGGATCTTCCAGCCCTACTCTTCACACAGAATGCCAGCATCTAGACTCCTTCACCAGAGGGAGAGGTTCATTCAAACGTTAATGACATATGACTCTCTAGGGGATCTTGCTGAAACGCAGACTCTGATGCAGTAGATTTGAGGATGGGCCTGAGATGCTGCATTTCTAGCAGCCTCCTGGGATGATGCTGATTCTGCTAGTCCATAAACCACAGTATGAGCAGCAAAGGTTTAGAGTGCACTAGTCTCCGGAGTGGACATGGAAATGTTCCACTGGACTGAGGGAAGGAAATGTTAAGACATATCTAGAGTCTTTATCAAAAAAGTAGGAAATTAGGAGAAGGTTGCGATGGCACGGCTCTGGAGGCCACAGTTGCAGTGCTTCGGCCCCAGCAGCACCATGGTGACGCTCGCTCAGCTTCTCGTGCTCCTGGCCGCCCTCCTGGCCACGGTCTTGGGCTACTTCATCAGCATCGATGCGCACGCAGAGGAGTGCTTCTTCAAACGTGTCACCTCGGGCACCAAGATGGGCCTCATTTTCGAGGTAGCCGAGGGCGGCTTCCTGGACATCAATGTGGAGGCTACAGGGCCTGAAAATAAAGGAATTTATAAAGGAGACAGGGAGTCCAGTGGGAAATACACATTTGCTGCTCACATGGGTGGAACATATAAGTTTTGTTTTAGCAATAGTGTGTCCACCGTGACTCCAAAGATAGTGATGTACACCACTGATAAAGGGGAGGCCCCCTAAGGACAAGACATGGAAACAGAAGCTCACCAGAACAAGCTAGAAGAAATGATTAATGAGCTCGCTGTGGCCATGACAGCTGTAAAACATGAACAGGGGAGTTCGGGAGAGAATACACAGAGCAATCAATGACAACACAAACAGCAGAGTGGTCCTTTGGTCCTTCTTTGAAGCTCTTGTTCTAGTTGCCATGACATGGGGACAGATCTACTACCTGAAGAGATTCTTTTGCAGTCCAGAGGGTTGTTTAAAAAGCCTTTTCCTGATGATCCCAAACTCATAATTCACTGTTTACCAAACATCTTGGTCATAATAATGTCATTAGTTTCTATGTTTTTATTTTCTGAACTGTACATTCACAGCTTCTGTTTCTTTGTGATTAAGAGATATTGGGGGAAAACACCTTTTTTAGGAAAGTTATAGTGAAATTTGACAAGTGATTGGCATGATTTCATATTTGAATTCTGCCTTCATTATACAGGTCCTTCCAGAACTCAAGCACTGTAAGTGGAATATAGGTGTATAGTCCTTATTATATCTTCTTTCCTTTTGTTTTCATCATAAAATGCAGTTTGTTCAGGATAGTACTTTACTAAAATGACTGCATTCTTGGGATCCCTTATCCTGCAGTTCAAGTCATTAAAGATTCATTTTGCTGAGTCCTTATGAGAAACAACAATCTGAATCTTGACATTTTCTATCCAGCCTAATGGCAGAGCTCTGTGACTAGAATATGCTACCAGGTTGGTACTTTTATACCTTGTCTATCTTGTTTTTGCTTTAGAGATAAGACTTAAACCAACAACTTTTCCCCCTTATAGTTTTACTTTGAACCCTAGAACTCAATCACCTCCACTTAAAATTGTTGACACAAGCAGCTAATAACCATTTTTTTGGTTTCTGCCTAACCTTGTAAGAAGTATCTATTAAAGCCAATTCTCTGGGTGTTTCAGTGAACGACAGTTCTTTTTCTTTCTATGCTGGCACATCCACTTTCTCTACTCTTGGCACATAGGAGGTATGCATTCAAGTAATTGGAAAAATCTGGATTTCTGATGCCAAAGGGTTAAAAGCCTCTTGGATGTCTTTGCAGTGATATACAGCCACTGTTTTATTTTTGATCAGTGGCATTTGGCCACTGTTTAATTAGAGTACTGAACATTACTGTCAGTATTAAGGTTATTGTTTTTGTTTTTCTTGGGTCATTCTTTTATGGCACATGTGAATTTTGTTTTGTATAAAGTAAAATGACTTTCTCTTGGTCTCTGATGATGGGTTTAAAATTAAGGGATCATCTGGTTTTGGTGTGGATTTGGTTTGGTGTGGATTTGGTTTGGTGTGGATCCAGGATTATGTTGTAACTGATGTATATTAGTTACTTGTACATTTTTTTTTTGGATCTTTGCAAGGGGAAAACTATAAGTAACAAGTTTTATATAACTAATTTAAATTTATTAACAGTTTTTATTTTCAGGATAAGCAATTTTTCAACCTTGGGTGAAAATACTTGCAACAGTTTAGGGTGACTGTGTTTTACCTTAGGACAACTGTTGCATGCCAATTTGTGTGTGTGTGTGTGTGTGAAAACACTTCAAAACTGAGTTAAAAGATGTAAATTTAAAATTGGTTGTGTATCTAACCTGCCCGAGGTTCAGTCAGTAAACAATTATTTTTAAAAACAAAAAACAATAAGAACAAAAGTAGGAAATTAAATGTTGTACAGTAATATACAGATCAAATCTGGTACCTTCACTCACTCTGTCTGCTGGACAATGGCATGTGTAATATGTAAGAAATCCTGTGGGGGGGGGTGGGCATTCTGTAAGTTGGAGGAGTTGACAATGGCACCTTTTCTCCTATGTCAAATTTCAACTTATAGTCACATACTGCAATTGTATTACTCAGTGGATTTCTGGATTTTATTACCTAATGTTAACTGAGCTTCATAAAATGGACAAGTGGCTTAAAAGGATTCCTACACACAAACTACTGATCAAGAATTACACTAGGAATATAAATACAGGTGAAGTGGCAGTGATAATGTTTCTACTATTCCTAGAAGGAGGTCTTGGTAGCTACACAGTAACATCAAAATAATGATTCCAAGATCTGACTCCAAGTTTGTTAAAAATAAATCTAAATTATGAATAAGACTATTTGCACTATATGTTTATGCTGTGTACAAGTATTAACAATTAACCCCACTATGACTGTATCTTGTTCCTTAGGATATTAGTGAAGCCATCATGATTAGCAGGACTTTTCAAAACAAAGCATTTCCATGGAGCAAATCTGTACTATTTTTCAGCTACATTTAAAGACATGCAACTCTCAATCTGGTACAAAATTTTATTAAATTTGATGTTACATTTTTAGAAACCACTTTTACATTTTCCTACATAAGAGCGGAGACAAAAAGTCATGCACTGGGTAGTGACTTAGTCTTTCTGGTGTATTTCACCACCAAAAATGTACATGAAAAACAGTATGGTAACCAACACATAGAATACCAACAGTGACTCAAGGAGTCCCCATCTTCTAGGTGCCAGGGTCATCTCCATTCAGCTAAAAGTTGAGAATAGTACACAGGATATTTTTGATGGGCCTAAAAATTGGCTTCCATCACTTTTGCTCAGTTTCCATTGACCTGAACTCAAAACTTGACTGCAACTAACTGCAAGAGAGACTGGGAAGTACTGTCTACCAAAATTTTTAAAAGAGCTGTGTTTGAAGCCAGTATCTCTGATGAGTAAGTAAAGCTGAGAAGAAGTGAGCCAAAGAACTACTGTATATCATTATACTTGATGGTTAAACTTGTGTGCATATTGGCTTTTTGAAAATTATTTCAAAAAATAAATTAAAAACAATAATAAAAGTATAAAATAAATGGGCATCCAGTCAGACATTTAGGACTAGCAGCCAATCTGATTTGTGTATGTGATTTTCTTTTTCAGAGTTTTGTTTTGTTTTTGAGGATATAGCAGTGTCTAGCCCTATTTGAAAAATGTACATAAAGAAACAAACAGGGAAAAAATGCTTAAGGTCAGCTAGCATCTTATTCAAAATACATATAAATGACTTTTTACCAGATTCCTACAAAACTAATGACACATTAATAGATATTAGGGTGTATTATGAAGACTAAACATCAAAATGTATGAGTCTAGATGGGTTTACTTTCTTTTAAAATTAGTCTATAAACTAGTATATAAAATATATATTTCTGAATGCTTAATTGGTATCTAATAATATTCTCTAGAATTTAGGGAATTAATCTAATTAATTTTGCTAGGCTGACAACAAAATCACAGAAAACAACTCAAGAAATGAAGACCATATAACAGATGACTGTTCTTATTATCTCTGGATATAACAGTCCCAGGGAAGATAAAACATTCATCATACTGTTGTAAAATGAATGAAAGCTGCAAATTAAAATTCCAAATCCTGATAGCATAATTGTACAAGAGGGAAAAAAGTGAAATTTACAAGGAACAATTATAAAAATTATAAATACTTAGGTTTTCTAAAATTATTTTATAGTGTATTTGATTGCTGAGCTATTAAGATTTTCCTCTCATAAAATTACAATAAATTCTAGGCAGTCTGAAAATCCTATCAGCAGGAAGCATGTCTTTTTTTTTAATGCAATGTGGTTTTAAAATGAGCAATTCCCAATTATTAACCTTAAAGCATCCCAACAGACAGAAATAGAGATAAATGCTTTGTTTTTCTAGAGCCTCACACCATGCATTTTCATCCTCTCCTCCTTCCTTCATAGAAAGCAATTAAATCTTTTCATAGAAGATTTACAAGTCTTTAGAAAGCAAAATCATTAGAACAAAACAATGTGGCCATTTGAAAAGCATATCAGGGTAGGTAATAACAACTGAACTTTCAGTTATTAAAGCAATAAATTTTTTAATCAATTTGGGAAGTATGAGTGTCTGAAATCTTTACTTGGCATTAAATGACTTTTCTCTCCTAAGACAATCATTCTGAGACTGACCTCTTAAGGTTTCTCCAAGACCTAACTCAATTATTATTTTTTTCCTCAGACTTTCTAAAGAAATAATGTACTTTTGAAAATCAGTATGGAACAGAGTAGTCGTTATCAGAGGGGGAAGGGTGTGGAGGGAGGGCAAAATGAGTAAAGGAGGTCAACTGTATGGTGATGGATGAAAGCTAAACTTTTGGTGGTGAGCATGCTGTAGTGTATACAGAAGTCAAAGTATAGTGTGGTACACATGAAACATATAATGTTATAAACCAGTGTTACCTCAACATACTCATTATGGTATTTGTTTTATTTTGTATAATTCTTTTTTTTTTTTTTTTTGGCCGTGCCTTGTGGCATGTGGGGATCTTAGTTCCCCAACCAGGGCTTGAACTCATGTCCCTTGCAGTGGAAGTGTGGAGTCTCAACTACTGGACCTCCAGGGAAGTCCCTATTTTGTGTAATTTTTATAGAAGTTAGCTATCATATAAGTCTTAGGATACTTATAAAAACACTTCTCCTTTTTAACCTGATGCAACATTTAGAGTTGCTAGAAGCAAGAGCACCATCATTTATTGCTCTAAGTAGAGTTAAGGTTAATACATGATGATGTTTGGCAGGTCATAGTTGATGACATTGTGGTGAGATGGTCCCAAAAACAAAGGAATGAAGCAAGGTACTTCAAAGGCCCAGTTTTAAAGTAAGCATACTTGAGGTTGCAGACAGGAGCTCAGAAACCAAGATTGGAATTTGTTTCAAGTCTCCTGGGAAACTCTTTCAGCTAAAGAGAGTGCAAACACACACACACACACACACACACACACAAATCTTTCAGCTATTGAACAGCTGAGTGCTGATGAATGTACACGTGAAGGGCTCACACCAGCAGATTTGCTGGATATGGTCCTGTTTGGGGGAGTCAGCACAATACTATGTACTTACAACCCGCCAGAGTCTAAGGATGGGCCATAGCCCAAAGTTATGGACAGCAAAAAACACAGTTCAGAAACACACGACTATGAGTCAAGACCAATTCTAAAATGCCCCAAAATATTTTCAAAGGGATAGAACCATTTATTTCATGGTTACTTTTAAGAAACAAATAAAAATCCTGAAAATACTGCCTCTATATTTGGCCTGACCTGTATTGGTCTAATTTGTTTTGTTTTGTTTTTTAATTTATTCATTTATTTATTTTTGGCTGCGTTGGGTCTTCGTTGCTGCATGTGGGCTTTCTCTAGTTGCAGCGAGTGGGAACTACTTTTTGTTGTGGTGCATGGGCTTCTCATTGTGGTGGCTTCTCTTGTTGTGGAGCACAGGCTCTAGGCACACAGGCTTCAGTAGTTGCAGCATGCAGGCTCAGTAGTTGTGGCTCATGGGCTCTAGAGTGCAGGCTCAGTAGTTGTGGCGCACGGGCTTAGTTGCTCTGTGGCATGTGGGATCACCCCGGACCAGAGCTCGAACCCGTGTCCCCTGCATGGGCAGGCAGATTCATGCCCCCTGCGCCACCAGGGAAGTCCCGTCTGATTTGTTTTTATCCCCCCAAGCTCATATTTTGAAATCCTAACCTCCAAAGGTGATGATACTAGGAGGTAGTCCCTTTAGGAAGTGCTTAAGTCATTAGCTGGAGCCCTCATAAATGGGATTAAAGCTCTTATAAAAGAAACACCACAGAGTCTCTAGCCCCCTTCCACCACATCAGGACACAACGAGAAAGCACTGGCCATGACCAGGAAGAGGGCCTTCACCAGAACATGACCAAGCAGGTGCCTCTAGAACTGTGAGATATAAATTTTTGTTGTTTATTAGCTGCCCAGTCTGTGGTTCTTTGTTATAGCAGCCCAAACAAAGACAAACCCCTTATACCTCTTACTAGGATTATTGATGCAGCTCCTTATCTCCTTCAGTCTCTTCCATGACTTCTCAAATTTGAGTGTGAGCTCTTGCCAAGCTAGTCTTCCTAAAAATATATTTTCCCTGTTTCCTTATCTTTTCACAACATCTGTACCTCAATGAGGTTGACCCATGTAGAAAACTGTTTACAAAAATGGCCACTCCTTGTGGTCCACACCCTTTGCCCAGTGATTTTGGAGCTCTTCCTATTAAGAGGAGTGTAATTCCCCACCACTTTAGTCTGGCTTTGTGATTAGCATTGACCAACAGAACGTGGCAAAAATGATAGTGTGCCAGGTGTGAGTCTGGGCTTTGGCATACTTCTGCTCTTCTCTTCTCCCATGTACCCCTACCAGATTAGGAGGAGCACAGACTAGCCAGCTGGAGTATGACAGACCACCATGTGGAGACCAGCCATAGCCCTTCAGCCAACAGCCAGCAAGCCTAACATATAAGTGAGTTTTTCCAGACTAGCCAGGCCCTAGCTGACCTCTTAGCTGACTACAAGCCTAAGTGAGATCGACTAGGCCCGGTGCAGATCAGTAGAACAATAGGCAACAGCAAATGGCCTAAAGTTGGGAGGTGATTTGTTACATAAGCAACAACGGATGAATGTAGCCCCCACACATCCATGGTTATTTCCACCTCTTTGATTCTATCCTTACATTGTTCTTCCTAGAATGCCTCCTTCCCTCTCCTCCACCTTCATCTGTCCAAACACTTCTAAGACCCAAGGTAAGTGCTATCTCACTAAGCCTTCTCTGACTACTTCAATCTATACACATATCTCCCTTTAGTTTAGTAAAATAAAAAAATTCTTTTCTCTGTAATATTTCATGTATCCCATATTCGATTATACAGACCCTGAGTTACCCCAGTCCCTAACACAGAGCTAGCTCATATTGAATGCTTAATAAAAATTCACGAGCTGAAAGCAAACAGATCTTATAGTCTTTCCATCCATCCAACCTGTGGCCTGATTTAGGCATCAATACAATTCTCTCAACTGACCGTGTCTTGGAACTGATTAACAGGTGCAAAACTTTCCCTGTTGAAGCTCTTTATAAAGAGAATTGATGGCTATATAACTACAGTTTACTTAAACCATCAATTTCCTTTAAATAAGAGAACTGTGTTAATAGATTTTTCATATATATGTATATAAAAGCTTAAGGGAATTCCTCCTTTATTAGGGCTATCAGTTTCTGTTTCTGTTTATTAAGGATGCACTTCATATTCACTTTACTTGACACTGCAGGAAATTGTGCATGTCTCAGGTTACATAATTCTGAGCTTACTTCTGAAATGCTTTATCTATTATTTCAAACTGTCACAAGGCCAGTTGACTCTTAACATGTCAGGTAAAATAAGAAATATGTATATACATACTAATTTAAATTCCATAATAAATTCCTATATTCAGTATTATCCATGACCAACTCATGTTGTAACGTCACTTATTTTTCAGAATATATGATACTTACACAAGATACTGCAAAAGTTACAACGTTGGAGTTTTAGTGCAATAAACAATTATAGCGTATTTACCACTTTGGATTCATTCATTACCTCAATACACTTCCAACAGTGAGACTGAGTAATTTAACTATTTAAAAACTAATTTCTTTCAGTGTAGTTTTTCTTTTACTGGCTTTTTCTTAGAAATCAAGAAATACATGCTCATTTCTTTTTTTTTTTAATAAATTTATTTATTTTTGGCTTCATTGGGTCTTCATTGCTGTGTATGGGCTTTCTCTAGTTGTGGTGAGCGGGGGCTACTCTTCGTTGCAGTGCACAGGCTTCTCGTTGCAGTGGCTTCTGTTGTTGTGGAGCACAGGTTCTAGATGTATGGGCTTCAGTAGTTGTGGCACGCCGGCTCAGTAGTTGTGGCGCACAGGCTTAGTTTCTCCGCGGCATGTGGGATCTTCCCAGACCAGGGCTCAAGCCTGTGTTGTCTGCATTGACAGGCGGATTCTTAACCCCTGCACCACGAGGGAAGCCCAAGAAGTGCATGCTCATTTCTAAAAAACTTGTCTCAGCTCAAAACTCTTATGATAAGATTGGTGTTAAATAATGATATCACTGAATATTATATAAAGGCCCCTCAAGAAGTCAGTCTAAGCCAAGTTACAGTTTACAACTTGGCTCATGCAGAAATAGTCATCTGTTACAAGTAGTGCTAGTTAGAAGGAGTAAGAGTAGCTCTTTCTAATTTGTGGCAACAATTTACTGAGTATTTACTATGTGTCAGGTACATGGAAAGAACTTTAGCTTTATAATCTGATACAATTCTCACAATAATCCCACAAATAATATTAGTCTCATTTTTGCCAATAAGGAAACTGAGGTTCTGAGAAGTTAAGTCGCTTACCCATAATCACATGGATAATGAACCATGTTTTTAATATTACATTCCTCTCAAGTTGCTCTTGTTTTCCAGAAGTCCAGAACTATCTTTAAGTTTCCTCTTGAGATCATTGTGATGGCAAGTCTTCTTCCTGTTTTCACACCGTATCCCCTTTATCCAGGTAACTGCTGCCTTCTTTGCACAACCAGCCCACGAGAGTGGGTCTGCTGCACATGTAGTTTCCTTATATATATAATTTTAATTCTTATGTCTTGATATGAGTCTGCTAAACTCAGTGCTAAATTATTAGAAACTTGAGTATTAAGTTTTGAAAAACACTTATGTTTTAAAAGAAGATATTCTAAGAGGAATTGCTTATCCAAAGGAAGCAGTTGCTAGTAGTAGAATTTTAGGCAGCTGTGAAGATGTAGGAATAGATCAGTGGTTCTCAGTCTTGGCTGCACATTAGATCACCTGTAGAGATTTTTTTTTTAATTTTTATCCAGTAATCCCCAGAGGTCTGATTCAATGGTTTTTTATGGTAGATTACTAGGTAGCAGTCTGTTTTATAAAAGCTTCAAAGGTAATGATAATGGTGAACCAGGGAAGAAAACCAATAGTTTGTATAAAGAGATCACAAAATAACTACATATCTAAAAAGTTGGATTTGGCCTTGGTTTTCCTCAAATGGTGTGTCAGTCTGTGGCACTGAGCTTGCTCTCCCAATGAAACACAGATTTTTTACCAACATTTGGGTAGGTGCACTTCAGGATTAAAAAAAAACTTTTTCTATAGTGCTAGAAAAAAACATGGGGAGAAATGTTTGTAATGCTGAAATGTGAAATACCTGAGTTAGACATAAATCCCAGAAGCCAAGATAAAAAATTGATAAAGCTACAATACAAGCAATTATTTTTGCATAGGCAAAATAACCATAAATAAAGTCAAAAGAAAAACCTCAAACTAAGAAAAGGTATTTTCCACATGTTGACAAATGGATAATTTCTCAAAATATAAAGAGCTTGAAAGAGCTGAGAGGGCTGTGAGCAACAACACCCCAACAGCAATGAGCACACTTGGAAACCAAATCTAGGTTTCTAAATACCATCCTCCATTAAAAGGAACTAGGCTCCTTAGAGAAATGGCTGATTCCAACACTAGAGCAGCAAAAGGGTGAAGTAAGTCTGGAACATTTTTGTGCCAGAAGGTAAGGAAATGTTAAAAGAACTTTGATGAGATGTCAAAAGGACAGAGGAACCAGCTTCAAGAAGATCCCACTGGCTAAATCTGGGACAATTTGAGTATCAAAATAAATACAGTAAGTTATTATAATCCACTTAATAAAATAGGAGTCCACATGGCCATGCTGAAATGAATGAATGAATGAATGAATGAATAAATAAATAAATAGAAACTTAGATGAGGAACAGGATATTTTTATAATCTTAAATTATCTCCCCATAAAATACTTATTAATTAAAAAGGGAACCTGTAACTTTACAGACACCACTGTAATCAAATGATCTAAGTTAACATCTTCAGTAATGAGATAAATCAAAATCACATTCCACCTGATAGAATGCAAGGAGAACACAGCTCTGTTCTGTGGTATTCCTGCCAAAGATGTGTAACATCAATCTTATCATGGGGAAACAAAATGAAGGGGATTCTGTTAAAAAAAATTAAAAAACAGCAACAACAACAACAAAAACCCCACAAAAATCTACTGGATTGTAATCTTCATAAGTGTCAGGATCATGAAAGTCAAGAAAAGACAGAGAAACTGTTCTAAACTAAAAGAAGCCATGGATACATAACAACTAAATGCCACACTTCATTTCATACCAGATCCTTTTTCTATAAAGGACATCATTGGGACAGTTGGCAAAACTTGAACAGGATCTGAGGACTAGATGGTAGTAAAATATCAATTTTGATCTCCTGACTTCTGTACTTGTTGTTATATAGGAATATAACCTCTAAAGTATTTTGGGGATTTTAGGACATCAGGTCAGCACTTAAGCTCAATGGTTCAGAAAAAAATCTTTGTACTGTATTTGCAATTTTTCTGTAAGTTTGAAATTGTTTCCCAAAAAATCCAATGCACTGGAATTTATTAGGAAAGCTCAACGAGGTAGAGATGTGAATCTACATATTTTCCCTCAAGAAAAGCAGGAATAATAACAACTCTCTAGATACTAGTTATGGCTAAATTATAGAGAATTTTCTGGTATCAAAAATCCTACCTTGAGGTTCCACCAGTGATCTTACCTTGCCTTCTAACATTTAGAACTGCTGGGAGTAGAGGGATTTCTTGTAAAGGAAATGACTTTTATGTCCTTCTCAAAATTCAGTGGAATAAGGAAGGAATCTATAAAGAGAAATCTATATAAATAAATAAAGCCCCACAGTTCCATGGTCTGAACATTTATGTAACTGCGGTTTTTAAAAAATGTTTTTTTAAGTACAGACACTTATGAAGTTTCAACAAATATTTCACGAGTACATTTTTTTTTTCAGAAGTACACTAAATTGTTTTAGAATGCTACCTCTTATCAGAGATAAGAAAACAGACTGTTCATTGAATTAGACCTTAAAGAGACCTCTGGAGCTCATCTGACCCAAATACCTCCTGCTGGATTATAACCCCCATCCCTTTGCTCTGTCCTGGTAAGAGAACAGATAGAAGTCATCCTCTGATCCTGTGAGCTCTGGGGTCTGCAGACAGAGAGCCTGCCCCCTGTGCAGACCTGTGCAGGCTGCAACCATGCCTGATTCCCTGCGGATCTCCTCCAGCCAACGTCGTTATTGATGTTTCGTAGTTCACAAGCTCCACGGGCAGCAACCTCTTCAGAACAGCAATGCTTACCTCCCAGCTGAGGTTGTTAATCTTCTTGAACTGTGTGGCTTGTGGACCAAGCTAAATGCAAAAGAGCAGAAACTGCCTTTCATTAGACTCTGAGAATATCTATGGGACACAAAATGGTCATATTTCACCCCTTCCCAGAGTGTAATCATCTTTCAAACAAGATTGCTTCTTAAAGTTACCTGTCCAACTTCTCTTCCCAGACTTCACATACCCTGCAAAGAGGACATGCATTCAATCTCATGCTCCTCCGTCCTTACCTATCCTTCTGTAAGATGTATTAACCAGTCACCCATCAAGTGGACTGACTGAATTACCCCTACATTTTTTGCTGTCACCTGATAGGAAATGAGGGCCCATTGTGGAGAGCGCCACAGGAGAGGGAAGCCAAAGACAGAGATAATGCTAAAAATAGAGAAATAACTGGGGAAATCTGTCCCTGGGAAATCTGAATTCAAATGTTTTATACCTGAAATAAACAACAGGAAATCAATGAACCTTCATAAAACCACAGAGTGGGAAAAGACTTTATAGTCACTTGTTCTGGCTGAATCCTGTTCACCATGGATATTTACAGTTCTTGAGCTATAATCCATACTCTTCATTAGCAAAAGCTTTTTTCTTTCCTCCTTAGATCCAGAAGAAGCAAGTTTGTGTAGTGTGGCCTGTCCCTATAATTTATTAAGTCCTTAACTTATGCCTGGATAAGGATGTATAGATTCTATATCTCCTAAGCCTCTCAACCTCCTTATGAATTAGGAGCTACTATTTTCCCCTCTTTCTCAGATGAGAAAATTGATTCTTAGAAAGGTGAAGTGATTTATCCAGGGCTACACAACCTGAGTGGCAAGGCCAGGATTTGAAGCCAAAACTGTCTGATTCTGACAAGTTATTTTAGTAATCTCATTTTGAAAAGTAATTGTACTATATGATATGTATAGAAGAATATATGTGACATATTTATAATATTCTGGTTATTTATTGCAAACCATGTGGCTTAAAGCAACAATTTATTACTATGGCTCACAATTCTGAGCATTGATTCAGCTCAGCAGGGCAGTTCCCACTTGGGATTCTGCATGTAGTTGCAGTCAGGTGGTGCCTGGGGCTGGTGTCATCTGCAAGCTTACCTGTGCTGGGCACCCATGATGATTTCTTCACTCATATATCTGGTGCCTCAGCTGAGACAGCTGGTCAGACATCACCCTGTCTCTATGCAGCCTCTCCTGTGGCTAACTTGGGCTTCCTCACAATATGGTGGTCTTGGGGGTAGTTGGACTTCCTACATGGTGGCTTGCTTTCCCAGTGTGTGTGCTCTAAGAGGCCAAGAAGGCAGTTACAAAGTTTCTTATGACTTAGGCTTATAAGTCACATACTGTCACTTCTGCTGCATCCTCTTGATTACAACCCCAGGTTCAGTGTGGGAGGGGATTATACAAGAGCATGAATATTGGGAAGCATGGTGCATTGGAGGTTCATCTTTGTAGACTAGTTACCAAATATAAGTCATAATGCATAATCAAAACACCAACAGCCATCAAGCCACCCTTCAGATAATGAAGCAAAACATTACTAACACCATTGAAGCTATTGTTTGTTTCCCCCTGATGCATCCTTGTGCTCTACAAGTGGTAAATACTATTCTAAATTGTGTGTTTTTATTCTCTGGCTTGTTAAAAACAAAACAAAACAAAAAAACAGTGTGTGTGTACGAACTGTTTAATAATGCTCATTTTAAAACTATTTGAATGGTATCATATAATGTGTAGTCTTCAGTTACTTGCTTTTTTATTCTCAGAACTCTATTTGTAAGTTTCACCTATTCTGCTGAATGTAGACAATACTCACTCATTTTTACTGTTGTAGAATATTCAGTTTTTTTGAAAGATATCACAATTCATCCATTCTCTTGTTAGTGGATATCTGGGTTGTTCCTGTTTTTTGCTACCACACACATCACAGCTATGAACATTCTTGTGCTTGTCTCCTGAGGTACATATATGGATGTTTTCTCAGACATATACCCAGGAAGGGATACTGGGTCATGGATCACTGGAAAGATAGTCTTTCAATCAGTTTTCCTGTCCCCAGACTCACGCCCCTCTAGTCCATTCTCTACACACATGGTACAGTGATCTTTCTAAAATACAAATCTGGTGTTATTCCCTTATTTCAGGACCTTCAGTGGATGCCCACTGACAATACCAGTTATTCCCAAATTTTGTGTATGTTGGATGCAAACTTTGTGTATGTTGTCAAAAACATTAGTGTCCTGGTCCTGCCACTGAAGATTCTGATGCCATTACTAAAGGGAGACATGTGTGTTTTAACAAGCTCCCCATATAATTCTGTTGCATATCAAAATTTGAGACTCACTGAATACATGATAAAGTCCCAACTCTTTACTATAATGTTAAAACCACTCCACAATTTATTTCCTGCCTACGACTCCAGATTTATCTTTATCCCACCTTGTCAAACTCTCACAAAGCCAGCCAGACCAAAGGGCTTAAAGTTCCCAAAATGTCTCCTCTTGCCCCAATCCCCATCCCATCTATTTCATATTGTTGCATCTGTAATTCTACAGTGTGATTATTTTTACAGTCTCTCTTTACTAAGGTGAAAGAACTTGGAAATCAAGGGATCTTTTGTGTGGCCAAAATATCTCCAACATTGTGTATAGTATCTGGGTGCTTAAGGAATATTTGTCAAATTCATTGATTTTCTCAAGGTCACAAAACCAGTTAATGGTGCATCTGGAACAAGAACCTAGAGGTCTTCATTTCTAGTCCAACGATATTTCTACACCATGTAGTCGATCTTAATGACCAAACCGCACATTATCATAGTGTTCCTGGTATCTGGACTAAAAGAATGGTGACACGGGCCTCCCTGGTGGCGCAGTCATTGGGAGTCCGCCTGCCAATGCAGGGGACACGGGTTCATGCCCCGGTCCAGGAAGATCCCACATGCTGCGGAGCGGCTGGGCCCGTGAGCCATGGCCGCTGAGCCTGCACGTCCGGAGTCTGTGCTCCGCAATGGGAGAGGCCACAAAAGTGAGAGGCCCGCGTACCGAAAAAAAAAAAAAAAAAACCGAATGGTGACATTCATCCCCATTCTTAAGAAAGGACTGCATATTCACTCCTGAAGGAGTATATTGAAAAGAGTATGAGAATCTATGTAAATCCTCAGACCTCAATTTCTTCCCCATAGACTAAATTATGATTCTCCAAATCATAGGAAAGCTTGGTTCTATTAACTTTGGTAAATATTTTACTTTTGAAAATTTATCAGTGCTTTTAAGGTTGCCTTTAGAAAGGTCCTATCTGCTTATTTTATCACCTTATACATTTATCACCTTATACATTCTCTGTATTATTTATAGTTGTTTCTATCGTTTTAATAAAAACCCAAGCAGACATGTAGGACCTATACAAAACTGCTCATATTTAATAATGCATTTTGGGGAGATGCTTTTTGGAGATTCCCCATAGAGCAGAATGTGAATGGAGTTGTTGATGTTGTTGTTGTGTTGTTATTGATTTGGCTTCTAGCTTTAGGATTCTCTCCAAATGCTTTCTCAGTCAGACTTCTCGGTTCTTCTATAGTTTAGTGTTTTCATGTTTCTGAATTGCTGCTTTGTAGAAAAGCCATGCTGTATGCAACTTCAAAAAATATATAAACAACAAAAAGATTTTTCTGAAAAATCAGTTAAGGTGATTTACTGGTTAAATGAGGTTAATTCCACTCTGAAATAAGCCAAGATATTTCCCTTTATCGACAGATCCTATTTTACTAATATGAATTCTTGCCCTGACAGTGAGCCACAGAAGACAATTTGAGACAAGAATAATTAATTAAAAGATACATTTCACGAAGCAGATGACATTGACCGAGTAAGAAATGAACAAAGCAGAATTCACAATCTGAAGCCTAGGCACTAAAAAGAATTCAGCCCCTTCAAGTGGTATAGGTATTTTCTTCTGGTGCACAAAAATGCAGAAGGCAATTCAACCCTTTAGAGGTCTGTTTTTCATCAGCTTTGATCTTAAAATTGAGACAAGTGTTTGGAGTACTGTCGCTGATAAGGAGCAAAGTGAGGGCTGGAAGCACACTCGAACAGAATGTGGTTGCTCACACCCGGAACGATTAAACACTCACGCATTTAAAAGCGAATTCCACAAGTCACACAGTTTCAGAAATCATTACTGAGAAAAAGAACACCACACACAGTACTTTCATAAGAGCAAAAACTGTCATGACCACAGAATACCAAAGCATAAGCTCTGCACATATTCCCAGTTTCAGCTTTAGTTTTTCTTATTTGTTTCTAGACACTGTTTTCTCTGCCACCGACAGTGTTTACAGTCCCTGCCTGTCACATAATGAAACAGAAGCAGAAAGCCTTACTATGGTGCTAGTAAGGCTTTAGAAAGATACCAACATAGCTGGGTATCGGATTTCCTTTGTTTTATTTTATTCTTTTTTAAATTCTCTCTCCTGGGACATGCTATTTTCTTGATCTGAGGAATCCTAGGTCAGCAGGGTTTTGGTAACTGAAAGATCATGTTCATAGCCAGTTGCATGGTTGAGATGCAATCCAGTGAGACCTAAATTACTAGTTTGTCCCCTAGAAGAGGAAGAGACATCCCATAAGCCAACCCCTCCTTGAGTTCTGAAACCTTAGCGACCAGGCAAGGGGTAGATTGATACAGAGTGGAACTTCCTCAACTGTCCATTTCATTCAGTGCCCCTCTCCATTTCAGGGAGGCAATACTTCACACTCCACAGCTGAAAAACAGAAACTTCTCACTTAGCTATTGAGCTTTATTTTCCCATTTTGCATTAGCAGAATGTGTGAAATCTATTAGTGTCTTCACTTTTTCGATATTTGTGCTAAATGTGCATGTGAGACAAAGAAGTATAATTCACAAAATCATTTAAACATTACTCAGCACCCACCATGCAGCAGATACTGCAAAGCCCTGGAAGCACAAAGGGGAATATGACATAACATGCCAGGCCTCAAGCAGTCAAGGTCTAGTCAGGGAGACAGAACAGCAAACACCTAATTACAACGTAATAACAGAAAGTGGGAAATGCTATCATAGGGCCTATGTGGGGAGATGGAGGAGCAGAGAGAAGCATGAACTCATTCTGCTGAGTCTCAGGGAGAAAGGAACCCAGGACACTCTGACAGAGGAAGGGATGTCTTTATCACCTGAGCTGAGCTCTCCAGGAAGAGAAGGCATAGAAAGCCATTCCAGAAACAGCAACCTACAAAAGCCAAGGCTAGTTGAGTGTTTGAAAAGGTGTGTGGGAAACAATTCGTTTGGAAAGTTTCTTATCAAGTGACCTTCTCGGGTAAGGGGAAACCTTGGAGAAAAGAACTAATTCCGTCTCTTAACACTGGTATCCAGAGGAAAGCAGACAAAATTGACATTAAAGTTGCTTTGAAAGGGGAAAGAAGAGGTAGAGATGGTGCAAAGAGGCAACAGGCGGTGTGGGAGGGAGGGAGGGAGGAGTGTAAGAGGAGGTGAAGCTGGCCCCAGACGAGTGCCCTTCTGTTTACATACTGTTTCCATGTCCAGACCTTTATCTGGTGGATTCTTAAATTTATTTATTTATTTGTTTGTTTGTTTGTTTGTTTGTTTTTGGCTGCGTTGGGTCTTCGTTGCTGTGCAGGCTTTCTCCAGTTGCGGAGAGTGGGAGCTACTCTTGGTTACGGTACACTGACTTCTCATTGTGGTGGCTTCTCTTGTTGAGGAGCACAGGCTCTAGGCGCATGGGCTTCAGTAGCTGCGGCACGTGGGTCCAGTAGTTGTGGCTCGCAGGCTCTAGAGCACAGGCTCAGTAGTTATGGCACACGGGCCTAGTTGCTCCGCGGCATGTGGGGTCCTCCCGGACCAGGGCTCGAACCCGTGTCCCTTGCATTGGCATGCGTGTCCCTTGCTTTGTCCCACTGCGCCACCAGGGAAGCCCTATCTGGTGGATTCTTTTTCATTTCTCCACACATTACCTTAGTGATGTGGCCTCTGAAGCAGCACTGACCCCATGAGTGACTGGAATCAGAGATGTTCCTGGCTTTGCCATATCCTAGGGACAGTGCTGTCTAAATCCCAAGAGAGACATGTAGGCTGAGGTCTCTTCAGAAGAACAAAAGTAGAAGAGAGACAAACACTACCTCCATAGAAGTTGGGATCCTGAGGCTATCAACTCTTTGGGAGAACTGAGCTTTTGACAGCAGTGAAATTGGGGAGAAAAGCAGAAGCCTGTTACCTGAGTGACCAGGAACACTCGGCCAGGCTTGCTACTGATGATGGGAGGAGTGACTGAGGAGAAAGAATTTCCAATCCAATGGGGACTCGCCAAAAAGATTCGAGGCAGATTGCAATTTGGAAGGAAGAAAGACACATTGTCACTCATCTCCAGGTCTTGTCACTCCTTCTACCCCAACTGACACTGTATCACTGTTTTTTGTAAATTTAAGTTGTATTGAAACACAGCCGTGCTCATTCATTTAAACATTGTCTACTGCTGCTTTTTCGCTACAGTGGCATAGTTGAGTAGTTGTGACAGAGCTTGGTAGCCCATAAAGCCTAAAATGTTTACTATCTGGCCCTTGCCAGAAGAAGTTTGCCAACCCCTGCTCCAGAGCTATCTTACAATTTTCAGGAAATACAGTGGATATAAGATGAAGTTAAAATGGTACAACAATGATGCAATCAGCCAAATCCAGAATGTGGCACATTCTACCCAACTTTCTTCAAAAAATCAACTGCATTAAAAAGAGGGGAGGGATATTGTAGTATACAAAAGACTTAATGAACACAAGTGCTTACAAGGGGACAAGGAGACAAGTAAAAGGGTAAAATTTGCCAAATGTAAACAAGAAGGAATGAGTGGCAGGACCTAAGTGAATTCAAATGCAGTTTTCTAAAAAATGTAATGGACACAACAAAACATGTTGACTGAATTGACCAGACACAACTTGTGAGCTGTTTGTGTAGGTGATGAACGGTCCTTAATGCAGTTGATTATTATTATTCATTTATTTCTCAAGCTTCTTCAACCTAAATATCTGTGATTTTACGGTATTAGTTATTAATAGGTCTATTTGTCACTCCCAAGCCCTGCAGAATTTTATCCTCTTGGATTTCTTTTGACTTGAAATACTAATGTTTTCCCCCAATGAACATTAGTTGGTGTTCTCCCAAGATTAATCACGTCATGATTGTTTACCCACACGTTTCTAACCTTGTTAGTTCCATATGTACCATGTTTCTATTCTTTCCTCTGTTGAAAACACCTCATTTAGTACAATCTGCAAAGTTTAATAAATTCTTTATTTATTCTCTCATAAAACTAATAAGAATATTAAATGAAACCTTTTAAATAGTAACCAGAATTTGCACAGCTCAGTCTTTGACTCTGTATGAGATCTTAGTAAAGCTGTTTAATCTCTAGGTACTTCTCCATTTTGGTACTTTTCACCATTGCTTCATTTTTTCCACTTATTTTATTTATTACCTTGAGTGTGATGACTTCTGAGGCTTTCTCCTGCTTTTTTATAAGAATGAGTGTCAGAATTATAGAATGGACAAGTTGATATACCTTCTTCCTTAAAAATATTTTTTCATTTGTTCTCACTAAGTAAATATCTCATGAAGGCGTTGCATGAGGGAGTCGTGCATGAATTTGTTTCTTTGATTCTGCTGTTGGCATTTAGCCACATTGTGATCAAAATGTGTTTGTAAAATGCAAACAGCATAACTACAAAAAAATATGCAAAGTGCTTCTCTAAATTCCTTCTAAGGGAAAATATGGATTATATAAGTTAAATAAAGCTATATAAGATAAATGAAAGTTTATCACATAAGCATCAGAATATGTACAGAATTTCAAATGACACACCTATAGAAAGAAGCCTAAATTTCCCCTTTGAAAATTGAGGAATAAAGGACTAAGAACTTTGTAGAAAAATGGAGAAAAGACACAAACACAATTCACCAAAAAGATATAAAAATGGTTCATAGTATATGAAAATAAGTTCAGTAAAAATATAATATTATAAATATTAATTAAGTGTTTTACTCATAATTAGAGAAATTCAAATTAAAACAACACTTGAGATACAAGTTCTCACGTATGTAATTGGTGATATTAAAAAGTATGACCAAAAAGTAAAATTAAATTAGAAATATTACCAAAAAAATTAAATTAAAAAAAAATTATGACAACATATTCTGTTGGCCAAGCTATGGAGAAATAGGAACTCTCATACATTGTTGGGAGAGTGTAAACTAGTACAACCATTTTGGGGAGAATTTGGCAATTTCTAACAAAATCATATATATGCTTACTTTTTGACCTGATAATCCCATGTCTAGGAATTTACCCTGATGATATATCTCCAATAACATGAAAAAGTACACTCACACAGCTATTAACTTCAACATTATTTATAACTGCAAAATATTTCAAACAACTTATGTGCCCACAGATCAAAGGGTAGTTGAATAAGTATGGTATAGCCACACAGTGAAGTACTGTACAGCTGTAAAAAAAAAAAAAAAAATGAGGGCTTCCCTGGTGGAGCAGTGGTTGAGAGTCCGCCTGCTGATGCAGGGGACATGGGTTCGTGCCCTGGTCTGGGAAGATCCCACATGCCGTGGAGCGGCTAGGCCCGTGAGCCATGGCTGCTGAGCCTGTGCGTCTGGAGCCTGTGCTCCACAGCGGGAGAGGCCACAACAGTGAGAGGCCTGTGTACCGCAAAAAAAAAAAAAAAAAAAAATGAGGATGATCTTTATTGACTGATATGGATTAATTTCCAGGATATACTTTTTTTCATTTAATTTTATTTATTTTTTAATACAGCAGGATCTTATTAAGTCATCCATTTTATACACATCAGTGTATACACGTCAATCCCAATCTCCCAGTTCATCACACCACCACCACCACCCACCTCTGCTTTTCCCCCTTGGTGTCCATATGTTTGTTCTCTACATCTGTGTCTCAATTTTTGCCCTGCAAACTGGTTCATCTGTACCATTTTTCTAGGTTCCACATATATGCGTTAATACACAATATTTGTTTTTCTCTTTGTGACTTACTTCACTCTGTACGACAATCTCTAGATTCATCCACGTCTCTACAAATGACCCAATTTCGTTCCTTTTTATGGCAGAGTAATATTCCATTGTATAAATGTACCACATCTTCTTTATTCATTCATCTGTCAATGGGCATTTAGCTTGCTTCCATGACCTGGCTATTGTAAACACTGCTGCAATGAACATTGGGGTTCATGTGTCATTTTGAATTATGGTTTTCCCTGGGTATATGCCCAGTAGTGGGATTGCTGGGTCATATGGTAATTCTATTTTTAGTTTTTTCAGGAACCTCCATACTGTTCTCCATAGTGGCTGTATCAATTTATATTCCCACCAACACTGCAGGAGGGTTCCCTTTTCTCAACACCCTCTCCAGCATTTGTTGTTTGTAGATTTTCTGATGATGTCCCTTCTAACTGGTGTGAGGTGATACCTCATTGTACTTTTGATTTGCATTTCTCTAATAATTAGTGATGCTGAGCAGCTTTTCATGTACTTCTTGGCCATTTGTATATCCTCTTTGGAGAAATGTCTATGAAGGTTTTCTGCCCATTTTTGGATTGGGTTGTTTGTTTTTTTAATATTGAGTTGCATGAGCTGTTTACGTACTTTGGAGATTTTGTCCGTTGATTTGTTTGCAAAGACTTTTTCCCATTCTAAGGGTTGTATTTTTGTCTTGTGTGTAGCTTCCTTTGTTTTGCAAAAGTTTTCAAGTTTCATTAAGACCCATTCGTTTATTTTTGTTTTTATTTCCATTACTCTAGGAGGTGGATCAAAAAGGA
Source organism: Mesoplodon bidens (assembly GCF_964165515.1). Lineage (NCBI taxonomy): Eukaryota > Metazoa > Chordata > Mammalia > Artiodactyla > Ziphiidae > Mesoplodon > Mesoplodon bidens. Next base: position 32,864,283 of record NC_138174.1, on the reverse strand, counting down.
TCTGGCTGTGATTTATGTCAAAGAGTGTTCTTCCTATGTTTTTCTCTAACAGTTTTATGGTGTCCAGTCTTATATTTAGGTCTCTAATCCATTTCGCGTTTATTTTTGTTTATAGTGTTAAGGAGTGTTCTAATTTCATTCTTTTACATGTAGCTGTCCAGGTTTCCCAACACCACTTATTGAAGAGACTGTCTTTTCTCCATTGTATATCTTTGCCTCCTTTGTCATAGATTAGTTGACCATAGGTGCGTGGGTGTAACACTGGGCCTTCTATCCTGTTCCATTGATTTATATTTCTGTTTTTGTTCCAGTACCATATTGTGTTAATTACTATAGCTTTGTAGTATAGTCTGAAGTCAGGGAGTCTTATTCCTCCAGCTCCACTTTTTCCCTCAAGACTGCTTTCGCTATTCGGGGTCTTTTTTGTCTCCATACAAATTTTAAGGACTTTTGTTCTAGTTCTGTAAAAAATGCCATTGGTAACTTGATAGGGATTACGTTGAATCTGTAGATTGCTTTGGGTAGTATAGTCATTTTCACAATATTGATTGTTCCAATCCAAGAACATGGTATATCTCTCCATCTGTCGTTACCATCTGTAATTTCTTTCAACAGTGTCTTATAGTTTTCTGCATACAGGTCTTTTGTCTCTCTAGGTAGGTTTATTCCTAGGTATTTTATTCTTTGTGTTGCAATGGTAAATGGGAGTGTATCCTTAATTTCTCTGTGAGATTTTTCATCATTAGTGTAGAGGAATACAAAAGATTTCTGTGCATTAATTTTGTATCCTGCAACTTTACCAAATTCATCAGTTAGCTCTCATAGTTTTCTGGTGGCATCTTTAAGATTCTCCATGTATAGTATCATGTCATCTGTAAACAGTGACAGTTTTACTTCTTCTTTTCCAATTTGTATTCCTTTTATTTCTTTTTCTTCTCTGATTGATGTGGCTAAAACTTCCAAAACTAAGTTGAATAATACTGGCGAGAGTGGACATCCTTGTCTTCTTCCTGATCTTAGAGGAAATGCTTTCAGTTTTTTGTCATTGAGAATGATGTTTGCTGTGGGTTTGTCATATATGGCCTTTATTATGTTGAGGTAGGTTCCCTCTTTGCCCAGTATCTGGAGACATTTTATCACAAATGGGTGTTGAATATTTTCAAAAGATTTTTCTGCATCTATTGAGATGATCATATGGTATTTATTCTTCAATTTGTTAATAGGTATATCACATTAATTGATTTGCATATATTGAAGAATCCTTGCATCCCTGGGATAAATCCCACTTGATCATGGTGTATGATCCTTTTAATATGTTGTTGGATTCTGTTTGCTAGTATTTTGTTGAGGATTTGTGCATATATATTGATCAGTGATATTGGTCTATAATTTCCTTTTTTTTGTAGTATCGTTGTCTGGTTTTGGTATCAGGGTGATGATGGCCTCATAGAATGAGTTTGGGAGTGTTCTTTCCTCCGCAATTTTTTGTAAGAGTGTGAGAAGGATGGGTGTTAGCTCTTCTCTAAATGTTTGATAGAATTCACCTGTGAAGCCATCTGGTCCTGGAATTTTATTTGTTGGAAGATTTTTTTTAACATCTTTACTGGAGTATAATTGCTTTACAATGGTGTGTTAGTTTCTGCTTTTCAACAAAGTGAATCAGTTATACACATGCATATGTTCCCATATCTCTTCCCTGTTGCCTCTCCCTCCCTCCCACCCTCCCTATCCCACCACTCTCAATTTCATTACTTGTGATTGGTCTGTTCATATTTTTTATTTCTTCCTGGTTCAGTCTTGCAAGGTTATAATGTTCTAAGAATTTGTTATTTCTTCCAGGTTGTCCATTTTATTGGCATAGAGTTGCTTGTAGTAGTCTCATAGGATGCTTTCTATTTCTGCGGTGTCTGTTGTAACTTCTCCTTTTTCACTTCTAATTTTATTGATTTGAGTCCTCTCTCTCTTTTTCTTGATGAGTCTGGCTAATGGTTTATCAATTTTGTTTATCTTCTCAAAGAACCAGCTTTTAGTTTTATTGATCTTTGCTATTGTTTTCTTTGTTTCTATTTCATTTATTTCTGCTCTGAGCTTTATGATTTCTTTCCTTCTCCTAACTTTGGTTTTGTCTGTTCTTCTTTCTCTAGTTCCTTAGGTGTAAGGTTAGATTGCTTTTTTGAGATTTTTCTTGTTTCCTGAGGTAGGCTTATATATCTGTAAACTTTCCTCTTAGAACTGCTTTTGCTGCATCCCATAGGTTTTGGATCATTGTGTTTTCATTGTCATTTGTCTCTAGGTATTTTTTGATTTCCTCGTTGATTTCTTCAGTGATGTCTTGATTATTTAGTAACGTATTGTTTAGCCTCCATGTGTTTGTGTTTTTTACATTTTTTTTCACTGTAATTGATATCTAATCTCATAGCGTTGTGGTCAGAAAAGATGCTTGATATGATTTCAGTTCTCTTAAATTTACTGAGGCTTGATGTGTGAGCCAAGATGTGATCTATCCTGGAGAATGTTCCATGAACACTTGACAAGAAAGTGTAATCTGCTGTTTTTGGATGGATTGTCTTGTAAATATCAATTAAATCTATCTTGTCTATTGTGTCATTTAAAGCTTGTGCTTCCTTATTAATTTTCTGTTTGGATGATCTGTCCATTGGTGTAAGTGAGGTGTTAAAGTCCCTCCCTATTATTGTGTCACTGTCGATTTCCTCTTTTATAACTGTTAGCAGTTGCCTTATGTATTGAGGTGCTCCTATGTTGGGTGCATATGTATTTACAATTGTTATATCTTCTTCTTGGATTGATCCCTTGATCATTATGTAGTGTCCTTCCTTGTCTCTTGTAACATTCTGTATTTTAAAGTCTATTTTATCTAATGTGAGTATTGCTACTCCAGCTTTCTTTAGATCTTCATTTGCATGGAATATCTTTTTCCATCCCCTCACTTTCAGTCTGTATGTGTACCAAGGTCTGAAGTGGGGCTCTTGTAGACAGCATATATATGGGTCTTGTTTTTGTATCCATTCCGCAAGCCTGTGTCTTTTGGTTGGAGCATTTAATCCATTCACGTTTAAGGTAATTATTGATATGTATGTTCCTATGACCATTTTCTTAATTGTTATATGTTTGTTTTTGTAGGTCCTTTTCTTCTCTTGTGTTTCCCACTTAGAAATGTTCCTTTAGCATTTATTGTAGAGCTGGTTTGGTGGTGCTGAATTCTCCTAGCTTTTGCTTGACTATAAAGGTTTGGATTTCTCCACCAAATCTGAATGAGATCCTTGCCGGGTAGAGTAATCTTGGTTGTAGGTTCTTCCCTTTAATCACTTTAAGTATATCATGCTACTCCCTTCTGGCTTGTAGAGTTTCTGCTGAGAAGTCAGCTGTAAACCTTATGGGAGTTCCCTTGTATGCTATTTGTCATTTTTCCCTTGCTGTTTTCCGTAATTTTTCTTTGTCTTTAATTTTTGGCAATTTGATTACTATGTGTCTCAGCATGTTTCTCCTTGGGTTTATCCTGCCTGGGACTCGCTGCACTTCCTGGACTTGGGTGGCTATTTCCTTTCCCATGTTAGGGAAGTGTTTTACTATAATCTCTTCAAATATTTTCTCGGGTCCTTTCTCTCTCTCTTGCCCTTCTGGGACCCCTATAATGCAAATCTTGTTGCGTTTAATGTTGTCCCGTAGGTCTCCTCGGCTGTCTTCATTTCTTTTCATTCTGTTTTCCTTATTCTGTTCCACAGCAGTGAATTCCACCATTCTGTCTTCCAGGTCACTTATCCTTTCTTCTGCCTCAGTTATTCTGCTATTGATTCCTTCTAGTGTAGTTTTCATTTCATTTATTGTATTGTTCATCTCTGTTTGTTTGTTCTATAATTCTTCTAGGTCTTTGTTAAACATTTCTTGCATCTTCTCGATCTTTGCCTCCATTCTTTTTCCGAGGTCCTGGATCATCTTCACTATCATTATTCTGAATTCTTGTTTCTGGAAGGTTGCCTATCTCCACTTCATTTAGTTGTTTTTCTGGGGTTTTATCTTGTTTCTTCATCTGGTACATAGCTCTCTGCCTTTTCATCTGTCTGTCTTTCTGTGAATGTCGTTTTCATTCCACAGGCTACAGGATTGTAGTTCTTCTTGCTTCTGCTGTCTGCCGTCTCCAGCATATACTTTTAAGTGACAAGCCCAGGTGCAAAAGAGTGTCATAGTGTGTGTAATATAGTGTGAGAATTATTCCCATATCGTCTCATTCGTGCAAACAGAAACACAGGAAGCATAAACCAGAACTAATGAATTTGGTCATCTAAATGAGGTGGGTGGGCCTAGATGGAAAGAACAGGAAAATGGGGACAGGGGAAAGGCTGAGGGAAGAATGACACTGATCTGGGTGTAACATTTTTTTTTTTTAAATAGCTTTGACTTTTGGAATCATGGTAATTCTAAATGTAAGTTATAGTGAATAAATAGTTAAAATGGATCAGGAAGTAGATGAAACTCAAAGTACACAGAGTAAAAATTTGGAAAACAGTGTTTGGACTATGTATTGTAAGGTTAACTACAAAGAACTTAACAACAGTAAATATTGTTACTAAATTTGTTTTTCACTGAGGTGTTGGTTAACAATTCAATAACTTCTTTACGTGCCTTCCAGAATTGATTAAATAAATAAATATATTGTGGGGCTTCCCTGGTGGTGCAGTGGTTGAGAGTCTGCCTGCTGATGCAGGGGACATGGGCTCGTGTCCCAGTCCGGAAAGATCCCACATGCCGTGGAGCAGCGGGGCCCGTGAGCCATGGCCACTGAGCCTGCACATCTGGAGCCTGTGCTCCACAACGGGAGAGGCCACAAGAGTGAGTGGCACGTGTACCACAAAAAAAGTAAATAATAAAATAAATAAATAAATATATTGTGGATAATGAGAGTCTGGTTTCTCATTGCTAGAGAAAGAAATGAGGCAGGCTAGGGATTTGGAATCAGAGGTATCAGTGTGAATTCACAGTTTTTAATATATTTAGAGAGAGAGAGAGGTAGAGGAATGTGTGTGGAATGTATGTGTTAGGCACACATGTATTTCTTATCTTTTTTCCCTACAAGAGCCTAGAAACAGTGACATCTCAGCAGTGAGCCCACTTGGCACTCAGATCTTGGTTTTGTTTTTAAACCATTGTCTAATAAAAGCAGCGTGCATATTCTTGGCTGATTCCAGGACTGAGGCAAGAAAAATGCAAGAGGAGTCTGAAGTATATATTGTGGTGCCAGAGAGTGAGGAAGTGCTCCAAAACTGATGGGGGCATGTGAAAAAGACACAAGAGTTCACTTGAAGGAGCTCCACTGGCCAAATCTCGGGAAAGCCACAAAATAAATAATGAGACTAATAGAATATAACCTATAGAAGAAAATAAAATACAGTGATCCATACTGAGAGAAAGAAATCATTAATATTTTTATGTGGACCTTTTTTTCCCCACAATATCTTCTTCTATAAAATTAGGGCTAGAAATATTTGTCTTGCAGTATTGTTGTTAGGATTAATTGAGGGACAGGGTTTGAAAGAACAGTTCAAAATATATGAGAGGTGCCTATAAATTACTTTATTTTTCTGCCTCATTTTCTTTTTACACAGAAAACCAGAATATCACAATTTTGAAGTTGAATAACTGTAGTTTTGATTTAGTTTTAGAAACATGGTCTTAGTCTATTTTTTTCTTTTAGCAGCTTCTTCAAAATGGAAGCATCTACCTATTGACTTGTCAGTGATAGTTAACCTATTGTAGAATAGTCTTGAGGAATTCATCATCATTTCCCTGTGCATTCTGCTCCAGCTGCTTCTTCCCTCCAGGTGAATTGTGGAAGTGATGCTGAGACTTGAACGGTCAGAATGCTGTGATTCTGCAGCATGCCCTGAACAGCTGGCCATTAGGGAGCACTGCAGGCTTGGAAGAGGCAACTTGTTCCCTCTTTGGAGTTCTGCTCACTAGGTAGGCAGCTGTCATCCGAACAAAGACGCTGATCTCCCGAGGAAGGAGTTTCAGCTTGGCTGGAAGAGGCCTTTCTCTGTCCTAATATTTGGGTGGTCCACTTTTAGGTTGTTAAAAGGAGTTTGATGAACATGTATTTTCTATGCATGTCATCCTCTCCTTGAAGTAATATAATCCTTGAAGGCAGAGAATGTTTCTACTTTTCTTTGATAATCCCTTAACATCTAATTTAATAATCTGCACACTGGACTTGATGCTATCAATCCAGTTTTGGGTGCAAACTAATCCTAGGAAACAGATATAAATCCAATCTTCCTTCAGTTAGAGGGAGATAACGCTACCTGCTTTTTACCTATTATATAGGGGTGTGTGGTAGCATCATTTCTAAAGTTAGACAAACACACTGTGATTTGTGAATAAGTGCTTTGGACTCTGGCATAAAGACAAATAACTCATTGAATACACTATTACTTCACTTATTCAACAAATATTTACCAAGCTTTCATGATACCCCTGGCACTGTGTTAAGTAGTGAGGATGAACAAGACTTAGGGACAAATAAATGATAGCATCTGCCCTCAATGGGCTTGCAGTCAAGTAGAGTGTGATGGTTGTGTAAATACTTGTAGCAAAGTGCTGTGGTATATGTGTCATGATAACCACCTGTACAAGATACACTGGGACACAGGGAAGGTCCAGCAATTCCCCTGAAATTATTGAAAAAGTTTTCACAGAGAAACTATCAATTTGAGCTCTGTTGGAAAGGTAATCTAGCAACAGCATGATGAACAGGTAAAAGGGAGGCTTGACTACAAGCAAGGAGACCAGTGAGGGGAAAATTGCAAGAGTCCAGGCCAGAGAGAGTGAGTCTGGAGCAGCAGATGGGTGAGCACCAGCACTGTGCAGGACTCAGACAAGGGCTTGAGTCAACATTTATAGAATGTGTGAAAGAGGAAACTAATAGAGACAATACATGTTAAAGTAGATGTGACAGGAATTAATCATTCATTTATTTAACAAATATTTACTATTCATCTACTAAATGTCAGACACTTCTAGGTGACAAGGATATAGAGTTTATAAAACAGACTCTGCTCTCAGGAAATGTACATTCTGATGGGGAAGGTACAGTAAACAAACAGGCAAATAAGTATAAGTCAGGTGTGTATAAGTGGTGTGATGAAAAATGAAGCAGGATAGGGCACTAGAGGATAGCAAGGGAGTGAGTTGCTGAGTTTATGTCAGGTGGACAGGGATGGCCTTTCTGATGATTTTTGTATCAGCAGAGAACTGAGGGAAGGAAGGTGGGGAGTCATTGAGTATCTGGGGGAAGAAAGGTCTGGTGGAAATAAGAAGGCTAGTATTTCTGGCACAGAGGGAATGAGGTGGAGAGAGGCAGCAGATGAGGACAGAGAGGAAGAGTGGGATGACCTGGGCAGATCATGGTGAGATGTCCTTCCAGGTGTTCTATGGGTCTGTGTGCAGATATTGAAGGGGAGCCCTGGGGGCCTCCGCTGGCAGCTCCATTGATGGTGGACGTGGCATCTCCTAAAGAACATGGGGCTCCAGAGCCCTAGACCATTGAAAGGGAAGACTCAAGGGTGACTTCACCTTCTTGTTGGATTTTAGTGCCATTCAACCAGATATATAATATAGGAAAAGCAGACTGGGAAGATGGCAAATGATTTCAATTTGGATATGTTGAGTTTGAGGTTTCTAGGGGACAGCCAAGAGAGTGAGTGGGTGGTTTATGTAGGAGTCTGTAGCTCAGGAAAGACTTCAGAGCTGAAAAAGAGAGTCATGTGCTTATTAGTGATAGTGATCTCAGGGGAGTTATGTGGTCGCCGAGGGAGGGAGGAGAGGAGAATTCTGGTGTCAGAGCTTGAGGATTATCAACACTTTAAGACAGGGCAGGAATAAATGAGCCTTCAAACAAGTCTGAGAAGGAAAGTTGAAAGCAGGAGGGGAATTGTGGCATCATAGAAGTCAAAGGAGAAGAGATTCCTCAAGAAGACAGGAATAATCAACATTGTCCAGTGAGCAAATGCCAATGGGAGGTGAGAACACAAAGACATTGAGCATAGACTCTTTTTCAAGGAACTTTGGTATAGGAGCTTCCCTGGTGGTGCAGTGAATAAAACTCTGCGCTCCCAATACAGGGGACCCTGCATTGGGTTTGATCCCTGGTCGGGGAACTAGATCCCACATGCATGCCACAACTCAGAGCTCACATGCCACAGCTAAGGAGTCCACCTGCCACAACTAAGACCCAGCACAACCGAATAAATAAATAAATATTAAAAAAAGAAAAAAGAGTTTCAAAATCAATATTAAAAAAGAAAAAGAAACTTTGGTGTAAAGGGAAGATGAGGGATGTGTCCGCTGTAGCAGAGTAAAGGCAATTGAGGTGAGGCAGTCTTAGCTTTGTTTTTATTTTAAAGGTAGTTGACACTTAAGCAGTTTGTTGGCTTTGGGGAACAAATCTTCCTTAAGAGGAAGCTGAAGATCTAGGAGAGAGAAGAAATAGCTAACTGGGCAAATTCTCACGAGAGACGTGAAAATGGGAACAAGAGCTGTCCACTTGGAAGACTGGTTTACAAGTGAGAACACCCACTCTTCTTACTAAACTATAATGCTGTCATTATTTAAAATTTGGATATTTCATAAATTATGGATTTTTGCATTAATTTTGATATCTTGAAACATTGCATTAAAATATTATTTATCTTGATTATGAAGTATTTTGAAGTTTTTTCTTGCCCCGTAAATTTTGTACCGGAAGCAAGTCCACTTGCCTCAGCCTAGTCCCAGCCTTATTTGAAACAGACACATACCTTATCTACCAAGGAAAATGTTGTTAAGATTAATCATCCAGGAAAGAAGTTAATTCTAGAAAAGCACTGAGGAATAGGGATACATTATGGACTTAGGCAGAAATGGACACTGTCTGGGATTCAGAGGTGTGAAGAGCTTGGATTCCAAGAAAGCAGAAGTGCTCAATTCCATCCCTAGAAGGACACTATAGAGAAAGGTACCCACAAAGAGCCCATCCCCCCACACACAAATGGGCCTGGCTTTGAATGTGAGCACATATAATAGCCATTAGCTGTCCACTAAGTCATTCTTTTATGATCTAACCCCTCTAACTTCAGTAAAGTCTTCTTTCTACCGATGACAAACTGTTTACTGCCAGGAAAAATATCCCAGACTCTAGCTAATGAGTTCACATGATTACCAAATTATGAACGCATGCAGTACATTTCTTTCTTTTAATACATTCGTTTCCTTTCACACAACACAATTTATGTCCTTCCTCTTGTGAGAGCTTCTTCTCCATCTCTGTCTGATATATTCATGCAATAGATTTATGAGTTTCATATCTTTACTGCTTTTCTAACAGTATAAGGTGTTACCCCCACAGTTGATTGGCATAGTTTTTATTTCTTGTTGAAACCTAACTTAATTCTTTACTGTTACTGATTTACAGTGTTCATTGGTGAAAAAAGAGAGAACACGGTACTCCACTTGTGACTATCGGAGTTCACAGCATTATAAAAATAGCTAGTTGATGGTGAAATGTCCCACTAGCCAGTCATGTAAACTTAACTCAGTGTTTTGTTGGGCATCTGCAAAGGAATAGACATCTATTCATACTGTCTTTGCCAAGAATGTGATGATAAACATTTAACAACTAGCTCTCCAGAAAATAAAAAAAGCCCTAATTTTGTTGTGTTCAACAATTTCCATGGTATAAATGTTCTTACCATGATTGATTTCAAGTTGCCAACCTGACATCACTGAATGTAGAATGGGAAAGAGTCACAAAATAGCAAAAGTGTCTATGAAATTTCCATCATATGCATACAATGAATGCATAAAAGTACAGGTAGTTGTAAAATAACTAGGAAGTGATGAATTTTGAGTGTTTATTAGTTTAAAAAAATTGCTTAGTTCTAAGTTTACACAATTTAATTTTTAAGAGTGGCTTGCAAAATTTTTGAAAATTTAACTGTCAGCCCTAATGAGCCTTTGTGACAGAGCTCCAAGACAACACTACTCCTTACTACCCTTAGTGAAAAGGAGTAGGTTATGAGGAGACAGACCTGAAGCAAAACTTCCTTATTGATAGGACTAGCAGCAGCTTGGAGGATGGTGGCTGCCTGCATTGAAGGAACAATGGCAGAGGAAGTGCAAGACTGAGGAAAAGGAGCTTTTTGATGCAAGGGTTCAAGAGTAAGATACATTATCATGACTGTCTTACCCTCTGAAAAATTCTTGATGCTTTGACATATCGAGTTTTGTGCTGCACAAGTAGGACCATGCTACTGTATCTGCCCTACTCCACTAGTCTGCTGGGTAACTTTGTTTAGAAACTTGAAAAATTTTCCCCTCTAGGTTTATAAAAACTAAGGATCCCACTCTGGAGTTGGAAAATGGGAGCTCATCATAAAGATGGTTTATTTTCTCAAAAATAATACAGGGGGTTTTTATTATAAAATAATGCCTCTAGGATCAAATCTCCTTTTAACGAAATAAGATTTAGCATCCTTGGGTTGAGGAAAAGTTCCATTCTCTCCAGTTTTATGTCAAAGTTAGAGCAGTTTAGGAGAATGTCTTTGTACGATCTCTGCTAGAGGTTCCTTCCAGATGGGCCATATTCTGGAACCACATTTCCAGTGATCAGTCACCAGGATCGAAAGGCCTGGACCTAGGACATGTACAAATTCTAATTACTGGGGGGATGCTCACTCAGGGGAGAGGCAAGAGAGCCTGCTGCTTATCATGGGTTGTTGCAGAGCTCCAGCCCATCACACCTGAGGGAAAGTAGAGAATGCAGACTTGAAAATGCAGTCTTGAACCTGCAGCCATTTCTACTCCTAGTGGCAAGGCATAATACTGTAATGCAACTTTTTCATAAATGTAGCTATTATATTTTTATTATTTTCTATTTATGTGCTACTTAACAAATTTCCATACTTTGAGCAAATTACATTTTGTTTGCTTCTCTATTCTGGCTATGAAATCTGCCAGTCAAACAAAACATTCTTAGCATAGGGCAGTGGTTTTCCAATGATCTTCCTGATAGCAGATTCTTCCTGAGCAGTTCCTTTCTGCTGTTGAGTTCTGAGTAGGGTTTTATTTGATAAAAGAGTTTCCTCAGCTCAAAAGTCAAGTCAGAAACCACTGGTAAGCAAGAAAAGAGTCTGTACATGTGTTACATGACAAAAGTAAGAAAGAATTAATCTGGAAGCATTGGAACGTCATTGTTGGAATTTAGACTATGATACAAGCCAGTTGGTTTAAAGCTAAAAGAGATGTGAAAAAAGCCCTCAATATTAAATTGAAGATTGTTGTCCTGATATCATTCTTACTCTAGGACTATTGATTTTTTTAAAAAATCAAGCTGTTTAAAAATGTTGTGCTAAGGATGAGACCATATTCAATGACAAATGGACTGCATAAACTGTCTTCCTGGGTCCTTATCAAAACTTTTCACATGGTGCTTGGATGGTTTGTTTTTTGATGGGCAGAATCTAAGTCGTTCACTCTTATCTGGCTTCATTATTATGGATATGAACATGGTTCCCGAGACTCTCACTGGTTCCACAAAAGGAGATTTTTTTTAAGCGGCAGCCTGATAAATTCCCCATTCAATGAGAGCTGAGAACCATTTTATTCCACTGTACTGCAGTTTAAAGGCATGTGACCTGAGTTTCTGCAGGAAGTTGTTTTCATAGGGAGAATATTTAGGTTACAAACCTTGACTATTACTCTCCCCGCCTTCTCCTCCTCCAAACCTGATTTAAGTGCTTTTCCCCCCATATTTATTTATGCAGGAGAACCTTGAATGAAAGAAAGGGATCAGGAAAGAAGGAATTGAGAGCCCTTTCAAACACCTGGAAAAGGATTTCAGAGGAACATCCAGCTCACTTCATCGCTGTATGAATTCAGACCCATCTAACTCACTTCAGAAAAAAAAAAAAAAATTAGTTTTTGATCTGAAGCCCCACAGGACCACATTTTCTACTATTGATGCTCCCCAGTTTGTGCCATTGATCTCTTATGTTTTTTTCATGACTCAGAAGTTGAAAAGGACTTAACCTGTAGGTCAGGAAAGAAAGAAGCCTCTTACTGGGGTGAGTAATATCAGGCAAGGATATTCACTACAGGCTGGGCATTATGCTAAGGTTATCTGATTTGTTTCTTATAACAACACCAAGGAAGGAAACCTTATTATCTCTACTTTGTAGAGTAGAAAATTGAGATTTAGAGAGATTATATGATTTACCCAAGGTCACTCAGCTAAAAAAAAGGATGTGACACACCTAGCAGTGGGATCCCAGTTCTGAGCACTTCACTGCAGATCCTACCACAGTGGAGTCAAAGGAGATGGAGGAGGAGTGTGACTCCATCAATGTAGGGATTAAGAGACGGCAGAAAGGGAAGAGCAACTGCCCTTTTCCTCATAAGGGTTATTTTAGGCCTTGTTCTTAGCATTCATCTATGCACTTGAATACTTTTCATTTCCACACATAATGCAAAATTTTCTGTCTCTAAAATTTTATTATGTGCCTTATGTAATAATTTGTATAAAGTCAAATTTGCATAAGTTGAGTGTTGAGCAACACAGTGAACATCTGTACATCATTATGTGTAACTAAATAGAAAGGGAAAGGAGAAAGATGGGTAGAATAGGTTTTTTATTCAGAGGCTGAGAGAGAAAGGATTATAGGGAATAAAGAAGTAGGGATGGAGAGGAAAACAGAAACTATGAGAAAGGAACCCGGTTGAAGGGGAGAACGAAACTCTTACTGAATTATAAAAATGCACGTGCTAGCCTTGATCCTGCTCACTTCTTTCTCTCTTTCTTTCTCCTTCCCTCCCTCCCTCCCTTCCTTCCTTCCTTGTTTTGTTATTAAGCTCTTTCAGATTCTCAGGAACATAAACGTGCTCAGGGCATCTCAACTATGGTAGTTACTTGTAAGAATACTGGAGAAAATACGGAAATAAGAAAAAATGGGAAAAGTCCAGCATTTAAACTACCAGGTCTTGGGAATAATAGCCCTCCATTCTCAGAGTCAGACCTTGAGGAGAACGGTCTGCTCACTGGGTCGTATCTCATTATCTGCCCTCCCCCACATCAGCAAAGCCTCTGGAGTCTCTGTCTCAGCTTCTACTTCTCTTGCAACCACGGATTCTACTTACTCTCTTCCTACCTCATGGCTTTTCCTTACTCTTGACTTTGACTGCCTCATGGCTTTTTCTTCCTTCTATATATATCACAGCTTTTGACAAACCATACAAGAAAGTCTAGTTTACTCCTTCTTTTATTCAAAGAATATTTAGCATGAATTAGACACCTCTCTTACATGTTCCCTTGACACCCATTTCTTCCCTGTATTAAATACTTTTTAGAACATCTGACCAGTTCACAAGAATCCCCTTAACTGTCCCATCTACCCCCTTGTGGACCCAACAGTCATTTTGTACATGCCTATCAGACAGACCAGTCCCAAGATCAGCCAATCAGAGTTTCTTTTCTGGCAACATGAAATAGGAGCAAAGAGAATGAGTCTATCCAGGTGGCTGGGCCACTAACTTGTGTAACTTGGCTGTCTCCCTCTTGCCTATTCATGGATGTCTCGTTTTACTCCAAACCAGACAGAGCTCAGCTCTCTATCACCAATTCCATTACAAATATCTGGTCATTGAGTATCTTTTAACTTTTGTAGTCTTTGTTGTTAATGAGGTGAAGGGTAGAGAGGTCATTCAGTCTCTTCTCTAAACCCTCTCCTTCCTAACTGTCTGTCCTGGGTCACACCCATTCTTCTTGTTTTATGCATAGAGTTGACAGCAATCAGCTTGTGCAACTCGAGCTCACCCACTCAGCGTACCAACTTATCCAAGGATTACTTCAAACGAGATATTCCTTCTCAGAGGAATTCTGGTCAGTTTGATTATCTTCCTCAGACAGGTTTGTTCTTGGAAGCTGTGACCAGCTTTATAACTGTGACCAGTGCTTTAGAGCAGCACTCAGACTGGGGAGCAATCTTCAGGAAAAGATAAAGAGAAGCAGAGAGGAGAGTCAGAAAGAACACTTCTTTCTGGACAGTTGTGTCCCTCTCCCCTATCCACTGTCTCTCCAGTTCTTGTCCCTGTCCTCTCTAAGCTTAGGCTGCATTCTTCCCCTTGGGTTCTGTGAAATAGCCGGTTAGTTAATAAGTCCCTTCTTTGCTTAGATTAGCTACACTATCTATTTGTCACCCAATAACCCTAATTAAATACTCCTCTATCAAGCATCACTTTTTATTACCATTGCCGGTTATGTCTGTGCTCTCTCTTGATTGAAAGCTTCTTAAGGGCAAGGACTGAAATTGTCTTGCTCACTGTTTTATTCCCAGCACTTAGCATGTTTCCTGGATACTTAATAAATGTATTTGGAATGACTCTATATTTATTGATTACCAACAGTACCAAGCACTACTTCATGCACTACGATTATAAAGATGAAAGACATGACCCTTGACCTCACATTGCTCAGAGTCTAGTTACTTCCAAATCAGTCCAGTTCTACTTCTACTTTAAGTGTCCCTTGTATTAGTTAGGACTCTTCGAGCTTTGGTGAAGGGGGCAGGATTGGCTCAAGTGACCAAATCTCACAAGGGCCAAGGATAAAACTGGGCCATGGGAACAACTAGAACCAGGGACAAATGTGGCCAGGACTTTTCTCCCTCTCTTGTTTCTATCTGTGGGTTGACTTCTCCACGTCAGACGTATCTCCTCCTGAGTATGGAAGAGTAACAACCAGCAGTTTTCACTCTTATGTTCTTCCAGCTTTACCATGATTTTCCATGTTTCCAATTTGAAAAATCCTGGGGAGGCCTTCCACTTGGCTCAGATTTTGTTAAGGGTACTTCTCTGGGCCAATCACTGTGGAGAGAAGGCACCAGGATTATTTTACTTTGGGTTTCCATCCCTACACCAATCAGAACAAGCAGGACCTGTCAGATGGTGGCATGTTCCAATCTTAGTCACATGAATGGGACCTGGCCAGAAAGGGGGTGGGAACTCTTCTGGGAAGACAAACTAATAGATGTCTGCCTACTCCATCTCCTTAGCCTCACATGCATCAACTCCTTTCCCTGACTTTAACAAATATCTATTAAATGTTCATTTAGTGCAAAGCATTGTGCTAGGCTCTTAGACTAAGCATTTACATTTTATGTATCAAAATTAATTTTTTTAAAGGAAAGCAAACATCTTTCCTTAATCCCCACAGTCATAACCCAATTTTTCCTGCATTTATTTTTCAGAGTCACAGTATAGCAAAACCTTCAAGCACTGGTTTACTTGGACCATCCCAGTGCACATGAATCAGGTGATTTTTATCTTTGGTTCCTATCCTTGCCATCCCTAATCTGTCAGGCAGTCCTAATCTATACAGTCAGGCTTGTTTGTTCTACTTCTCTATCCTTTTATCATGGTTCCATTAACTCACATCCAAGGATGTCAAGAGAATAAATAGCCCAATAAAACAAAAGAATATACTTCCAGATTTGAAAAGAAAGAAACATATAAGAAATACATAAATCATACTGTATGACAATAGCCTAGAAGATTGCATGGGAGGATTTTCGTGTTTTCTGTAGAAGAAAAGAAAAATGGAATTTTCATGCCTTGCATCAGCACTTGACAGCTGTATATTGGACACTAAAAGGAGGGGTGGGCATTAGGAATAATTTTACCTGAAATAAGCACAATTCCATGAGGATGACTGCACATTTTCTCTGGTGCTAATCTTACAACTCAGGAAAATTTAAACATGAGCCTAATTTTGTCTAAGAAATTCTTAATCATGAACATTTCCTCCTCATAAAATATGGTCCCTTACAACATGGGCTTGGCATGCCAACTTCCTATCACTTAATGTCACACCTACGTAATGGACACTCATGTCTCAATGAAGTCTTCCCAGATAAGCAGAAGGCTCTTGTCCAAGAGTAATAAACACCTGGTACACAGGTTGCTAAGAGCACTAATAAAGATAAATTTGTTAGTCTGACCTAAATGTTCTCTGGATCTCAAATTAATCTAATGTTACCTGACATTTGGCACTTTCTCTATCTATCCCAAAAAGACCACTCTATTGTCAGGGTCTCATCACTCTTTTTCAAGAAGTAATTGTTCTTTTGCCTCCCGGTGCTTCTCTGCTGCTTCAGTGGGATACATTGTGAGCTCCAAATGTAGCACCCAGATTCAAGCAGAATATAATTCAAAGTTATTCAAAATCAAATGTTTGGTTCCTGGAGTCAATGCTGTTGTAAGGCTAAGCCTAACATCTAAGGGGAATTTTTTTTCTTTTTTGAGATTCTCTACATGGCTTGAATTAGAAATAAATTATATCAGCATTTAAACATGCACTTTAGCGTTCTCAATTTAAAATCATAGTTTTACAGTTGAGGAAACTCAGACTCCAAGATCTAATTTCCCCAAGGTCACACAGACCTTAGTGAGTGGCAACTTATGCTAGAACATTCAAAATATGTTCTATACATCTTAATATGTTTAGTTATGACAAACAAAGAAATTTTCTCTGTCAATAGAAAGCTGGATTGGTGAGCAGCCAAAAAGCTTACCTGCCAGCTTCTATAGATTCACAAGTCAATAATTACTTTATCTTTCTAGGAAATAAGGATTCCGTACACCAAGTTCTGAGAAGAAGACAATGCAGAGGCGAGAGGAACCACTGAGAAGGTCACCAGTTGTAGGTACAGAAAACACATGCCCCAATCTCCCCATTAAATAAGAACAGACTCACACACTAATATTATTACTACTATTACTATTTAACATAATCTAACCTCTGATGTCCTCCCAGAGCAAGCTCTGAAATGTGGTTTATAGCTCTTAGGAATTGATTCTCCTTTTCCAACCTAAGTCTATTAGCTGTTGTCTGGAAGCCTGGTGTTTGACAACAGCAGCTTACTGACAGCTAAGACTGAAATGAAACCTTTTCCTCATCATTTCTACTTGAACCTAATCTAATCTTCTGCCTGAAACAGGCAAGATGGCTGTACAATAGGACAGAACAGACCACTGGAGTCACACTGCATGTGCCTCAAACCCACAACTCTAAAGGGCCGTGTGATCACTATGTGCTCCCTGCAAACCCTCCTGGACTTGCAAATTTCCCTTGTTTACCACTTTGGCCAACTGGTCAATCCCTCTACTTCATGGCTCTGCCTACCTCTCCACAGGATTATCATACAATGCTACAGATTTTCCCAAACATCTGCCCATTTTATTTATTCAGAATCAACAGCTCTCCAGCTGACTACATCTGACATCTTATCAAGACCAAATACTCTTAGGGAAATTCTTTTTTTATTATTTTAAACTTCCTCCTCTTAAGATAGTTTATTTAATCATGCATGTGTTTAACATCAGAGTGAAATTTAAATAAAAGGAAATTCGTTAGCCTTTCTACATTCTGCAGGAGGCAGATTACAGGAATTGTAAATCCACATTGTAAATTGACAATACTACACAGCACTGAAACAGAATGGATTCTAGATACATGCATATCATGGAGGAATCTCCCAGATGTAATACTGAGCAAGAGAAGAGGGCACAAAAGAGTACATGCTGAATAATCCCATATTTGTCAAGTTCAAATGCAACAAACCTAAGTCTATGGTGATACAGGTCTGATAGTGGTTACCTTTGGCTGGGTTATCAACTGTGAGTGGGCACCAAGAGCCTGCTAGTACTGCCAGAAAAGTTCTGTCTTAATCTGGGCAGTGGCAAAATTAACTTTTGTTTAAAGATCCAGTGATGTGCTCCAGTCTCTGATTCATATAAGGAGCATTCCTCAAGGTCACCATTCCTGTAATTATAAATTTCCTTTTCATAGTACACAGTCTGTTGTCCTAGCCTTGCTCAGTGGGAAGGCCCACATCTCACCCCCTTGACCTGGCTGCACCTCCAGGAGACAATCTTGGCCAGGCTGCTCTACAGAGGATGTAGGTACCCCACTTCACTGCACTTGGCTACATCTTTCAGTGTTGCCATGATCCTTGGTCACAATCATTTTCTAGACTGAGTATCCACACATCTTTCTTTATATGCTAGACATATCCAAAAGAACACTCAGAAATCCTCCTTCAAGTATTTTCAAAATATTATAAATATAACGGCATCACAATACTAAAGAACATTGTGGTTGATTCATAATCTTCATAATTAATGCAATTATGAGGAGGAGTGGGATACCAATGATTATAGCATGTTAGTGAATCACTTGGTTTCCTGTGTCCATGTTCTTTGTCCATCCTTGTATATATATAAAAATAATTTAAAAGATATAATCATATCATATTGGCATTAAAAATAGGCACATAGATCAATAGAACAGAATAGAGAGCCTTTTCAATTTGGATTACTTTTATTTCATTTTCTTGCCTACTTGCTCTAACTAGTACTTCTAGTACAATATTGAGTAGATGTGGTAAAAGCAGATATTCTTGTATTATTCCTGATCTTGGGGGATCTAGTTTTCCATCATTAAGTATGATGTTAGCTGTGGATTTTTAGAGATGGCCTGTATTAGGTTGAGGGAGTTCCCTTCTACTTTCAGTTTATTGGGTGTTTTTTTTCATGAAATTGTATTGGATTTCATCAAATGCTTTTTCTGTGTCTATTTAGAGGATACGTTGTTTTTTCCCTTCATTGCATTAATGTGGTGTGCTATATTTACCCATGATTTTTTTAGATAAATCCTACTTGGTCATGGTGTATTATATTTTTATATGTTGCAGGATTTAGTTTGCTAGTATTTTGTTGAAGATTTTTGTATCTGTATTTATAAAAGATATTGGTCTGTAGTTTTTTTGTGATGTTTTTGTGTGGTTTTGGTATCAGGGTCATACTGGCCTCATAGAATGAGTCAGAAAGGGTTCCCTCCTCTTCTATTTTTGGAAAGGGTTTGTAAAGTATTGATGTTAATTCTCCTTTAAATGTTTGGTAGAATCCACCAGTATATAATTTCCTTGACACATTTAAATGGTATGGTATTAACACAATGTTATTTTAACTTGAATTTCTTTGGTAACTAACAAGGTTAAACATTTTCCCATATGTTTGTTTGCTAATTATCTCTGTTGGTATGTCCTGTTTGTTCATATCCTTTGCTCATTTTTATATTGGGGTCTCAGTGTTTTTCTTATCAATTTTAATGAGCTTTTTAGAGTAGTAACCCTCAGAACATTATATTTTAATCTAGTAATCTTTCATCATCCAGAAATGTTAATGTATTTTAGGCATAGGGAGGATAAATCAGGTTTTAGAAGCACTTCTGCTTACAGTAATTTTCTCACAACTTTATCCTGTTGGCATGCAAAAGTATTCCATATTTAATGGGGGAAACAGGAGGTCACAAATCTAATTAAAAATAAATTTAGATTCCTTGATGCCCAGACCAATTTTTTTAAAATTTATTTTCTTGAATATTTATTTGTTTTTACTATGCCAAGCCAGGCACATATATCAGACATACCCAACCCATAAGGCTTTATCCTCCCTCTGAATTCTTGCTGATGGTTCCATTTAGTGAGTCTGACTTACTGAGTATCATGCCTACATGCTCAGTTCAGCATCTAATTCAACTTCCCCAACTATTTTTACCCCAGGAAAACATCAAAATGGGAACCAATTCAACCAATAAGTACCTTGAAAAATTAATTCTGTTCACTATTCTAATGAAAAACTAATGAAGAGGATTTGATGAGTCTCCTATAGTGTCAAGCATTTGATTAAGAAGGCCAGTTGGCATAAGGTCTGCTTAAAGGATTTTTAGCTAAAATATCCTTCCTTACAAGCCTATCACAATGCCTGGACATCCCCCATTAGAACTGTATTATTTGTGATTAGATTTGGAAAAGACTTAATCTATATATATCTTGTGTGGGTTATGTGTGTGTGTCTGAGGGTGAGTGGATTGTGGGTGTGTGAGTTTAAATGAAGGAAAAGGGAATAAAACACACAGAGGCACAAAGGTGTATTTTTGCTAGCACAAAGTAGGAATCAAATCACTCTTAAAGTCAGCCTCAAGAAAGTAATTTAAACTACCTAGTATAGATTTTGTTTGGCTCTTTGCACTGTCATTGGAAACAAAACTGCTGTTTGTGTTTTAGGAGATTTTTATCTCCTACTCTCTTGTCATTTTAGATGAGCACACAGACAATTATACAATGTCTTTTCATTCCAAACCTATAGAAATAATACACATGCTGAATATATGGAAGGTGTTTTAATCATTCTTGTGTTTTTCACTCCTCTTTGGTCCATTCCTTGTGATCATAAATTGATGCTATTCCTATACATTTTATTCCTTTAAGAAGTATCCCCACATATTTTTATGTGTAATTTAATAAAGTATAGCTATCTCTAGAAGCTTGCTAGACAATGTATTAAATAAAATTCTAATTTTTCTCCCTAAGTTATCATTCTCATTCCATTTTTTGAACTATACAAGGCTGCAAGCTCTATCATTTATGTCTATGTGATCCTTGTACAAAGTACCTAACCTCTCTGGGTCTCAGTTTCCCCATTCCTAGTAGGATGCTAACTCTTTCAAGATTGTTGAGAGGTTCTACCAAACTTTTGCTCCAGCCATCTTGGCAGATGTTGCAAGAAGAGAGGCCACTGTCCAAAGGGCAGCAGCGTAGGACCAAGGAGCATCATCAAGGACAAAACCCTGTCCTCTCTGCTGTCCAGATGATTCATAGCCCTTGCCCATTAACTGAAAAATCACCCTGGTTGAAAGGAAGGAGAAAAGAGAGAAAAAAATCCTGAAGTGCTGTGTCTATGGCAAACCATGAGTAACCAAGAAAACACTGGACTGACTGAGTCCACCATGAATTGCCCTGATTGACTTTTCTACATTAACCTTCAGTTGTAAGGCTCCTTCCTTGGAGACCAATAAATACCAGCAGTCTATTCTCTTCAATCACAGCTGGATCTAGTTTGACAGAATGGTTGGAAGATTTGGAGAGGAGGGTTTAAAGACTGTTTCTGTAGCCTTTCTCCTTATTATTATATCTTTCATGGATATCCTATCCATTTCTAGATCTGAAGTGTTGACATCAATACATAGACACCCGCTTCTTTTTGAGGCAGACAAGTGTGTGAGTCACTGCTGGAAAACTTTTCTCCAACCTTAAGTCACAAGGAGCTTCAAGACGGCGGAAGAGTAAGACACGGAGATAACATTCCTCTCCACAAATACATCAGAAATACATCTCCAGGGCTTCCCTGGTGGCGCAGTGGTTGAGAGTCCACCTGCCGATGCAGGGGACATGGGTTCGTGCCCGGGTCCGGGAGAATCCCACATGCCGCGGAGCAACTAGGCCCGTGAGCCATGGCTGCTGAGCCTGCGCATCTGGAGCCTGTGCTCCGCAACTGGAGAGGCCACAACAGTGAGAGGCCCGCGTAACAAAAAAAAAAAAAAAAGAAAGAAAGAAATACATCTCCATGTGGAACAGCTCCTATAGAACACCTACTGAATGCTGGCAGAAGACCTCAGACCTCCCAAAAGCAAGAAATTCCCCCACGTACCTGGTTAGGGCAAAAGATAAAAGAAAAAAAAGAGGCAAAAGCATAGGGACTGGACCTGCACCAGTGGGAGGGAGCTGAGAAGGAGGAAAGGCTTCCACACACTAGGAGCCCCTTCGTGGGCGGAGACCGCGGGTGGCGGAGGGGGAAAGCTTCGGAGCCATGGAGGAGAGTGCAGCAACAGGGGTGTGGAGGGCAAAGCAGAGAGATTCCCGCATGGAGGATCGGTGCCGACCAACACTCACCGGCCCAAGAGGCTTGTCTGCTCACTCGCCGGGGCGGGCGGGGGCTGGGAGCTCAGGCTTCGGTAGGATCGCAGGGAGAGGACTGGGGTTGGCTGCGTGAACACGGCCTGAAGGGCCACAGCTATCCGGGAGGGAGTCCGGGAAAAAGTCTGGAGCTGCCAAAGAGGCAAGAGACTTTTTCTTGCTTCTTTGTTTCCTGCTGCGTGAGGAGAGGAGACTAACAGTGCCGCTTAAAGGAGCTCCAGAGACGGGCGCGAGCCGCGGCTATCAGCGCGGACCCCAGAGACGGGCATGAAACGCTAAGGCTGCTGCTGCCGCCACCAAGAAGCCTGTGTGCAAGCACAGGTCACTACCCACACCTCCCCTCCCGGGAGCCTGTGCAGCCCGCCACTGCCAGGGTCCCGTGATCCAGGGACAACTTCCCCGGGAGAACACACGGTGCGCCTCAGGCTGGTGCAACGTCATGCTGGCCTCTGCCGCCTCAGGCTCAACCCGCATCCGTACCCCTCCCTCCCCCCGGCCTGAGTGAGCCAGAGCCCCCGAATCAGCTTCTCCTTTAACCCCGCCCTGTCTCAGCGAAGAACAGACACCCTCAGGTGACCTACCTGAACCGTGGGAGCTGTGTGAACAAAGAAGAGAAAGGGAAATTTCTGCCAGCAGCCTCAGGAGCAGCGGATTAAATCTCCACAATCAACTTGATGTGCCTGCATCTGTGGAATACCTGAATAGACAACGAATCATCCCGAATTGAGGAGGTGGACTTTGGGAGCAAAGATTTTTTTTCCCTTTTTCTCTTTTCGTGAGTGTGTATGTGTATGCTTCTGTGTGTGATTTTGTCTGTATAGCTTTGCTTTTACCATTTGTCCTAGGGTTCTCTCAGTCCATTTTTTTTTTTTTTTTACTTAAAAAATGTTTTTCTTAATAATTATTTTTTATTTTAATAACTTTATTTTATTTTATCTTCTTTCTTTCTTTCTTTCTTTCTTTCTTTCTTTCTTTCTTTCTATTTTTTCTCCCTTTTATTCTGAATGGTGTGGATGAAAGGCTCTTGGTGCTCCAGCCAGGCATCAGGGCTGTGCCTCTGAGGTGGGAGAGCCAACTTCAGGACACTGGTCCACAAGAAACCTCCCAACTCCACAAAATATCAGATGGTAAAAATCTCCCAGAGATCCCCATCTCAACACCAAGAGCCAGCTTCACTCAACGACCAGCAAGCTACAGTGCTTTGACACCCTATGCCAAACAACTAGCAAGACAGGAACACAACCCCATCCATTAGCAGAGAGGCTGCCTAAAATCATAATAAGGCCACAGAAAACCCAAACACACCACCAGACGTGGACCTGCCCACCAGAAAGACAAGATCCAGCCTCATCCACCAGAACACAGGCACTAGTCCCCCCCCACCAGGAAGCCTACACACCCCACGGAACCAGCCTTAGCCATTGGGGACAGACACTATAAACAACGGGAACTATGAACGTGCAGCCTGTGAAAAGGAGACCACAAGCACAGTAAGTTAAGCAAAATGAGAAGACAGAAAAACACACAGCAGATGAAGGAGCAAGGTAAAAAACCACCAGACCTAACAAATGAAGAGGAAATAGGCAGTCTACCTGGAAAAGAATTCAGAATAATGACAGAGAAGATGATCCAAAATCTTGGAAACAGAATAGAGAAAATACAAGAATCATTTTAAAAGGACCTAGAAGAACTAAAGAGCAAACAAACAATGATGCACAACACAATAATGAAATTAAAAATTCTCTAGAAGGGATCAATAGCAGAATAACTGAGGCAGAAAAACAGATAAGTGACCTGGAAGATAAAATAAAGGAAATAACTACTGCAGAGCAGAATAAAGAAAAAAGAATGAAAAGAACTGAGACAGTCTCAGAGACCTCTGGGACAACATTAAACACACAAACATTAGAATTATAGGGGTCCCAGAAGAAGAAGAGAAAAAGAGACTGAGAAAATGTTTGAAGAGATTATAGTTGAAAATTTCCCTAATATGGGAAATGAAATAGTTAATCAAGTCCAGGAAGCACAGAGAGTCCCATACAGGATAAATCCAAGGAGAAACATGCCAAGACATATATTAATCAAAGTATCAAAAATTAAATACAAAGAAAAAATATTAAAAGCAGCAAGGGAAAAACAACAAATAACACACAAGGGAATCCCCATAAGGTTAACAGCTGATCTTTCAGCAGAAACTCTGCAAGTCAGAAGGGAGTGGCAGGACATATTTAAAGTGATGAAAGGGAAAAACCTACAACCAAGAATACTCTACCCAGCAAGGATCTCATTCAGATTTGATGCAGAAATTAAAACCTTTACAGACAAGCAAAAGCTAAGAGAATTCATCACCACCAAACCAGCTTTACAACAAATGCTAAAGGAACTTCTCTAGGCAAGAAACACAACAGAAGGAAAATACCTACAATAACGAACCCAAAACAATTAAGGAAATGGGAATAGGAACATACATATCAATAATTACCTTAAATGTAAATGGACTAAATGCTCCCACCAAAAGACACAGATTGGCTGAATGGATACAAAAACAAGACCCATATATATGCTGTCTACAAGAGACCCACTTCAGACCTAGAGACACATACAGACTGAAAGTAAGGGGATGGAAAAAGATATTCCATGCAAATGGAAATCAAAAGAAAGCTGGAGTAGCAATTCTTATATCAGACAAAATAGACTTTAAAGTAAAGACTATTAGAAGAGACAAAGAAGGACACGACATAATGATCAAGGGATCGATCCAAGAAGAAGATATAACAATTGTAAATATTTATGCACTCAACATGGGAGCACCTCAGTACATAAGGCAAATACTAAAAGCCATAAAAGGGGAAATCCACAGTAACACAATCATAGTACAGGACTTTAACACCCCACTTTCACCGATGGACAGATCATCCAAAATGAAAATAAATGAGGAAATACAAGCTTTAAATGATACATTAAACAAGATAGACTTAACTGATATTTATAGGACATTCCATCCAAAAACAACAGAATACACATTCTTGTGAAGTGCTCATGGAACATTCTCCAGGATAGATCATATCTTGGGTCACAAATCAAGCCTTGGTAAATTTAAGAAAATTGAAATCATATCAAGTATCTTTTCCGACCACAATGCTATGAGACTAGATATCAATTACAGGAAAAAAACTCTTAAAAATACAAGCACATGGAGGCTAAACAATACACTACTTAATAACCAAGAGATCACTGAAGAAATCAAAGAGGAAATTAAAAAATACCTAGAAACAAATGACAATGAAAACACGATGACCCAAAACCTATGGAATGCAGCAAAAGCATTTCTAAGAGGGAAGTTTATAGCAATAAAATCCTACCTTAAGAAACAAGAAATATCTCAAATAAACAACCTAACCCTACACCTAAAGCAATTAGAGAAAGAAGAACCAAAAGAACCCCAAAGTTAGCAGAAGGAAAGAAATCATAAAGATCAGATCAGAAATAAATGAAAAAGAAATGAAGGAAATGATAGCAAAGATCAATAAAACTAAAAGCTGGTTCTTTGAGAAAATAAACAAAATTGACAAACCATTAGCCAGACTCATCAAGAAAAAAAGGGAGAAGACTCAAATCAATAGAATTAGAAATGAAAAAGGAGAAGTAACAACTGACACTGCAGAAATACAAAGGATTATGAGTGATTACCACAAGGAACTCTATGCCAATAAAATGGACAACCTGGAAGAAATGGACAAATTCTTAGAAACACACAACCTTCCAAGACTGAACCAGGAAGAAATAGAAAATATGAACAGACCAATCACAAGCAGTGAAATTGAAACTGTGATTAAAAATCTTCCAACACACAAAAGCCCAGGACCGGATGGCTCCACAGATGAATTCTATCAAACATTTAGAGAAGAGCTAACACCTACCCTTCTCAAACTCTTCCAAAATATAGCAGAGGGAGGAACACTCCCAAACTCATTCTACGAGGCCAACATCACCCTGATACCAAAAGCAGAGAAAGATGTCACAAAGAAAGAAAACTACAGGCCAATATCACTGATGAACATACATGTAAAAATCCTCAACAAAATACTAGCAAACAGAATCCAACAGCACAGTAAAAGGATCATACACCATGATCAAGTGGGGTTTATCCCAGGAATGCAAGGATTCTTCAATATATGCAAATCAATCAATGTGATACACCATATTAACAAATTGACAGAGAAAAACCATATAATCATCTCAACTGATGCAGAGAAAGCTTTCGACAAATTCAACACCCATTTATGTTAAAAACCCTGCAGAAAGTAGGCATAGAGGGAACTTTCCTCAATCTTAAGTCACCATTTATTTTTGACCTATTGCTAATGGAAATATTCTACGCAAAGTCCAGGAAAAAATACCCTTTACTCACCTTACTCACATAATCACCAAATTATGAAAGTATCTATAGTCCTAAGCATATCAGCATTGTCAATAACTGCAAGTAGGTTGTCAGAACTTGAAATAGATAATAAGAATTATCAACAGCAAGAGCCCATAAAGCAGAGGTCAAGAGTTAGTTAGATTTTCATACAAACTAAAGGCTTCTAAAATCTTTAACATAGGAAACTGTTTATCAGCTCTTTCCATCCAGTGACATGGATATGTTTTATTCATCTATGGAGTACACATTGATGCTGTGAAGCAAGCACTTCCTACCCTATAGACAACTTTCTTCTCACCATTAGTGATGAAGCTTCTGTTAAGAGTTAACACAGTGTCTTCACATTATCTCTTTCCACAACTGTGAGCCTTTCTCAGCACATCAGCAAGAGCAGGAAAATGAAGAGCAAATGAAAACCTGAAAACAAGTTGGAAATGGAAGCACCTCATTTAATTGAACTGAAAAGTTCTTCCTAAGCTTGCTGCAAACTCACTTGGCAGCAAAGCCTGAACTGATATAAGACTGTTTAAAGACTATTTATCCTACTTATAGTATGAGTATTCATTCAGTTTTCTGCAGAAATAACAATATGGTTGATTATAGGGCACAGACTTGTTGGGGATGTTATATTACATATTAGCACATTACATAACTTATATGCATTTAATTACCTTCTGAAACTCAAAAATCTCTGAATTCTAAAATACTTGTAACTTCAAAGCCTTTAGATAAGTAAGTATGAATTTGTACTCATTTTTCTAATTAGGTTATATCGAATTATTCTAGACACTTTTATTTCATATGGCAATATACTTGGTCCATATTCCTGATTCTAGTTTCCTCATCTGTATCCATAACTTATATCTCGTCTTTTTTTTTTTTTTTTTTTTTTTTGCAGTACGCGAGCCTCTCACTGTTGTGGCCTCTCCCGTTGTGGAGCACAGGCTCCGAACGCGCAGGCTCAGCAGCCATGGCTCACGGGCCCAGCCGCTCCACGGCATGTGGGATCTTCCCAGACTGGGGAACGAACCTGTGTCCCCTGCATCTGCAGGCAGACTCTCAACCACTGCGCCACCAGGGAAGCCCCTTATCTCATCTTAACTGGAGTACTAGGTAATTAATGACAGCTAAGCACTTAACATGATAATATGTGTACATACATATATAAAACAGATATATGTTTATGTGTATACAAAGACACACACAGAACTGCTATGGAAAACACTTCAAATTTAGTAAACACAGGTTTATAATTGATACTTTCAATCAACAATCTATTTCTCAGAAGCAAAGCTTAAATCAAGAACCCTGGCAGTGATAGGGTACCACTGAAATGTCTGGTTTTAAAGAGACTATCTTCAGTCGGAGAACTCCCAGATCTCTCTTCAAATTGTTGAATACTTTAAAGGAATTTGATCGTCATACTGGAAATCAATCTATCTGTATATTGTTTAAAGAGCTTCTATGTGACATCCACATCTACACTTAGCACTGCAAGCATTTCTTCTCGATTATATTGCAGGAATAGCTTAGGTTTATATTATGTTTTTCAAAGAATTGTAATATGTATTTTCTATATTTGATTTTGTATAATGAGGATAATAATAGACACAGGGGCTTCCCTGGTGGCGCAGTCATTGGTAGTCCACCTGCTGATGCAGGGGACATGGGTTCGTGCCCCAGTCCGGCAGGATCCCACATGCCGCGGAGCGGCTGGGCCCGTGAGCCATGGCCGCTGGGCCTGCGCATCCGGAACCTGTGCTCTGCAACGGGAGAGGCCACAACAGTGAGAGGCCCGTGTACTGCAAATAAATAAATAAATAAATAAATAAATAAAAAATAATAGACACATCAAGAGTTGTTTTGAGGGTTAGATAACACATTAAATATCAAGCCCAATGCATTCTACATGGTACCATTGTGAGGTAGTATAGCTAGCATCATTGTCCCCAGTTTTCAGATGGGGCCCAGAAACTGTAGGTGGCTTATTCAATGTCACATGACTAGCATACTGGAAAACTGACACTTGATCTCGTTTTGCCAGCAGCAAGTTCAGTGTTCTATCCACACCATCTCACTATTTAAAATAAATGATAGTATTTTTACCATAGCTTTTTACAAAATGGAAACTGCTTTGTTATTTTTGCTGATTATTCAAATAATACATGCACATTGCATAAACAATTACACAGATCTAAAGTTGGATAAGTGTAAAGAAAAAGAATACAGAAAAATCACATCCTCCAATCAGCCAGAAAGACCCATGTTTAATTAGGGGCATAAACTTTAAACGTTTTTCTATGCATAAACACATGTAAATACAATATAGCAATTAAAATAAGATAACATATTTTTATAGTGTGTTTTTTCATATAATAAATCATACCTATATTTACATATTAATAAAGGTAAGTTTTAGTTATTAATTTCAAAATATTTACTAAAGTGTATGAAACTTACAGTAAAATACTGCTTAATTTATTCTGAAGACCCACAGCTAGTAGAAAAGTCAACCTCAGCAATTCATGGTGGACTCAGTCCACTGTTTTCTTGGTTACTCATGGTTTGACACAGTCACAGAACTTCAGGATTTTTTTTTTTTTCTCCTTTGCTTCACCCAGGGTGATTTTTTGGTTAATAGTCAAGGGCTATGAATCATCTTGGCAGAAGAAAGACCAAGGTTAGATCCTTAATGATGCTCCTCTGTCTTATGCTGCCTTTTATCTTCCCTTTAGGCAGCAGTTTTCATTCTTGTCACATCTGGTCAGAGGGTTGGAATCATTCCTTGACATCTGGCTGTCAGATTTTACATTCACCATCCAATTTATACCAAACACAAGGTCTCTTCAAGTCTGCCCAACAACCCATCTGCCTTAGCCTGCTATAACTGAATGTACTATAGACTGAGTGGCTTAAACATTTATTTTTCACAGTTCTGGAGGCTGGGAAGTCCAAGATCAAGGTGTCAGTAGATTCAGTGTCTGTCGATAGCCCACTTCTTGTTCATAGACAGCTGTCTTCTCACTGTGTCCTCACATGGTAGAAAGGGCAAGGCAGCTTTCTGGAGCCTTCTTTATAAGGGCACTAATACCATTTATGAGGGCTCCACCCTCATAACCTAATTACCTCTCAAAGGCCCCACCTCCTAATACTATCACCTTTCGGGGTTATGATTTCACAGACGAATTTCGAAGGGACACAAACATCCACTGCTTAACATCACCTGTGCCCTCTCAGCTGTTTTTCCAATGCCAAACTGAGGTTACCCTTGGGACCACCTGCTGACACATCTAATGCAGTCATTTCTATTCTACTGCTAGTGTACCATGTTATAATGGCCCCCAAAGATATTCACATTCTCATCATCTGAACTTGTTATTATGTTACTTTACATGGTAAAAAGGACTTCACAGATGTGATTAAGTTAAAGATCTTTATAAACAGAGATGATATTGGATTATCTTGGTTGGCCCAACATAATCATAAGACCCTTATAAAAGGGAAGCAGGAAGATCAGAAGCTGAAAAGGAGATATAATAATAGAAGCAGAGAGAGGGAGAGGCTGGAAGATGCTACACTGCTGCCTTTAGAGATGTGAAAGTGGTCTTGAGCGAATGAATGTAGTTAGCCTCTAGAAGCTAGAAGAGGCAAGAGATAGATTCTCCCTTAAAGACTTCAGAAGGAATGTAGCCTTCCCAACAACCTTGATTTTAGCACACTGAGACTAATTTTGTTCTTCTGACCTCTAGAATTATGACATAATAAATTGTACTGTTTTAAGTCACCAAGTTTGTGGTAATTTGTTATAGCAGCAATTTGAAACTAATACACACCCTAAACATAGATTTTCTTTAAAAGACCTGTAGTGTCCCTGGGCTGTACTTAGAGAAGTAAAACATAGGTACCCTCTTCACTGATGCAACTTAATTGAAATTGGATTTCTATTCTCGCCACTCATCCCACTTTCAAAGCTTAGCCAACAGGAATGCAGAGAACTATATTCCTTCTCAGAGACCACTGATAGCAGCCAAGTTTATTACTCTACTCTATGTCTGTGAAAAATAAACTTGTTTCTTTGCCCAGAAAGGAGAAGAAACTCACCAGACAATCATCCAAATCTATCATTTGTTTTAACACTTCAGAGCTTTGGCTTCTAATATGCAAAGCCAAACTTTTCAAACTAAACATCTTTCTCTCACAAACTCCAGCTCCTAAAAACCTAAAGTTTTTATTTTTTGCCTTTTATTTTATTTTATTTTTATTTTTTAACATCTTTATTGGAGTATAATTGCTTTACAATGGTGTGTTAGTTTCTGCTGTATAACAAAGTGAATCAGCTATCCATAAACATATATCCTCCCTCTTGCGTCTCCCTTCCACCCTCCCTCTCCCACCTGTCAGGGTGGATACAAAGCACAGAGCTGATCTCCCTGTGCTATGTGGCTGCTTCCCACTAGCTATCTATTTTACATTTGGTAGTGTATATATGTCCATGCCACTCTCTCACTTCGTCCCAGCTTCCCCTTCCCCTTCCCCATGTCCTCAAATCCATTTTCTACGTCTGCATCTTCATTCCTGTCCTGCCCCTAGGTTCTTCAGAACAACTTTTTTTTTTAGATTCCATATATATGTGTTAGCATATGGTATTTGTTTTTATCTTTCTGACTTACTTCACTCTGTATGACAGTCTCTAGGTTCATCCTCCTCACTACAAATAACTCAATTTTGTTTCTTTTTATGGCTGAGTAATATTCCATTGTATATGTGTACCACATCTTCTAAAACCTAAACTTCTTGATTTAAGTTTAAAATTTCATTCACATACATATGTATTATGTTATATTTGCCCTCCTCCTGAGCCACTAAATACATTGATTCAATTATAGGTAGAGAGAGAACCTGGGTTAATATCACCACAATTTAACTCTGTTCATATAAACCTCCACCAATATTTTTTTCATTGAAGTATACTTGATTTACAATGTTGTGTTAATTACTGCCATACAGCAAAGTAATTCAGTTTATATATATATATATATATATATATATAATATATATATAGTATATATATTCCTTTTTAAAATATTCTTTTCCATTACGGTTTATCATAGGATATTGAATATAGTTATCTGTGTTATACAGTAGGAACTTGATGTTTATCCATTCTATATATAAAAGCTTACATCTGCTAACCCCAGCCTCCCACTCCATCCCTCCCCTAATCCCCTCCCCCTTCACAACCACCAGTCTGTTCTCTATGTCTGTGATTCTGTTCCTGTTTCATAGATAAGCTCGTTTGTGTCATATTTTAGATTCCACATATAGGTGATAGAATAAGGTATTTGTCTTTCTCTTTCTGACTTACTTCACTTAGTATGATAATCTCTAGGTGCATCTTTGTTGCTGCAAATGGCATTATTTCATTCTTTTTTATGGCTGAGTAGTATTCCATTGTATATATGTACCACAACTTCTTTATCCATTCATCTGTCATCCATCAACTTTTTTTTTTTTTTTTTTTTTTGTGGTACGCGGGCCTCTCACTGTTGTGGCCTCTCCCGTTGCGGAGCAACAGGCTCCGGACACGCAGGCTCAGCGTTCATGGCTCATGGGCCTAGCCACTCCATGGCATGTGGGATCTTCCTGGACTGGGGCATAAACCCGTATCCCCTGCATTGGCAGGCGGACTCTCAACCACTGCATCACCAGGGAAGCCTCATCAATATTTTTAATGATAGTAGAATAGTCTATTATATGGTGACTCTGGAATTTATTTACCTAATTCCCTTTTGATGGACATTTTGATTGTTGCCAAGTGTTTACTAATATAAAAATGCAGGGACTTCCCTGGTGGTCCAGTGGCTAAAACTCCATGTTCCCAATGCAGGGGACCCAGGTTTGGTCCCTGGTCAGGGAAATAGGTCCCACATGCCACAACTAAGGGTTAGCATGCTGCAACTAAAGATCCGGCATGCTGCAACTAAGATTGAAGATCCCACGTTCCACGACTAAGACCTGGCACAGCCAAATAAATAAATAAATATTTTTTTTAAATGCAGAAATGAATTCTGATCAGTTATGAAATCATTTCTTTAAAAAAGAGCCTTAGGAACAGATTTTCTAGGTCAAAGTGTAAGCACATTTTACACTTGGAAACTTGTTACCAAATTGATTTTCTTTTATGGTGGAAGTAAAAATGAATTGTCCCTTTCATTGTACCAGTTTTTCTTTTGTGTGTACCCAAGTGTATGAGAGTCCTAGTTTATCCACACTCTGTCCAATCATAGGAGTTAATAATTTTTCTTTATGCACAATGGATCAACAATAATATCAAATTGTTATTTTACTTTGTATGTCTTTGATTATTAGATTAAATGTTTACTGGTCATTTTTATTCCTTCTCTAGATTCATCAATCATATCCTCGGTTCATTTTCTTACATTGCCTTCTTCATATAAGCCTTTACATGCCATCACAACATTTTTCCAAATGCTTGTTACGTATCTTTTTCCTTGTATTTATTTTTACTTTTCATTTTACTTTTATGGTTTCTCTGCCCCCATGAGATTGTCAAGTATGTCAATCATTCTTTTAAATGTTCTGATTTAGCTAGTACTTCAGCTTTTCATTTTAGTACTGTTTGTGATTTGCAGAATGTGATATCTGAATGGATTAACCAGGAACATTTAGAAATAAAAAACTTTGCCTTTTTTCCCCCCAGAGAATATTTATTTATTTGTTTGTTTGTTTGTTTGTTTGACACAGTTGCATTTAGGTCTCCAATCTTACTATTACTTACTTTTTAAAATGGAATTATAATTGACATACAATATTATATTAGTGTCAGGTGTACAACAGAGTGATTTGATATTTTTATATATTTCTAAAATGATCACCATGCTAATGTCCAGTTACCATGTTGCCATACAAAATTATTACAATACCATTGACTATATTCCCTATGCTGTATACTATATCCCTATGAGTTATTTATTTTATAGCTGGAAGTTTGTACCTCTTATTATCTCTCACCTATTTCACTCAACCCCCTACCCTTCTTCCCTCTGACAGTTTGTCCTCTGTATCTATGAGTCTGGTTCTGTTTTGACTCACTTGTTCATTTGTTTTGCTTTTTAGATTCCACATAGAAATGAAATCATATACTATTTGTCTTTCTCTGCCTGACTTACTTCACTTAGCATAATATTATCTACATCCACCCATGTTGTTGCAAGTGACAAGATTTCATTCTTTTTTATGCTGAGTGAAATATTACATATATATGGAATATTATTTATTTATTATATATATATATACACCACATTTTTTTTCCATAGGGACTGTACCAATTTACATTCCCACTAAAAGTGCATGAGGGTTCCCTTTTCTCCACATCCTCTCCAACACTTGTTATTTGTTGTCTTTTTTTTTTTTTTTTTTTTGTGGTATGCAGGCCTCTCACTGTTGTGGCCTCTCCCGTTGCAGAGCACAGGCTCCAGACATGCAGGCTCAGCGGCCATGGCTCACGGGCCTAGCCACTCCACGGCATGTGGGATCTTCCCACACTGGGGCATGAACCTGTGTCCCCTGCATTGGCAGGCGGACTCTCAACCACTGCACCACCAGGGAAGCCCTTGCTGTCTTTTTGATAATAGCTATTCTGAAAGGTGTGAGGTGATATCTCACTGTGGTTTTGATTTGCATTTCTCTGATACTGAGTGATGTTGAGCATCTTTTCATGTGTCTGTTGGCCACCTGTGTTTTCTTTGGAAAAATGTCTATTTGGATCTTCTCCCCAGTGTTTAATCAGGTTGCTTGTTTTTTTTTTTTTATGTTGAGTTATAAGAGTTCTTTGTATATTTTGGATATTAACCCGTTATCAGATATATTGTTTGCAAATGTCTTCTTCCATTCAGTAGGTGGCCTGTTTGTTTTGTTGAGCGTTTCCTTCATTGTACAAAAGCTTTTTAGTTTGATACAGTTCCATTTGGGTTTTTCATTTGTTTTCTGTCTTTTGGGGTTTTGTGTCTGTGTGTGTGTGTGTCTGTGTGTGTTTGCTTTTGTTTCCTTTGCCTGAGGAGATAGACTGAAAAAAAATTGTGAAGACCAATGTCAAAGAGCATACAGCCTATGTTTTCTTCCAAGAGATTTATAGTTTCAAGCCTTACATTTAATTCTTTCATTCATTTTGAGTTTATTTTTGGATATGGTGTGAGAAAGTAATCCAGTTTGATTCTTTTGCTTGTAGATATCCAGTTTTACCAACATCATTATTGAAGAAGTTGTCTTTTCCACATTGTATATTCCTGCTTCTTTTGTCGTAGACTAATTGACCATATAAGCATTGGTTTATTTCTGGGCTCTCTATCCTGTTCCATTGTTCTATGTGCCTATTTTTATGCCAGCACCACACTGTTTTGACTACTGTATCTTTGTACAATAGTTTAAAAACAGGAAGCATGATTCCTCTAGCTTCATTTTTCTTTCTCAAGATTGTTTTATCTATTCATGTTTCCATAAAATTTTAGAATTATTTGTTCTAGTTCTGTGAAAAACTGAGTTTGGTATTTTGAGAGATATTGCATTGAATCTGTATTTTGCTTTAGGGAGTATGGTCAATTTAACAATATTAATTCTTCCAACCCATGAACACATTATGTCTTTCCATTTGTTTGTAGTTTTTTTCAATTTCTTTTTTCAACATCTTACAGTTTTCCAAGTATATGTCTGTTACCCCCTTGGTTAGATTTATTCTTAGGTATTTTATTCTACTTCATGCAATTGTAATGGGATTACTTTCCTAATTTCTCTTTCTGATAATTCATTGTTAGTGTATAGAATGCAATAGATTTCTGTATATTGATTTTATATCCTGTAAATTTGGTGAATTCATTTATTAGTTCTAATAGTTTTTGGTGGTGTCTATAGGAATTTCTATACATAGTATCATGTCATCTGCAAACAGTGACAGTTTTACTTCTTCCTTTCCAATTTGGATTCCTTTTATTTCCTTTTCTTATCTGATTGCTATGGCTAGGACTTCCAAAGCTATGTTGAATAAAAACTGTGAGAGTGGCCATCTTTACCTTGTTTCTGATCTTAGAGAAAATCCTTTCAGCTTTTCACTATTGAGTATGATGTTAGCTGTGGCCTTTATTATTTTGAGATGTGTTCCCTCTATACCCACTTTGTTGAGAATTTTTGAGAAATTTTGAATTTTGTCAAAAGTTTTCTCTGCATCTATTGAAATGATCATATGATTATTATCCTTCAGTTTGTTAATTTGGTGTATCACATCAATCAATATGTAGGTGTGAACTATACCTGCATCCCTGGGATAAATCCCCACCTGATTATGGTGTATGATTCTTGTAATATATTGTTGAATTCAGTTTGCTAATATTTTGTTGAGGATTTTTGTATCTGTATTTACCAGTGATGTTGCCCTGTAATTTGTGTGTGTGGGTGTGTGGGTGTGGTGTTTTTTCTGGCTTTGTTATCAGATAAGGTGTAAATTCTGGCCTGGTAGGATGAGTTCAGAAGTTTTCCTTCCTCTGCAAATTTCTTGGAATAGTTTGAGAAGGATAAGTGTTAACTTTTCTTTAAATGTTTGATAGAATTCACTTGTGATGCTTTCTGGTCCTGGGCTTTCATTTGTTGACAGATTTTTTTGTTTTGTTTTGTTTTGTTTTCTAACTTAATTTAATTCTGTTCATACTGTGTATTTATTACTGATTCAGTCTTAGGAGATTGGACATTTGTAAGAATTTATTTCTTCTTGGTTATCCACTTTATTGGCATATAACTGTTTGTCGTAATCTCTTATGATACTTTGTATTTCTGTGGTGTTGGTTGTAACTTCTCCTCTTTCATTTCTAGTTGTATCTGGGTTCTCAATCTTTTTTTCTTGATGAGTCTGGTTAAAAGTTTATCAGTTTTGTTTATCTTTTCAAAGAAACAGCTATTAGTTTCCTTGATCTTTTCTATTTTTTTAAGTCTTTATTGAATTTCTTACAATATTGCTTGTTTTATGTTTTGGGTTTTTGGCCGCAAGGCATGTGGGACCTTAGCTCCCCAGTCAGGGATTGAACCCACACCCCCTGTATTGGAAAGCAAAGTCTCAACAACTGAACTGCCAGGGAAGTCCCTCTATTTTTTTTTTTTTTTAGTTGCTATTTCATTTAATTCTGCTCTGATCTTTATGACTTCTTTCCTTCTACTAACTTATATTTGGTTTGTTCTTAATTTTCTAGTTCCTTTAGGTGTAAGCTTAGGTAGTTTATTTGAGATTTTTCTTGTTTCTTGTGGTAGGCTTGTATAACGATAATCTTCTCTCTTAGATGTGCTTTTGCTGCATCCCACAGATTTTAGATCATTATGTTTTTGTTTTTATTCATCTCTAGGTATTTTTTATTTCCTTTTTGATTTCTTCAGTGACTGATTGGTTGTTTAGTCATGTATCGTTTAGCCTGAAAAAGTATATATATATATATATATATATATATATATATATATATATATATATATATATATATATAACATTTTTATTATATATATGTAAAACAGTTAACATTTTGTAATGTCTTTTGTGTCTTATCATAATCTTTCCTTTTTAAAGTCTATTTTGCCTAATATCAATATTCCTACCCTAGCTTTCTTTCCTTTCCTTTTGCATGGAATACCATTTTCCGTCCTTCACTTTCAGTCTGTGTCTTTATTTTTCCTTTGGTCATGCCACATGGCAGGTAGGATCTTAGTTCCCCGACCAGGGATCGAACCTGTGCTTCCTGCATTGGAACTGTGGAGTCTTAACCACTGGATGGCCAGGGAAGACTCCTGTTTGTCTTTAGATTGAAGAGAGTCTCTGGTAGCACATATATGGGTCTAGATTTTGTAGCCTTTCAGCTACCCTATATCTTTGAATTGGAGTATTTAATACATTTACATTTAATTATTCATTAAGTATGGACTTATTTTCATTTTGTTACTTGCTTTCTGGTTGTTTTTGGAGTTCTTCTCTGTTTCTAGCTTCTCTTGTTCTCTCCCCTTGTGATTTGATGACTTTCTTTAGTGCTATGTTTGTATTCTTTTTTCTTTATTCTTTTGTGTATCCGTTATAGGTTTGTGGTTACCATGACATTCATATATACAAGCATATATGTGTGTGTGTGTGTGTATGTATATCAACTTAAAATAATTACGCATATATATACATAATTGTTTATACAATTATATGTGATTATATTTATATATAATATATAATATATATTATGCATATATAATGTCAATATTATTATGTACATAATATATTATGTACATATATTATGTATATTATATATGTATGTTATATATATACATATATAATACACATATATGATATTAATATATTATATATATTAATTTATAATATTTAAACATATTTTTATTATATGTAATTATATTATATATGACATAATATATGAATAATATACTACATATTATTTATAATATACTATTATAATATATTATTTATAATTATATACTATACTATATATACTAAAATAATAGTAAACTATATATACGAAAATAATATTTTAATTACATAATTATATATATTATATATATCATATTTATTATATAAAACATTAGATATTTCATATAATTGATTATATATTATTATATGTTATAAAATATAATTATATTATTTTATGTATAATTATATATATCATATTATATTATATATTAAATATAATATATAATTTTAATGATATATAATATATATAGCATAATATTTAATATATATTACACATACATAAAATAATATTTTATATATAATGTATATTTATATATAAATATTATATATACAATATGCTTTATATAATATATAATATATTATATACTATATTATACATTATTATGTATTATATATAATATACTGTAGGTAATATAGCTTTAAAAATATATAGTATCATATAAATATTATGTATTATATATTATGTATATTATTTATTAATATATTATTATATAATATATTATAAATAAAATGTTTACATATTATATTTCATAATATACAATATTATATAATATTATTATGTTATATATTATGATATATATTATATATATTACAGTATATAATTATATATAATATATGTTATAGTATATATAATATCTATTAAGATATAATATCTAGGGCTTCCCTGGTGGCGCAATGGTTGAGAGTCTGCCTGCTGATGCAGGGGACACGGGCTCGTGCCCCGGTCCAGGACGATCCCACATGCCACTGGACCCATGAGTCATGGCCGCTGAGCCTGCACGTCCAGAGCCTGTGCTCCACAACGGGAGAGGCAACAACAGTGAGAGGCCCGCGTACCACAAAAAAATAAATAAATAAATAAAAAGATATGATATCTAATATTAGTGTATATTTAATTTTTATTTTTTATTATTAATATTTATAATATATATTAATATATAATATATAATTATTACATTATAATGTACATAATATATAACATAAGACATTATGCAATATGTATAATATACATAATATATATTATTACATTAAAATATATATTATATATAGTTATATGTAATATTTTATATTATTTATAATATATCATTATAAGTTAAATTATAGTATAATATGTAATTTACTTTATTATATATAACTTATACATAAAATTTTATAATTATATATAGAGATTATATATATAAATTATGTATATAAATTATATACAATTTACTCATTATATATAATTATATATGTAAATTATATATATAATTA
The DNA here is from genome assembly GCF_964165515.1 of Mesoplodon bidens. NCBI lineage: Eukaryota > Metazoa > Chordata > Mammalia > Artiodactyla > Ziphiidae > Mesoplodon > Mesoplodon bidens. The sequence continues at coordinate 32,825,240 of NC_138174.1, read as the reverse complement.
TATATACTTGATTATTTTCAGGTAATTATTTCTTAAGGTTGAACAAACTCTAACAACCCTGCATTTTTACTCTCCACCTCCCTATGTTTAATGTTTTTTACTTCATATTTTAATGTTTTGTGTATCCCTTAACTACTTATTATGGATTTAGATGATTTTGCTGTTAATACTTTGTCTTTTAACTTTCCCACTAGCTTCCTAAGTGGTTTTTCTACTACCTTTACTATATGTTTGCCAATGAGATTTTTTTCTTTTCATAATTTTCACATTTCTAGTTGCAGTAGTTTATGCTTAGCGAAGTTCCTTTAACATCTCTAGTCAATCCAGTTTAATGGAGCTGAGCTGTTTTAACTTTTGTTTGTCTGTAAAATTCTTTCTTTTCTTCAGAGCTGTATGATGGCCTTGCTGAACAGAACATTCTTCTTATAGATTTTTTTTTCTTTCATTACTTTTATTATATTATTCCACTGCCTTCTGGCCTGCAAAATTTCTCCTGAAAAGTCAGCTGATAGCCTTATGGGAGTTCCACTTTACCAAAATAGTTGCTTTCTCTTGCTGCTTTTAAGATTCTTTCTTGATCTTTAACTTTTGCCATTTTACTTAGGATGTCTTGTTGTGGACTTCTTTTGTTTATCTTGTTTGGGATTCTCTGTGCTTCTTGGACCTGGATGTTGTTTCCTTTCCCAGTTTAGGAAAGTTTTCAGCTATTGTTTCTTCAAATAAGTTCTCTGCCCCTTTCTCTTTCTCTTTCTATTTCTTGATATTTTAACACACTGTTGCCCTTGGTTCTCTGAGATGTGTGTGTGTGAGTGAGTTTGTGTGTGTCTCTGTGTATGCTGGGGAGATGTAAGTAGTAAAGAGAGAAATCCATGCATGTAATTGTTTTATAGATAAAAGTGTTTTGACATGGGATTCTTTTTTCACATATCAGTAACTCCTTCAAAGACAGTCTTGATGAACTGATATGAATAAACAATTATCTAAATAAACACTACTATAATTATGTTCCAGATAACTTACATTCCCTACTTAAAATAACTAAGTAAACGATACTGTGGAATATTACATAGCTATTAAAAAGAATGAACATAAATTTAAAATTCATACTTGTTGAACTTTTTCCCTCATGTACGTCTAACAATTGAAACTTACTTCAGCCAACTGATAAACATATTCAAGAATTGTCAAGCTGTGAATGGAAACAAATGCACTTATTTTTTAAAAAATAAGTTTGACTCAGAAACTATTATATTAAATATTTCTAATTCAATCTAATTGAATTTCTAATCTAATTTTATCTTCAATACTAGAAATCTTTAATTTAATTTTGCTAAAACAGCTTGGTTAAAAATTGAGTACTGTGTTTTTTCCTCTGATAAATTCAAATAGCTTGTATGAAAAATATCTGATATATTTTCATCTTATAATCTTTACTACAGACATTCAGAAAGCTTTGATTTCTCTTGACCACATTCCATCTAAATCAAGTTCATTTTGTCCAATAAAACGTTCAGGAAGGCTGCATGGAAATATTATGAATGTTGAAATACCAGACATTTTCTAGATAATTGTACAGAAAAGATAATTCTGAATAGGATTTTTTTTAATCTTGATAATGTGTTGTTATTCATTTTTCTTGGAACCATTTTTTTCTAATACATAGTTTTCCTCCTGTAGTGGTGAAACCATTATTTTGCTAATAGTTAACAATATATCTCCCATATGGTCATTTCCTCTGCTTTGGTTTCCTGACCTTTCTCTTCAGCAGTGCAAAATTCTTTTCAACAAATTCTTTCCAAAGATATCCACTAGCTTTTAACAATGAGGTTTGCAAGGAACCCAAAAAACTCTGTCTAATTGCTTTTCACCTCTGACCAGCCGGTCATTTTTGGCTGCTGATTTATATGTGCCCAGAATACCTAAATTCCTTATCATGCTTGTTATCACTTGTTACTTTGGCAAGATCTTCATTATTTCTAAATTGCAAAAATTCCTCTTCATTTTCCTTGTTAAAGAAAAAAAAACAATTTCAGTGTCATAGGACATAATTGATTTCATGCTTGTCCTCATTTATTAGTAAGCTTGCTTCCTTTCTTTGTAATTCCTTCCCCTGATATATTTCCCCTGCTGATTAGTGTTAATCCTTTATATTATTAGAATATTTTGCTTACTTGCAAACATATATCTTTTCAACTAAAGTTGTCTCCTTATGTGTTTACTTTGCTTCCTTGTCATCTCATTTCCCAAATAGATTTCATTCGTCAAAATCTTTTAGTGGTATGTGCTCAAGCCACTTGTTCTATAGAGTTCTCATTCCTTAAGGAGTTAAAAGCTATGCTGGGTTTTCATTAAAATCTCTTAGATAGAACATTTCCTTCACACCTCTTGATTTTAACATATTTTTCTCTGCACTTGGATTAGTTGGGTATTATTTTTCATGAATTATTATATATTCAAGTCTCTACTGTTATACTGGAGTCATTAATTTTCTCTACTCATATCTACTTTTATATCCATAATGTTGTATAAAATACTTATATTTCAACAACAGTAAATTTTTAAAAAATTCCTAAAAAGACAGGCATTGTGCTCCATCTCTTCTGCAACACCTTAGGAATCTAACATTTAAGATAAAGAACTAATTTAAGAACATAATGATTCATCTGAGGATTATTCGGATTTAACCTGTTGAAATGGAAAAATCACAAAATCTATTTTAAAAAAATGTTTGAGTCTTAGTACTGCAATTTACTAACTATTATCTTGGTTGGGTTACATAAGTGATCTGTGTCTAGTCCTCATCTATAAATGTTAATATGAAGTAATTTTGAGAATAAAATAAGCACATGTTATTGAAAGAGCTATGTAAGTTGCAACACATTCTAAATAAATTAAGTTTTATTAACACTCCCTCATTGTTTATGTAAGGGATCAGGAAATCTGATGTTAATTGATTTATAGGTAAAGGTTTGATCTGGGGGAAAGTGTACCCATTAAAATAAGATTAGGTGTTAGTTATTGAGGTTAAAGAAACAAGGAAAAAAGAGGCCTTCCCATTCTTCTTTTGAACACTTAGCTCTCTTTTTTTCTCTTCTCAGTAGTTAAAGTTAATTAAGAGAGCTTCTCTATTCTCTCCCACTATCTCTCTTTTCTACCTAGCCCATGTCTCAGAACAGCTGTTACCTTGAGCTGGAGAATGCAGCCAGGGTATACTGACTGTATAGGACAGGGTATCTCTTTCCCTGCCCCAAAGATCCTTAACATACATTTTATACCTAATCACTTCTCCCACATGAAAGTTTAGTAGTACAGATTTAGTGTATATCTGTTTCTGTGCAGTGGCCCTTTAGACAGCCACAAACCATTGTAACTAGCTAAATATTTTTTTGCCCTTATGTACCAATTTTCACCCTCTACAAGGTTATTATTGCCTCTGTGGAGAATTTGTGCTATGGGGGACACATGGGAGGATTGGTATTTCAAGCTCATCCTCTCCCTTCTGTCCATTCTTACAGTAAATCTCCCCTTAGCTGAAAACAACTGAAAGCCAGGGGACAGAGGAGTTCACAGATATAGTTTATGCAGGTCACCCTCCTAGGGCACAGGGCTGGGTAGAGAAGGGTGATGAGTAGACCTGGATGGGTGAATAGAATATATTAACACAGACAACACACCAATAGCCATGAAATATATCTTCTATGTGTGGTAGCTTTGCGAACAGGCAAAGTCAAAAGTCAGAGGAGGTGTGTTCTGAAGGAGACAGAGCAGAAAGGCAGTCAGAATAATAAAAAGAGAGCTTAACACAAAAAACAAGCTAACAGCAATGGCTAGGATATTTCAAGACCTAGTTCTTCTTCCCAAACTTTAAATGCATAAGTCCTTAAGTCTCATTCTAGGATTGACACTCTCCTGCTCTTGTCTTGATGGGCTCTTAGTTCATTAAGGTTCTGTCAGGGATGTGGTACAAAAGGGTTGAGTACAACATTTCATTTAATGCAAGGATTAATGAGGCTTAAGAGAAGATGTGATGTTGAATAATTAGAATTTTTGTCTAATCTCTAATAGACCCCAGGACCTTCCTGGTATATCACATTATGCCACTACATTTCTCTGACTGACCCAAATTTCCCAGCTCCCTCCCTTCTACTTCATTCTTTCCCATTTCACTTGACTTCTCTTTAGATTTTACAAATAGTATTGACAGTTATAAACTTTTATGTTGGGAAATTATGCCTAATAAATTATTCTCAAGCATTCACACATTTGACTTTTTCACTTATCATTAATTATGAATGACCCCAAGTTTGCATGTCATATAATAATTTGTCATTTTGCTGTGGGTGTTATTTTTAGTTCTTTTTCTTACAATGTAGCTGTCCCTGAGCAAGTACGTAAGGTTAGCTTACCAACCCACATACACATTTAAATCAGCCTTGTGTTTAGCAACTTTCAGGGCCACCCAAAAGTGACTCATAAACACAAAAAATTTGTGTGCAGTGATTTATATATTCATTTTCTGGTGCGAATTATGCATAAAGGTGGTTTTTAGAAATAGAGCAATTTGCAAAGATATAGTGAGGGTCCACTATAGTTGAAAATCTAAGGTTATAAAAAAAATGAGATTTCTCACAGGATTTTAATTTTGTTATTTTTTTTTAGATGGCACATAAGAGAAATTCAAAAAGTGTAGGTAGAAAGAAAAAAGGAGAGAGTCTTAGTCATTATTCTCTTCCTGATGAAGTCCTAGAACAAACAGAGTTTTCTCAATTTATCTAACACTCTATAAGAGGCACAAAAGTGAAACAAATGGTAATTTTAAGAGAAGAAATACTGACTCTGTTCTGCTTAAAATAAAATTACATATTCCCTTGTAAAAGAAAAGATGTCAGAGTTAGCACAGAAGAATGAATTCATGTTATTAAGGATTCACAATTAAAATATTAAAATTCTGACATTATAAAAATGCTCATAAACCCACAACCATCTTTTGATGTCAGGATGATATTATAGTCATTAAAAAATAATATTACCTAGAAATTCCATCTGAACAAAGAAATTACACAGAGGAATTTAATTAAATAAAATTAGCATACCTAAAGATGTTTGAAATCTACTTTGAGTAACTTTTATGATTGTGAACTGTAAATATGAGCATTAAGTATATATTTCAACCTGGTCAGGTACAATCACTTTTTATTTTGATTACATCTTGAGATCTGCAATTTGTAGGAAATACTAGCAAATTTATATTCAGATCAGCTTTCAATGTTTATGAGTGTATATAAACATGTTAAAGGTACATTTCTTAGCAACATGACACCTCAGTAGGCACTATATATAGTGAACTTGGCACTACGGGTGAATTTTATTCACCTATATGCTCATCAGTAAAATACAGAACATGCTTATTTATTTGTTTTTGTCTGCATGGTACAGTAGCATTTGCAGATGGTCAACCTTTAACTGAAAGTCTGAACCTATCCTTTAGCTTTACTTTATCTGGCATTAGAAGCAAGAATTGATTAGTGAAACAGTTTATACAGAGTTGGAAATATGTAATATAACTGCAAACTTAGTTACTAACACAAATGATAGTATAACAATAATAAATGGACATTTTAAAAGTATATTTTTCCCTATGCCATGTAAAATAGAAAAATTCATCTACAGACCATTATGAAATTTCATTTGCCAAGTTTCCTTCCATTCTGTGCTGTATGTATTAGCAATGAAATTCTCAAAATTTGTTAATGGAGGTATTTTTCTGTGGAAAAATGTCTTTTTCCCTTACGATGGAGAAAATGATATTCACCACTTCACAGAATATGACACTTGGCTTTATCATACTGCAAATGTGGAAATAAGGATTTTATGATTTTAGGGGATGGTTAAATTTTGTATAACAAAATTATCATTTTCAATATACTCCAGTAAACTGTTATTTTCACTATCTTCATACATATATTGACTCTCTAAGGAAACATATTTGAAAAGTCAGGGTTCATATATTCAGTTTAACCAGAAATATCTTTGCAAAGCTTACCAAATTAATTTTTTCCATGCCTACTTTTAGTCCTAGTAGTATATATTTCTTTGAGGTAACTATCTGTCTTAATTTGTAAATGAGACAAATTTATAAATTCTGCTATAAGAATATTTTAGTTACTTATAAGTAAAATATCCAAGACATAGGACATCCCATCCCCAGTTATTTATTCTACCTCTATGATTGATTAAGAATTAATGTTCTATGCTTTCATTTTCATTGCCACCTACATAATACCTTGCTCTGCTTGGTCAAGTATATTCCTCACCTTCTTCACCACCTTACTGAAATCCTATTGAGGCAGGAGATAGATGGGCCCCAGTTTAGACATTTGCAACTGCCCTTCTGCTTACATTTCATGGGGCAGGAAAAAGTGGGCTTCAGGCCAGACACTTACAACTAGTCTCCTGTTTGCATTTCCTGAGACAGGAGATAGATGGTCTCCAGGTTAAACATTTAAATTCAGCCACCAGTTTACTCTCTGAAATGGAAGCAACAGAGACAGGGTAAATAGCCAGGCTTTGTCTCTTATGGATGCCTTAATATAACAGTCATGGTAAGAATAAAGAGGGGCCAAAACCTTGTTTGAGTAAAGGATCAAGGGCTCTCTGCTTCTCCCCTCTTTGGGGCAAGGGAAGCACTACATATGCCCAGAAAGGCTCCTCAGGGGTCAAAAGTCAGGGGACAACACCGGGCCATAATGAGTCTTGCTTCCCCCAGACTCCTTTGCATCGAGATCCATCTTGGCTGAGAAGTGCATGTGCACCTAAGGGAAGGGTTCTGAGACAGACTAGCCAAGGGGGACAAAGCAAGTTGATTGGCCAGAAGGAAGACAAAGACCCAGAAAACTGCCCCCTTATAAAGGATTTAAACTTCCCAAAGGCGCGACTCTCTGAGTTCGACTGTGTGTCTTTCCGCATGTACTTTGCTTTTCCAATAAACTTTTTACTTTTCTCTTTACCTTCTGCCTCCTTGCCTGAAATTTTCTTGACAAGGCAGGCAAGAACTGGGGATCCAGGTCCTAGCCGCTGGCCTCTGTGGTCTAATGGTTAGGATTCCTGGTCCGGGAACTAAGATCTTATTTCCAGCTACTGCTCCCTGTTGCTTGTGTGCATACGAAATCACTGTCACCCTTCCATAAACTTTTCCCAAAACTGTAGAATTGTACAATTGCCTTTCCTGCTAAATGGCAATGGGTATTGACCACTGTGGAAGGCATAATAATGGCCCCACAAAGATGTCTATGTCCTTATCTCTGGAATCTGTGAATATGTAAATTTACAGGGCAAAAGAAAATTCAGGGTGTGGATGAAATTAAAGTTGCTAATCAGCTGACCTTAAAATAATGAGATTATACTTAATAATTGGGGGTGAATCCTTAAAAACAGAGGACAAGACTAAAGAGTCAGTGAGAGATGTGATGACACATGAAGAGGCAGGTGAGATTTGAAGCATGAGTGGGACTTGATCTGCAGTTACTGGGTTTAAGATGGAGGGAGAGGGCCATAAGCTGAGGCATGTGAGTGGTCTCTAGAAGCTGGGACCAGCCTTCAGTTGACAGCCAGCAAGAAATGGGAATCTCAGTCTGCAAGAGAAAGACATGGATTTTGCCAACAACTTGCATGAGTCTAGACATGCCTTCTCCCCTAGAGTCTCCAGAAAAGAATGGGCTCTGTTGACACCATAATTTCAGTCTAGTGAGACCTATTTTGAACTGACTTCAAGAACTGTAAGATAATAAATTTCTGTTGTTTTAAGCTTAGTTTGTGGTAATTTGTGTGACAACAATAGGAAACTAATACAATCACATTCACCTCCAACCATTAATGTATTAATTAATTTAGTTACGAGCATCCATTAACTGTCTTGTAGATAGATAGGGTTGGTTCTGTTCCACTGTGACCAACTGGTGAAGGGATTTAACTCCTATTCTTCCCAGAATTCTATTGAAATATTAGTAAAGAAGCAAATAGGAGAATACATTCATTAAAGAATCAAAAAGAAGAGTGGGAACATTAACAGATAAGAGAGTTTAGAAGATAGAGAGTAGTTTGGAGCATATTTATGAGTAATCTGGACTGGAAGAATCTACAGACCAAATCCTGCACAAGAAATCTTATAGGGGGAATGAGTATGGTAATTTCCTGCCAAGTAATGGGAGACTTCAGATTCTATATTGGACAGTTTATAAATAGAGTGAGATGGAAATCAAGGTGATTATGTCAAGCAAAGTCTATAGAACAGCTGTGCAATTTTCCTCATTTGCATCTCTAGGTTAAAAATAAATGGGGTAACCTGCCAGAGGAGGGCTAAGGATCTAGTGTGGGGATTATCCACCAGAACAAGCTTCCCTCAGACTGAAAGATGGGAGAGAAGAGGACTCCCTGTCTATTCCTTCCCTTAATGTGAAGAGAGTCAATAGATGTAATTATATTTGTCAGGTAAATGTTATAAATGTTGACAATGTAAAGAGAGTAGTCTAAATGATAGAAATGGCAGGGGGGGCACTGCTGAGAAAGGCGGAAGGAACTAATTTCCTCGTTTTATGGTAGTTGAGAGATGTCATCTAAAGATGTTGAAATGGGAAACAAGATTTAAGTATGCATATTATTTAAAATTATGAATGTAACATATTGTGGTAGGCAGCCTCTAAGTAGCCCCAGTAATCCCTATTTCCTGGTATTCACATCTTTGTGTTATCTCCTCACCTTGAGTGTGGGCTAGGGTTATTGATTAACTTCTAATAGAATACAGCAGAAATGACAGGATGTGAATTTGAGATAGGTTATTAAAAAAAGACAGTGACTTTAACCCTGAGCGCTTCCTTGGATTGCTCAGCTGCCAGGTTGTGAGACAGTGTGGTGGAAAGACCTGCAAGTGAGCCTTTCCCCATCAATGAACCTTCAGACAACACTGATGTCCTGATTGGTAATTTGACTGCAACCACAGGAAAAATTTTAATTTTTGTATAGTCAAATATATCTCATCCTTTTTGCCAGAAATTTTATTTTCCTATCCATAGATTATACATAGAGTATCGAAGATTTTTGTGTAAGAATGTTTTTTTAGTTTTACAACTATAAGTTTAATTCATATGAAATTTATTTTTTGTCTAGAAGAGTTTCCAATTTGACTTTTCCTGTATGCCTAGTCAGTTTTACCAGAAAAATTTATTAAATAATCCATCATTTTGCCACTTATGTAAACAAATAAAATAAATTTAATCAATTATCATATGTACTTGGATTTGTTTTTGAAGGCTATTCTGTTATACAGATCTATTTGTTTCTTCCTATACCAACCAATATCTTACTGATTTGCTGAATGCACATTCTAGTTAATTAGTAAAGCAAGTTCTGACCCCATCCAAATTGCTTTTCTTTCTACGTTTATTGGCTAGTCAAACTATAATGTACAAAGAGCTCAAGATGGACAAGAAAAAGACACCTCAATTTTTTAAATGACCAAAGAACACAAAAAAATGTTATTTACAAAATAGCAAATTCAAATGACCAACGAACATAAAACTCTCCAATATTCAATAATAGTCAATTAAATTAACAATAAGGTATAACCTTACCTTATCTGACTGGCAACAATTTAAGAGTTCTAATTTCTATTTCCAGTGAGAATGCAAAGTAAAAGGATACTTACCTTAGTGACAAGGGACTGAAATATGCATTGTTACGGCTTTTGGTGAAGCTGTCTCAATATCTAAGAGTATACATTTTACCTAGCAGTTCCACTCTTGGGAATCTATATCATAGAAATAAATCAAATAGTACTTAAGACTATTTCTACAGAATGTTTATTCAGCAATGATCATTATGGCAGAAAGCTAAAAACGTTTTCATGACCATTAGTAAAGGCATGGTTCAAGAAATCATAGTACATATATATTATGAAATTTTCAACTATTTAAAAAGAATCTCTTACAATTATATTAGTCAATTTAAAGATATTTCCACAAAAGAATGAATGAGAAGACGAAAATGCAGAAAAGTGTAGGTAACATTATCTCAATTTTGTAAAATAAACATGGCCAAAAGAACTTCTACAGTATCATCTCTTTGCATGTAGAGTAAGACCATAAAAAATGACTGTGCAAGCTGAAACCATACCCATTGGTTTAATAATCAATAGAGAAAACTAAGATTGTTCTGAAACCCTTAACAAGTTTAGTCAAAACATTAAAATTGCTCTTGTTGTCAATTAGGTATAAATGTATAGAGAAATTAGAAAATGTAAAATGATATATTTAGTACACTGTAAGTTAAAACATTAGGAGCATTAAGAATTAAATCGTTTTATTTCATTGTAAAAAACTTATTAAAACAAACTTATCAAGGATGATTGGAAGACTACTGCCTTCTCCATTGGATAACTTACTATATGGAGTAAGTATCTTTTCTATGCCTTAGCAAATTATCATTCTTCTTTTTTTTGAATTTTTTCTTTTGGCCGTGCCATGCTGCTTGCCCTATCTCAGTTCCCTAAACAGGGATTGAACCTGGGCCATGCCAGTAGGCCACCAGGGAACTCACGTCATTCTTCTTTTTAAGATTGATTCAGCTTCTGACATTTTATCCTTTCAGTGTTGTGAAATATCTCCAGAAATGCTTTTAACATGAAGTTTTTTTTATTGGCATCACTTCCTCAGGGATATCATTCTTTTTATTACAATCACTTTCCTTATTTATGTTGATAAGTTCACTGTCACTAAGTCCTTCTGTCTGCACAGCTAGAGTCTCTCGAATGTCAGCAGTGTCAGCATTCCCATGGCCAGCTATTTCTTTCATAATTCGATTTATGTTCAGTTGGAATTTCACTACCAGCATTATGACTTTTCCTTTTTTTGCTGCACTTTGATCTTTGTTGCCCATTTCCATTTTTGATTATTCATTTTGTAAAATGTCGTGTAGTTTTATCATGGGGAGACAAGGAAACAACACACTGCATGCTTTGCTGTCTGTGCATGACCTGAATAAAAAATGTGCAGTGACCAATCAATCAACAGACTTTGAAAACAGTGCCATGATTGGTTATGATCATGGTGTACATTTGTTATTTACAAGATGGTTTGTAGACTGACAAGTTAGCAGTGAACTTTGTACTTTTTTAATATAAAATTATTAATTTTTGGCTGCGTTAGGTCTTCCTTGCTGCTTGTGGGCTTTCTCTAGTTGCGGCAAGAGGGGGCTACTCTTTGTTGCAGTGTGCAGGTTTCTCATTGTGGTGGCTTCTCTTGTTGCAGAGCATGGGCTTTAGGCAGGCGGGCTTCAGTAATCGTGGCATGCAGGCTCAGTAGTTGAGGCACATGGGCTTAGTTGGTCCCTGGCATGTGGGGTCTTCCCATACCAGGGCTCGAACTTGTGTCCCCTGCATTGGCAGGCGGATTCTTAACCACTGCACCACCAGGGAAGTCCTGAAGTTTGTACTTTATGCAATCATTCACAGTTAATATACTGTGGCAACTGAAATTCAAACCATGTTCTTGAGAGGCTGGTGTTATTCAACAGTGTTATTATTTACCACTGAACTGTGGTAAGTGAAATTTGTTTATGTAGGAACTGTGCAAAGTGAAGACTTCCTATATATGAACATATGTGTATGATTATATAATCATGTATTTTTTAAATTTCTAAATTTTGGTAAAAACACATAACATAAAATTTGCTCATTCCAACCATTTTAAGTGTGTAGTTCAGTAGTGTTAATCATATCCACATTATTATACAATAGATCTCCAGAAATTTTTCTTCTTGCAAAACTGAAACTCTATATCCATTGAGCAATGTGTATGTTTCACATGATTATAAAATCATGAAGAAATATCAAAAGATTCTTTATAGTCTGTAAACATTTGTTAATGGAAAGGGCCTGTGTTTCTGAATTAAGGGAGGGAAAATTAGGCAAAAAAAAAAAGAAAGAACTGCACTAAGATAAAACATATACCATATTATCACATTTATGTATTTATTATAAATGTAAAAATATTTGTGTATATATGTAAATAAAAATAAAGGTAACTAATTAAACAGAAATAAAAGTTAAATTAGCAAACCTTGGAGTGAGGAGATAGCAGAAGGAGTAGGGGTGAGCTAATTTTCTCATCTTTCATAATAGAGTCAGTTGATACTGTTTAGTACTAATAAATTGCAAAAATAAGACATAAGTGTAATATTCAGTATTACAGAAGTAATGACCAAAGGAACTTGAAATAAAAACAGTTAAATGTGGTTATCTCTGCTAAACAGAAGTAGGAGTAAAGAATGGGAGATTTTTGCTTTGTGCTTTATAATCTTCTGTAAACTGGATTTTTTTATTACCATATTTATTTTATTTTTATAACTTAAAAAAATGGTAAACTTAGTACATATTCTCTGGGTGATTACCATCAAGTTACACACCACATAAGAATTAAAGTACCACACACGGCAGTAATGATTCAACTGCATAATTATCTGTTTTGAAATATGTATATAATATAATCATTTTTCCTTAAGAAGTGAAGTCTAGTAGCAACATTAATGAGGAGAGAGGAGGCACTACATCTAAAACTTCTGTGATCATTATGCTGACAGTAATGTCCAACACCATAAAATACTAAGATAAATTAAGGTAAGTAGCAGGACAGCAGTAAGAACATTAACCTAAGATTTGAAACCAATTTAAATATTCTATGGTCAGCTCTACTATATAATGGAAAACCCTGTCAGTTTCCTCATTAAGTGGATCAAGGAACTTTAGCATTACTACTATCAGGCAGACATAACAGAAAAATGGATCCTGATCTAAAAGGTTTTCTAAAACATGCTTGATGTTGAGTAATTTTTGTAGAAGTCATTCATTTCCTTCAAAACTAGTCACATTTAAATCATGGCTTTAAACATATTTGTGGGCAAATTTCCAGACTTCCAGAGAATGTGTGAATATGCATGAATATGGCAGGGGTTGGGAAAGTGACTGAATTTGCCAGAATTTATGAGTAAAAATAAGATAAACTTTTACAGATGTTAAATACCTTGGAGAGCATGATAGTGTGATAGCAGCTGTGTTTGTTTGCTTTCCTGCTGCTGTTCTTTGAAGAGTGTGTGTTGGTATTTTTGTATGGAGCTAAAGAATAAAGATTTTTTATTTGTGCATGATATAAAGTTGTGGTTGGTAACAAACGTTCTTCTCCCTAAGGTTTGGCATTGAAAGATGACATATTAATGTGAGAAATTAGATTTTGTTTTTCAAGAGGAGCAGAAGAGGGCTTCCCTGGTGGCGCAGTGGTTGAGAGTCCGCCTGCCGATGCAGGGGACATGGGTTCGTGCCCTGGTCCAGGAAGATCCCACATGCCGCGGAGCGGCTGGGCCCGTGAGCCATGGCCGCTGAACCTGTGCTTCCGGAGCCTGTGCTCCGCAACGGGAGAGGCCACAACAGTGAGAGGCCCGCGTACTGCAAAAAAAAAAAAAAAAAAAGAGGAGCAGGAAGATTCAATTACACTTTGTCAATATTCATTTTCAGAATGGATCGTGTAAATGGACAGAAAGAATGAAATAAATTACCAAACCACATGAAAGAAAACATCTGTTGTCTAATCTTATACATGACAATTAAGGCAAATAGACTATTTGCTTGGTCCCAGCTATCTCTGAATGCATGTGAAAATCCATCTTGCAGCTATGACTGTTGCTTTTCCAAAACTATTACAAAAGCATTGACTCCTCAGAGTTTGAGAGAGAGAGAGAGAGATTGGTTATATATGTAACATTTAACATGATTTCTTCATGAAAAAATAAAGGATTAAATATATACAGAGGAGGTTCCATGAACCAGTGCATATAAAACTCTATATTTTCAATTATATGATTTATTTTGCAACCACACACACACAAATATACTAATCACCTACCATGATTGGAATTTTTTTCCTTTTTAGTTTAATTCTCAAGATATAGTCCATATTAACAAAAGTAAAGCAGGGAAAAGAATCAAGTTAGTTAAATAGATAATTTTCAAAATGTTTAGCTTTTTAGATGACTGGCTATTTACATTAGTGATTGTGATTGTGAACTGCACAATCACTATGTAACAAAATCACTATGTAACAAAAACAAAATGTTGATTCTAACTTTATGTTTTTCTTTTACTAATTCTCTTGTCTATAATAAATTCCCTATTCAGCTCTTCCTAGAAATTAAACTTAATTCCTTTCTCTCTGAGAGTTTGAAGAGCCTCTTTCTATTCTTCATAAACTTTCAATAATGCATGGGCTAAGGTGTAGCCAGTATACTCATGTGTAAAAGAAAGAAAACTCTATATAGTTCAAAAGCTGAATGAAAAAGGCAAAGAAATAAAACAGTCTGGATACCTGAATAGGTAATGGCAGGTAGGGAACGTCTATAAAAGGGATTCTTAGGATTCTTAGGAAAGTTATACTTGGTGAATTTTAAAAATTCCCTCTTGTTATTTCCAAATCTTCAGAAGAGATTTGTTTATCATGGCAGACTGTCCATCTGTACTGAGGGGAATTAAGGGACAGATCAAATCTTTACAAATAATGTGCACTGGCTCTACTTATGAAACCTGCTCTGGAGAAGAGTCATGGTCTTCACATTGTAAACACAAGTTTCTTGTCACTGTCCTTCCATTTGTCCTCCAGCTTTCTCTCAACCGTTTCTTATGTGAGTTTTGCAGAAAAGGTTTAGAGCCAGCTAGACTCACTGTGCAGTTTATCTTTTATATATAAATCCAAAAACTGCACCACAATCCCAAATTAATGATGACATTTTTATACCCTGTGATGCACACTAACATTAGAGAATGTAAAATAAACTAATATTTACTGAATGTCCATACTATAGTATTAATCATCTCACATAATCTTTACACTGTGGATCAGAAAGATTAAAAAACTACAAACAATAAGGATGACAAGCCAAACCCAATGGGTTTTATGTGGATATTTCAGTTTTGCCTATTCAGGATACTGTTCCATCTCATCTTTATTAGTGCAAGCATCCCAATTTTCTTTAAGGAACTCCACAACAATTCCTTGTGATTTGAATGCATCTGCCCACCTCATTCTCTCACTTGGGTAACTCCACCTCTCCCCTGCTGGGTCCCCTCAACAAACCTAGGCATTTCACTCAGATATGACCAATCAGAGCCCTCTCTAAACGTTATTTGCTTGAATTAGCAAAGAAGACTGGCTCAGCCATTGCAGTAGGAAAGAATGAGGAAAACATGAAAAAAGAAACAGAGAAAAGTGAATGTGAGAGATGTCAGGGAGAAAGAGAGAAGGAAGGTCCTGGTTGACTTGAATCTCTAGCACACGATCTTCATGGGCATACAACCTGCATGTCACACAGGATTCTGAACTTGGAAGGGCCTCACACATAATGTTGACTGCTCTGCTGTAGTCGTCTTGAAATTCTTAATAATTTTTAAACAAGGCATCTTGCTTTTTCATTATGCAAATTATGTAGCCAATCCTGATCTCCAGGCCCAGCTTCTGAGATCTAGTTCTTTTTATTATGTGAACTTCCTTAGTATTTTTTGTTATACGAAAAGACATGCCCTTCTGTGCTTCAGCTAGTCTGAGCTGAGAATTTGTGACTTGCAACGGAAACAGTTATGACAAACATACCTTCAAACCTGCACTTTCTATCAGTCTTCAGGTTGTGATACCATCAACCCTTGATCATATGTGAAGGATAAGGTATTCACTTATGAATGATTTATGACACAGTTTTAACACTAAGTGCTGTTTTCCGGCCATCTGTCATGCTTTCAGCTAGCTTCACAACATCAATTTGATAGTCCATGGAATGAAAACTAATGTTAACAACTCCTAAAAATATATATGTTTAATTTATATAAAATATAAATACTTAAAATATATTTAAAAAATAAAAGCATATCTGATACATATATAACATGTGGCAAATACATGCCAGGGAAAATTATAATATATGTACTTTAGAGTGATTTTAAGTTTATAAAATGTTTATACATACAACATATTACTATAAGAAGTTCTCTATTTTGAATAGAGCTACTGGGCTTATTGATAGGTAAACTATTTTGCATTTTAGTATTTTAAAAACAAATGAAAATTGTATCCACTGCCTTAGAGAAGGATGGTTTACCTACATCTGAAATTCAGTTTGTGGTACTGGTAATTATAAGTTAGTAAAGATTTGGACAAGTAGGGAAAAATCCATCTATGATCAACCAAAACAGCTGAAGGGGTTGGGTGCAGCTGTACTGAGACAAGAACTCAAAGACAGGAATTCTTTCAAGTGGAAGAGAGAAAACTAAGAGAGGACATGGTCAAAATACACAAAATCATATATATGAAATAGATCAAAAAGAATATGTGCTTTACATTCTGAAATATTAAAATGAGGTCCTGTCTTCTAAAACCTCAGTTTAGAAAGTTAAGTTGAACTAGAAGTACTACTTAACTTCAAAAAGCATTTGAGAAAATTTATTAAGGACAGAGAAACATGTGGTTACTAAAAGTAAACAGACTAAGACTGAACACTAAGGTTTAACACAGGTTTGATGGAGGGCTAACACATGTTTCCATAGTCTTGTGGTTTTATCTGTCAAAAATATAAAAATTAGGAAAAAAAAAATTCTGGTCTAGAGTCCCCTGTGTGTCCATCCCACCTGAAGACTTTAACAGGGCCTGATGTACCCAGCTGTCTGTTCGGCCTCCTTCTGAGCTCTCCTCATTTCTTCCTTTGCCAGCCTAGTTTGTCCTTGCTCAAGACTACTTTTCAGGAAATGGGTGAGGTGCAGCTCTCCCTTGTCATAGTGTAAATGAAGAGAGGATGTTTTATTTTGCTTACAACAGTTTACTCCCTCCTGGAAGTAAGAAGTGAAAATTAGGTCTAGGGAATCACATAACTGAGAGAGGTGAAAATAGAGTTAGAGAAATGGCAGGACCTTAAAATGAATTCAGGATTTAGTAACCATCTGAAGGACAACAACAGATGGTAAGTTTAGAAGTGTTCAAATATAATGGGAAGAGGTCAGATGAATTTCGATAGCAATCGCAGGAGAACTGCATGATAGTTTTGAGGAATAAAGAAGAGAAGAGAAACCATACGGCAAGATGGTAATTAGGCTCCAGTATTTGCCTTTAAGAAAAGAAAAATCTTGGAAACTTATTTATGAAGACGTAACCTGAGGTAAAGGTAAAGATTTATTGGAAAATAGAAGAAAGAGAGATGACATTATGAGACTAAATTGCAGAATCTTGAAGAGATTTTACAGTAAAATTAAAACTAGGGGGCTTCCCTGGTGGCGCAGTGGTTGAGAGTCCGCCTGCCGATGGAGGGGACATGGGTTCGTGCCCTGGTCCGGGAAGATCCCACATGCCTTGGAGCAGCTGGGCCTGTGAGCCATGGCCGCTGAGCCTGTGCGTCCGGAGCCTGTGCTCCGCAACGGGAGAGGTCACAACAGTGAGAGGCCCACTTACCTCAAAAAAACAAAAACAAACAAACAAACAAAAAAACTAGGAAAATGAGTAAAGGAAAATAGTAATTTAAACAACACAGAGCTATGAATCAGGCTTCCTAATGACAGGAAGAGTAGAATAGTACTGAGAAATTGAACAGAGTTCCCAAAGAAAAATTTTTTTTTTTTTTTTTTTTTTTTTGCGGTACGCGGGCCTCTCACTGTTGTGGCCTCTCCCGTTGCGGAGCACAGGCTCCGGACGCGCAGGCTCAGCGGCCATGGCTCACGGGCCCAGCCGCTCCGCGGCATGTGGGATCTTCCCAGACCGGGTCACGAACCTGTGTCCCCTGCATCGGCAGGCGGACTCTCAACCACTGTGCCACCAGGAAAGCCCCCAAAGAAATTTCTTATAAAACTAACCAAAACCATTTTGACACTGAAAATAAACTTTGTGAATTATCTGCTTATTAAAATACAGATCTCTTCTTCATGGCCAGGAAGAAAAGCAAACATCTTTTCAGTGCAGAGAAAAGTCTCTGCGGAGTGTGGGTGACTGGTTAAATGTATTAAGAGCTTGCTAAACTCAGAGATCACTCCATTCCCTAGGTTAGGCCCAAGTTTTCTTTTAAGGTCAAGAGAAGGTAGATGTTTCATATCAGGAAACTAGTTAAAATGTTTTTCCGCTGCCCATTCTCCAGTCAAGGCAATGTGTATGCCACATTGGTTTATGGCAGTTTCTGCTTGAGAGGTTTCCAGTCTTATTCTTCTGAGGTATCAGAGAGTTGTGATAGCTGGAGGAGCTGGATTTTAAACCCCAGGAGAAACTAAGCAATCAGATAACATTTTCAGAGAGAGCTCTGTGGCAGCAGCCTCTAGGATGCACTGGTGGGACCAGAGCGGAGTCTGAGAAGGCAGTCAGAGGCTGGTTCAGCCGTGCAGGAGAACAGTGTCTGAGGCAGGGCAGTGGTGTGGAGAGAATGGATTTGAGGCATGTTAAGGGCTAGGAATTGACAGGATTTAGAGACTGGATGCAAAAGGGAGCAGGTTTCTGCTAAGGTAAGTGGGTAGGCCGTGTTGCTATCTGCTGAGGTGACTTGACTGGGTGAGAGGCAGGTAAAGAGACAAAGATGTTGATTTCACTTTTGTATGTGTTGGATTTTAGGCGTCTATGGGATAGTCTCATTTTTTCCCCTCTCCAGTTCTGACTGCCTGCCTTCTGATGAATACTTTTCTTTACATGGATTAATATACTCGTGAAGTCAAAGTTATCAGTCCTTTAATGTAGGAAAACCCCAACAATTTCTGATTATATGTTAATTTAATTAGTTTGATTATCAGAAGGGCAAACATTCCTCCTTTTCAGATTTTGGGGTGGTGCTCACTGTTCACCCTGTACCACCGTGACTTGGGTGTAATTTGTCAAAGAGAAGAAATGTCAAAGAGAACTTTCAGGATTGCTGTCTGGAATATTGAAGAACAGCGGTGGTGCTGGCAAACATTAACAACTGGGGTGGAGATTGTGAGAGGTTCAGTTTTGTTATATGCCTAAATTGGGAATATACTAGAATTGCGATATCATAGAATGTCAACATGGATGGGACTTTCAAGGAGAAGGAAAAATAACATTGAGCATATGATATGTACCTAGCACTTTGCTAAAACACTTTTGTATATGTTACTTCAATTAATCTTGATAATATGCTTGTAAATGATTTCTCCTGTTTTGTAAATGGAAATAGAGATTCTCAGAGGATAGTAAGTAGCTCAAAGTCACCCATTTAGTTATGTAGTGGATTATTTAGAGCATTTAGAGGATGGGAAGGGAGCCATAATCACCCTTGGTACCTCATGCCAAAGGTATGAAAACTGGTTCTTAGGGGGCAGAAAAAGGTCTCTCTTTATGTCTAAAGCACTGATAAATACATGGCATATCTAAAGTATTAAAATTTTACAGGGAGGCAATTAGGAAAAACGTTTACAAAGGCTCCTTAAGGAAAAGATAATAAAAAAAAAGATAGAGGAAAACTGATTTAGACTCCATTTCATTTAATGATTTTTTTTACTTTTTTCAAAATCCTTTTTTGTTCCACATGAAACCTCATGTTGAAGAATTCTATGTACAACAAGTAAAAGCAGTGTTGGTTTAAAGGTCTCTTGGGAGAGGGCCCAGAATCATTCCATTTCCTTTTCCCTCCCCTTCTGTGGTGGCCCTGGAGGTACTGATATGAAAGATTAGAGCTCTGAGCATCTTAGTTGGAATATCTGAAGAACAATTTAACCTCTTCATTTTGCAGATGAGTAAACTGAGGCATGCATGTACTGCAGAAGCATGAACTCTGCCAGTCATTTGTTATTTGGAGGCCCTGCAAAAAGTGGAACTGAATCAGGTTTTCTACCTTGAGGCATACTATAGGGTGAGATGCTATCCCGAGCAAAGGTCAGGGAAAGAATGTTTAGAGAGATGATGAGAGAAATAAGCGCGTAGAGATGTTGAAGAGGGATACTCATCACAAGAAAAAAAAAAATTTGTAACTGTATAAAGTGACAGATGTTAAGTAGACTTATTGTGGAATCATTTCAAAATATATACAGAGGATTCCCTGGTGGTCAGTGGTTAGGACTCTGTGCTCCCACTGCCAAGGGTCCAGGTTCAATCCTTGGTCAGGGAACTAAGATCCCACAAGCCACGTGGTGCAGCCAAAAAAAAAAAAAAAAAATATATATATATATATATATATATAATGTACAAAATCTAATCATTATATTGTATACTTGAAACTAATACAAGGTTTATGTCAAAAAAGAAAAATAAAGAGAATGCTGTTATCAATGGCAGCAAATGGAGAGGTGATCAAGGATTGAGACCTGACAGTATAAAATTTTCTGGTCACTTGCGACTGTAGTTTCAGAACAGTGTGCAGGCAGAGCTTGATTTCACAGGAAATTGTAAATATTTCAGACATTATAGGCAAAAAACCTAAGGATGCTAACTTTGCTAACCATTGCAACTAATTATACAATACCCTCTCATGACCGGATAGAGACATCAATAGATTAATCACGGCAAACTGACAAAACTGTATTTATTCTATTGTATTAGGATGGGCTCAGCTCAAGAATTAGAACCAAAGCAAATAATGCACACAAAAGAATGCCTTCAGGAGAAAGCTCAATAAAGACAGGTTTTATGTACATTTGATTCTACAGAATGTCCAAAACACAGAAATTCATCTGAGGTTAAAAAAAGAAAAACATATATGGTGATGAGAAAGAGACATTAATGAAAGAAAAAGAATATTTGAAAATCTCTATAGGGTACCATAGAATTCTAGCTTATTTTACATGTATTTTTAGCTTTGAGTTATGTAGTTACTATTTGCTATTGTTAGACAAATTATTATCCAAGTGACTCAACAAATTATATCTGGGTGTTAGTAATTGTGTTTTAATATGAAAGAATTAAACTGTAATCTTACAACAGTCTTAATGATTTCTTAATTCCTTTTTGCTACTTATTTCAAATACTGGGAGTGTGACCTGATAGTGACATCTAACACTTCCAACTGAACCTTAGTTAAATGTTAATATTAGTTAATGTAAGTTAGTTAATATTAAGGACTATTTCTGTTCCCTTTTAAACGGCTCTATCATCTACAAACATGGGCAAATTAATTTTCTAATCAAAACATCCCGAGAAACTATTAAGCATGACATTAAACTGTGTTAATATATTAACTATATTCCCTACGAAAAATTTCTATCTGAACTTACAGCATAAGGCCCTGGAGAAAACTTAGCAGAGCACAAATTACTTAAATGTGTTTTAAGAAGAATCACTTATCTATATAATAATTTTCCTTTTCACACTTACTTTGAATGAACTGTTCTCCACAGTGACTCATTATGGTAGCAAGATCTTCTTGGCCTTGCTAAACAGACTTAAAAAAACTGTTAAAGCCTGTGTAAGTGTGTAATACGGCAAAGGGAAGAACGTGGCTCTATAATGAACATTTGTCCAAAATTAATATTTGCTTCTTACTGGAATACTACTCTCATTGAAGAAGAAGAAATAACCGAACAAAACAAAGTGTGATACACCAAGGGGGAAAAATAATTTAGTAGGGGTCAGAAAATATTTTTCTCTAAAGGGCCAGATAGTAAACATTTTAGGCTTGGCAGGCCATATGGTCTCTGTCCCAATTATGCTACAGTTGTAGAGCAAAAGCAGCTACAGACAATATATAAAAGAACAGGCATAGCTGTATTTCAATAACATTTTCTTTACAAAAAATAAGCAGCATATCAAAATTACAATGAGATACCACTCCACACACACTAGCATGGCTAAGTTCAAAAAGTCAGGTAAAAAAAAAAAATTGTTGGCAAGGATGTGGGGAAATTGGAACCACCCCTGTTAATGGGAATGTAAGATGGTGCAGCTACTCTGGAAAAGTCTGACAGTTCCTTAAACTGTTAGCATATGACCCAGCGAATTCTCTCCTGTGCATGTATCCAAGAGAAGAAATACTTATGTCCACACAAAAACTTGTACATGAATATTTATAGCAGCATTATTCATAATAGTCAAAAGGTAGAAAAAATATCCAAATGACCATCAACTGATGAATGGATAAACAAAATGTGCTATATCCATACAGTGAAATATTACTCAGCCCTTCAGGGATATTTGGCCATGCTTGGGGAAATTTTTGGTGACAACTAGTGGGTAAAAGTCAGGAATGCTGCTACACATCCTACAGTATACAGGACAGTCCCTCCCATAACAAGGAGTTATCCAGCTCCAGAAGTTAATAGTGCCGAGGCTGAGAAACACTGGTGTAGACACATACATTATATAACTGTATCAGTGGTCATTCTGTGGATGTGATTTGCTTTTTTCTCACCTAACATTCTATTGTAAAACAGCAGCAATTTTAACCAAGACGGACAAGCACGTGGAAAGTGTGGAAGAAGCCATGCCTCATATCCCGTCTGGGAGGCAACACTGTTTTATCTTGTCATTGAGGGTTCGGAATGAAAGCGCAAAGTCCGTGCTAATGGCCAGACAATTATTTGAATACACTGTCATTAAGCACAAAATGCTACAGAATTTATGTACAGTGAGGCATTCCTCCACTGTAGTCAGGTGGTAAAGCAATGATGAAAATGATAAAGTTAAATTACTTAGGTTTGAATTAGGCTTGTTATTAAGTGGTTCTTGTTTTAATGCACTGACCACTTGGAAAGTATTCATGGCAAAGAACTGAACTTGTAGTTTAACTGAAAGAGGGAAATGTAGTGGTTTTCCTTGTTCCCTAGCTCTCCACCTCTGTGCTAATTTAAGGGAGAGAAGGGAAATGCATGTGAGAAGAGAGGACAGAAAAAAAAGTGGAAAGGCAGGTGGAGGAGGAAATATGACTGATTACTCAAAATTTTAAAAAAATTAAAGTCATCCTAAAAGAAAATTTAATTTTTCCTTACATGAACTTAATAGCTCATTGTGGTCTCAATGCCAACAAACTAAAATTTTCTGAAGGAATGGGAAGAGTTAAGGGAGCTATTTCTAAAGTTACTTTATTTCTGTTAGCTTATGTATTTTGTTAAAAACCTTATATATAAAAAACTTATTTTCAACCCCCCCAAAAACCCTTAATATGAAACATTTCCAATAACCAGAAAATTACAGAAAATAATAAAAAATAAAACAGACACAAATATACCCATCATTGAGATTAAATGTGTTAACATTCTGCTAGATTTACTTCAGATGTTTCACTTTTAATAGATAAAAACATTTACCGATACTTCAGCTATAACATTTCAGTTTTAATTACTTCCTTCTTCTTTCTTCCTTTCCTCTTTGGAACTAGATGACGTTGTTCTGTTTATTTCCCTCATGTTTTTGCAGTGTTATCACGCACATACACATTACATTTATATATATATGTATATATATATATATATATATATATATTGCCACTTGATTTTCCTCTTTATTTTTGAGATTTATCCAGATATTCCCTGACTGCAGGATGGCTAAATGCTTTACCCTTTTTTGCTCTTACAGATGTTCAGGAAATACCTTTGTACGGCATCTTTGGCCTTCTCCAGGGAGACTTTAGACATGGAATTGCTGGGTCATAGGTACATGTACCTTCACCATTACTAGGTGTTTCCAAGTTGCTGCCCCAACTGGCTGTACCAGTTTTGCACTCTTATCATCTATGAAGAAATCCCTACATCTTGGTCAAAACTTGGTGATGTGGAACTTTGTAATATTTGTCAGTCTGATGAAGGTAAAATGGTATCTCATAAAATTGTTTGTCACTAAAAGAAAATTTTGAATGGGAATGATCCATCCCTTCCCTCAACTTTTCACAACTTTCTCTCTTATATAGTCATTAAGAGTGAACCCTCATAAGGATTGCATTACTAATTGTCTAGATGTTTAGAATGAACAGACATGATAAAGGAAAGAAACATATTCCTGGATTCCAAGCTTCTCCAGGTCTGCCTTTGGTTCCATTCAACTTTGTCCCAGCCCTGGGTACCAAGGCTGGCACAAGGTAGCACTTCCAAAATTGTTGACTCAGTAGGGTATATCATATCCTTCTTGTCGGGGCATAAGAATGAGGGGCAGCACATGCTGTTGTGATGTTTAAATAATAAACACATATAAAATGTACTTTAAAAATGTGAAATTTAGACAAATGTATTATTTTCACAGGTGCATTGTGGTTGCAAAGAATTTCTATGGGAAAAATGTCAGAGTGCTCTATGTAAAGTCTGAAAATCAATTATAACAGCTCCTGCTTATTTATATTTAGTACCATCTACATGCCAAGGACCTGAGAAAGAAAAAAGCAGCCCTTGACATGAGGGAACTAGTTGCCACTTCCAGCTGGGCCTCAGTGTTTTTAGAAGCTGGCCTGACACTCACAGATAGGCCCTGTTGTTCTTCTCAAGGAAATAACCAATCTTACAGAATAAGGTCCGTGGGCAAATCACTAAATACCAAACCTCCCAAGACTATCAATGACTGCTCCTCCTTTGTCAGTTACAGCTTTAGTCTCATTCTTTAGCCTGCCATCCTTCTAGATAAGATTTACTAAGATACACACTCATCGAACTGTCCCCAATCCCTGACAGCGCTGAAATTCAGAGTAACCCTTCTCATTCTTTTTCTGGACTCTTACTGAGAAACCCCATCCCATAGTGCCTGTCCTCATTCTCTATGAGTAACAAACTCCACTGGTTCAACTACACATGTTCCTCCTGGTGGTCTTTGGTGGGAGAGGCTTTCACAGACATTTCTAAGAACTTTACATATGCTACCTCATTTAAGCCTGACAACACTGCTTGTTAGGTATTATTATCATCCCCTTTTGCATATGGAAAGGCAACAGAAAGAAATTTTAACATCACCTCCAACATCACATAGCTAGTAAATAACAGGAATAAAATTTGCATCTGCGTCTAACGGTCACCAATACATAGGAACTACTTGCAGTTCTCCTGAACTTTCTGTTCTCCTCGACTTTCCCCTAAAAATAAGGTGCTTTTTGACGACAGAGACTGGCACAGAAAGTTTGGTACAGTAAACAAATATAAAAACAAATAAACATAAAACAAACAACCCCCCCCGAAAAAAAAATGTAGTGTGAAGACTTACTTGAAACTAAGGCCCATTTTCTCAACCTCTGTGCTAATCTCCTGAGTTCTTAGAGTTGTTTCTTGTACCTAAATCACTACTGCATGTTTACCCACACCACCTCCATGGAGTCAGAAGATGGGTAGCTTAAGGAAATAGTTCAAAGGGAGAGACTGCTTTTAAAGGGGAAAGAAAGCACGCTTATGTGTGGGAAAACCGCTTTGGCCTTGTAGCTCAACCTTGGCTATACGCAATAAACTCTTCGGAATGGTTTCAGCTGGAGGCCCTTCATTACATGCCCTTGAAGTTTTTTCAACTCTTTGATCTTCACTCCTCTTGGCCTTGCTCCTGCCTGGAACGTCTTTTATCTGAAAGTCCTGCCACTCTTTTCTGTTCAGAGAAAATCTAGGCATCCTTCCAAATCCCCTCCTTCAGATTTAATGTCAATTCCTCTCCCTTTTGTTCTCAATGAACTTTAAAAACAACTGCTATAACATTTACATTATTTTGTTATTTGTGTAAGGATTTGTGAAGCACATTAGACTGTGAGCTCCTTAAGGGCGTGGCCCAGCGCTGATTTTTGGTGGCCGTCTCTGCCACCCTGAGCGGGCTCGCAGCATTCCGGCACTCAGCAGGCGTTTTGACAATCTGTCGAGAAAGCATCCTTATGGAGCGCCGTGGGCGCTGTGGTTCTCTCCCGCTTAGCACCCCTTCAAGTACGGGTCCCAGAACTACTTTTCCCAGTGGCCATCGCACCGAGACCTCCCCAGACTTGCAGAGAAGGTTAGCAAATGATTTCACATCCCAGCGCTGCTCAAATGGTGGTGTAGGGCGGGTCTCGCCAGACTCCCAGGTTAGCAGGAACCCGTTCTCCAAATTCCAAATACACCCAAACAAGAAACTTTCCCGTAAATTCTCCATGCTTCCCCAAACCCAATCCCACCCAGTTCCCTTAAGGTGGGCTGCCTGGACCAACAGAAGATAGAGCAGCGAAAAGAACGGGCTGAACAGCCAATCACGTTTCTTTTTGACCGGAAGGGGCGGATCCCGGGAGCGTCACTGACCGCGCAGCGCGGGATTGGCGGGTCCCGGGCGGTCAGCGGCGGCGGGAATTTTCGGATGTGTTCGCTGCGGCCGGGAGGCAGCGGTTGGGCTGAACGCAACTGGCGGCGTGGGCGGCGGAACCGGGAAGGCGAGTGCGCCGCAGACCCCTGAGCTCCCGCGTGTGGCTTGTAGAGTTGCCGCCTTCTTTCCTCTCCTACTCCCCCGGAGCTGCGGGGAAGCATGGATCGGTACCGGCCACGGCTGCACCCCGCGGCGCAGGGCTCGGCCGCCGGGGTCCCTTATCCTTCCTCCGCCTCGTCCCGCAGCTGCCGGGACAGCAAGATGCCGCGCAGGAAGGGCCCCCAACACCCTCCGCCGCCCGCAGGCCCCGAGGAGCCTGGAGAGAAACGCCCTAAGTTTGTAAGTTAGGCCTGAAGCTGGGGTGGGGCAGCTCCCGCAGGGCCGGTAGGCTCCGGCTCGGTCCCGGGTCCTTCAATGTCATTCAGCTCTGACCTGACTGACAGCGTGGGTGGGCCCACAGGGCCTAACTGGGGGCTACATTTTGTTCTAGATTGTCAGAGCTGCCAATCTCTTCACAGATTTATGACGGCAGGGTCCAATTCTATTTGGATCCTTTGACAAATACCCTGATCAGTGTGTTGCCCCAAATTTTTTAAGGCTGACGTGAGAAGCAGTTCAAATGTCTGAGTATTGTCGTCACTATGGACTTTGCTGCATTTTTTTAAGTTAAACTTTTCCTTTCCCCTCCAGCATCTGAGAGTATGAGATATATCAAAGTGAACTTTTAGGTGATAGTATTTCTTTTTCTGCTTAATATTTAAATCCCAAGAATAATTTTTAAAAGTAGATTATGATTTTCCAAGTTGAAACAGCTCGTTTAAAAATTGGCGGGTGATGTGGTCACTGCTAAAGAATGTTTTGTTTAGTTTGGAAAGAAGTCTAAGTATTTGAAACCTGCTGTTCTGGTTGCTTCTCTTACTCACTTCAACAGTCAAAGGAAGTGTCATGATTAGCGCCTTGTAAATCTTTCTGTTGGCATCAACTAGTGAAAGAATAGTCAGTGAAGATTGTTTTGTTGTGTGTGTGTAAATAAATCAGAAATTAATCACAGAGAGTGGGTACATTTGGGGTGAGACTAATGGAATTGAAAATTTAATACTAACCCCTCCATTTTACTTAGGAATATGGAAAAACATTTTAGTCATAGGTGAAATTTTACAGCACAGCGTGTGCCTTCTGTGAACAAATGAAAGTTGTTAGGAATGTAAGTCAGGATACACAAATTAAGGGAATAAAGTCTTCTTTATTTATAGTCTTTATAAGAGGAGTGAGTAGCTACATATAGCAATTAAAAATGATAGATGAATAAAACTGAGAGCAGAGCTAAGAGATGTATCAGAATACTGAAAATGAGGGACAACATGGATTAATTACACACAATTAAGTATCAACATAGCCATAGGAATGGTGAAATTTCACGGGAGGATCAACTATGTTGTTGATTGTTATCTTGACAGAGCTGAGGAATAAATAAGATAGGGTTAGATTGGCAATGAAAGATTCTATCCCATATGAGAAGAATCCACTGGGCAATGACTTTTCTTCCTTTTACAGTTTACTCTCTGGGTTAATGTTGTCATTCCATTTTGTCTCCGACTTCTGTGCTCCAGAATACATGAAGTGTAATTTTCTGTGACTTATTCCAGCATGGAGGTCATGAAAACAGAACCTAAGATAATATTTAAGTTTAGTTTCCTTGAGAAAAGTATCAGGTGATGTGAGTTCTAGGGTCTGTGCTGTTTTTCATTTCTTAGGTATGTTGTAAAGATGAAAAAATGTCCGAAGACAACACTTTTAAGCCTTAAATTTAATAAACACATCTAAAGTACTGTGTGTGTTTTTAGATAGGGGTCTGATTTGAATCAAAACTTTAAATTAATTTAGAAGTAATTTGGATTCTTTGTAATCTCGCAAACTAATTTAGATTCTTGCTTACATGGTAATTTCTTGGTCTTTTACATTTCACTAATTTTGTTATCAGCTATGTCTAATCTATTTAACTTGTGAATATGTGCATTATCAATTATTTTTTATTTCTGTAAGTTCCATTTGCTTCTTTTTCAAATCTGCCTGGTTACTGTATTCCTGATATTCCTTGTTTCTTATTCTTTTATTTCTTTAGACAATTCCTACTTTACTCTTCTTATTCTTTATTTGGCAGTTCTGGTGTGTGCATCTTTGAACTGTCTGACATTGACTTGCACCCATGGTAGCTTGGTCTCTCCCTCTGCGCTTGTTAAACTTTGTATTTCAATAATTGAAAATTCAGTAATTTCATTGTTTTGTCTTAACCTGTCTTCTAGGAGGCCTAACCGGGGAGGCTTTTCTCTGGAGATGATCTGAGTCTGTTTCCACCAGGAGCCTGGGGGTGCCACCTCCCTATTGAACTGGACTCTTAGAGGGTCCGGGGTTCCAGGCTCAGCTCTAACTCTGTCCTGGCCTAGGCTCAGTATCCCAATCTCAAGGTTACCTTCTGAGCAGCCCTTCCCAGTCTGCCCACACTTCTCACTGTTCTCAGTCCCACTCCAGTAACACTTGTTAATGGGTTGGAGGGTGATCTTTGGAGACCACCTCTTCCTCACGAGATCTCTGCAATGCCTCAAAAAATGATTGTTCAGTTGTTCAGTCTGCTGTACTGCCAGACATCAAGTTGCTTCTTGGCTTTCTCTTGATTTGGGATGAAGTGATGCTAGCTAGCCTGAATCTCTTCAGGTCACCTAGTCATCAGGTCATGTAGTTGCCTGGGGCAGCTGCTTTTGACTGGAACAAGTAATGAGGGTTGGTGATGGGACAGGAGTAGGGATAATGTAGGTGCTTGGTGTTTGCAACCACAAAACTACAAACTGGTAGTGGAACTCAGGGCTAACCTGGCCACTGGCTCCTGTCTTAGTGTAAGAAGGCAGGAGCTCTGGTCCCCACTGAAATCCTGTTTTACTTTGAACCTGGATAAAGCAGACAAACAAATCCTTGCTTTCCACTGCATGTTTGGTTGTGGGCCTCAAGTTACTTCTGAATTGTGTATAAACATCTCTAGCATAGAACTTCTCCCCATAGATGTGTGTAAATAGTAGAAGTCTGTCTATTATAAATGTAGGATAGTTTGGCTGCGTAATGAATCAACTTCTTTTGGGCTGCTTGCGAACTAACCAACTTGGTTTCAGCAGAGAATATGGCAAGCAGTGTGCGTGTATTAATGTACTGGGATAGTTACTGGGAGATGGCTTGCAACCAGTGGAGGCTGGAAGGACAATGCAAGAACCTGGGTGAAGACTGTGAAGGTGAATAGAATTCAGTAGGATCATTAAACTTGTACCTGCCCTAGGTCACAGCATCAGTACTTGGACCCGAGTCCTATTTCCCTTCTAGAACAAAACAAAACAGTTTCTTACTCGTCGTGGAAAGCCTGTCAGTGATTCTGGGCATTGCATTCTTACCTCCCACTATTAGAAACACACAGTACGCACAGTGGTGGCCACCAGATCCAGAGTGAGAGCAGGACGTGTGGCTTCTGGAGAAGTTTCCGTCTTTAGGATGTGTGCCAGCCCTTTGAAAGGGGGCCAGTAAATTCCATGATCCAGGCTGGAAAAGTAGCTCTTCTTTGTCAATTAGGAATATCCTTTAAGTTCTCACAGACTTTAGTGTAAATCTGGCATCTATCTAATCATGGTTTCCATTGTATAGATTGTTATTGTCCAGTTATGTCATTACAGTACCATCAGTTTTGGTTGTGAGAGGTTTTTCACCATGTCCATTAATATCTGTATGTCTACTGTGTTTGGTCATTGTTAGCAATCACAGTTAACCTTAGTGAGCCGAGCACTATTCTAGGTGCTTCATGACTTTCAAGTGCTTTAATCCTTATAACAACCCTATGAGGTAGATAGTATTAATTAGCCTTGTTTTCTAGAAGGGGAAACTGAGGTACAGAGGTTAAGTTGCCTTTGGTTGCACAGCTGCCAGTGGGCGAGACTGGGATTTGAACCTAGGCAAGCTGGCTTCAGAGTACACATCCTTAGTCACTATCCTGTATTACTCTCCCATGCTAGTGGGAGTTTTACTTTTACTGCGTTACTGCTTCTTTTTTCATTCAGGAACCATTAACAATAGTTAGTAGTGCCTTTAATGAATATAGAATTAGTGATTTCCTGATTATAGGCAGATTGTGAGGTGGAAAGAGGTATTAGGTTGGAGAACTTTTGCTTATTGTACTGGGAACTTGAGAGTTGACATCGGAGTGGGCTTGGTGAGAATAGTGCCTGCTCGCCTTATTTCCTTGGGCTTATTTGGAGGCAGGTGTGGTAGGCTGAATAATGATCCCCCAAAGTTATTCACGTTTTAACATTCCCGTTAATTCCTGGAACCTGTGAATGTTACCTTATGACAAAAAAAAAGGACATTGCAGGCATGATTAAGTTAAGTTTTTAAAAATGGGGATATTTTCCTGGATTATCAGGGTGGACCCTAAATGCAAACACACTTCCTTATGAGAAGGGGGCAGAGGAAGATTTGACTACAGAAAGGGAGAAGGTGAGGTGACTACAAGGCAGAGAGTGGGGATGCAGCCACATGCTGAAGAATGCTGGCAGCCATCAGAAACTGGAAGCGGCAAGGAACCCTTCTCCCATATCGGGAGATCGGCCCTGCTGACACCTTGATTTGAGCCCAGTTGAACACATTTCTGCTGTTTTAAGCCATCAGGTTTGTGGTAATTTGTTACGGCAGCCACAGGAAACTAACAGCAGTTATGAGGATGACCACATTGAAAGTTTTGGTTTCACAGTTTGTAAATGTATGTTTTAGGAGAACCATCAGATTCATTTAAATCTCTTCCTGTGGTATCGTTTATTTTGGAAGATTTGTGATTTGAGCGAATATTAGATAACCACAGTTTGGTTTCCTGGAATAATGACTAGAACCTTCATTCATCTTGCTGTGCTGTATCATTATCATAAAGCAACTATGATAATGATACAGGTGATTTCTGTGTGCTCTTTTTGAATTTATTTCTTCATTGAGTCCTCAGCTAAAGTGATGCTCTCAGTTGTCCTAGAGTTACACTGTCAAGAATTGGAGATGGTGTTCTTAGTTGAAGGCTTTAGGCACCTGAGTTTTATTCATGTCAAAATTCCACCTAACCTAGCAGGCACTGAAACCTTCATAAGGTAAAAATCACTTTATTCAGTCCAGTCTTCTGAGTATAGTCGTCCTTCGGTATCCACGGGAGGTTGACTCCAGGACCCTCCTTGGATACTAAAATCCATGGATGCTCAAGTCCCCTACATAAAATGGCATAGTGTTTGCATATAACCTATGCACATTCTCCAGTAAATCATTTCTAGATTACTTATAATACCTAATACAATGTAAATGCTATGTGTATAGTTGTAAATACAATGTAAATGCTATGTAAATAGTTGCTAGTGTGTGGCAAATTCAAGTTTTGCTTTTTGGAACTGTCTGGAACTTTTTTTCCCCCAATATTTTTGATCTGTGTTTGGTTGACTAGTCAGATTCAGAACCTGCGGATACAGAGCGTTGAATGTAAATTGCCCTGAATCATCCCAGACTTTCTTTTCTTCTATCCTTCTAATAGGAAAAATAAGTTTACTTTTGTTTGTTAACAGATGATTTATCAAGAGAACAAAATATATCAAGTGGCTTTTGGGGAGTGTATTTAGCTGCTGATAATAGATAATATATGGTATTTATTACTTCTGGATCACTCTGGATCTTTTCTTTGTGAGTAAAAAGGGGTGGGAGCAGGGATAATTGTCTTAGATTTAGAGCAAGGCTTAATTGCTTTTTTCAAAGACTTGGGTCTTTAATTATGAAGAAGCAAACTGACATACATTTATTGCACTGTGAAACCTTGCATCTCATCTAGTCTGTCTTGTAACAATTGCTTCTGAACAGATGTTACCTGAAATACC
This sequence comes from Mesoplodon bidens, assembly GCF_964165515.1. Classification (NCBI taxonomy): domain Eukaryota; kingdom Metazoa; phylum Chordata; class Mammalia; order Artiodactyla; family Ziphiidae; genus Mesoplodon; species Mesoplodon bidens. Next base: position 32,793,031 of record NC_138174.1, on the reverse strand, counting down.
TTTGCGCAGTTGGTAGAATGCTAAAATTTGTCATGCTTTTATTATTGTTGTCTTAAATTAACTCTACTTTATGGCGTAACTTTATTGCTGTGTCCTAGAATCTTTATATATTTATTGCCTTATAGATTGGATTTAAAATTGGCTTTTTACATAGAATGTAAATTAACCTGTGTATAACTTGTTTATGCTTGCAGAATAATACAAGAAAAAACTGCTATGTATTACACTAACGTAATTGTCTTTAACTCAGCACATAGTATCCTCCAAACTAGGAATGAAATGAATGCTACAGAATATGCTTACTATCACACTCTGCTTGTTTATCCCAGAAACTAATTTGACTTTTAGATCTATAAAATATAGATTAAGCATAACCTTTTACTTCATGAGATATTAAGGATCAAAGCATGAGCTTTCTTTGAACAGGATCTACAAAGGTAACTTTCTCTCAATAGCAGCAGGGTGGCATTGAAATACCTTACCATTGGGAGTAATTTTCTCAAATAGCAAATCACATAATCATTATTAACTTAAGGGAGAATTTAAGAGTTTCAGTAAGTTAAGTTTTGGTGCTGGAGTATTCAAGTTTCTATCTAATTAATGAAAAGTACTCGGAAATGCTTTGCCATAGATTTTATTCTTCAGAAGACCCACTGCCAACCTTTCTCACAGTTTTTTGTAGAAGAGGCATTATGAATAATGTTTATGAGCAGTGACTTGTACCATTTTTAGGTCTTCGATTTCAGCTATGTCACATATTAGCTGTGTGAACTCGGGTGAGTTATTTAGCCTCTCTCTGTGCCTGTTTCCTCATGTGTAAAATGGGGTTGTTGGGAAGATTAAAAGTTAATGTGATGGGCCGAGAACAGGACCTGTAAGAGCACTGTAACCTCTAAATATTTACCATATATAGGTTTGTTGTTGTCATCATTAGTAGTAGTAGTAGTACAATTTTGGTCTAGATTTTAGGGCATTGGGGATGTTACATTGGATATTTGAATAAATTTCTTATACTGGGAAATCTTAATTGGAGCAGACTTTTTCCTCATGTTGAGGCGGAGGCATTCTGTTCCCAGGTCTTATCCTGGCAGCTCAGGTGACATGTGCATTGATGCAGATTTCTGATTCTTTTTTTTTTTTTTTTTTAATTTTTGCTATACGCGGGCCTCGTGGCCTCTCCCGTTGCGGAGCACAGGCTCTGAACGCGCAGGCTCAGCGGCCATGGCTCACGGGCCCAGTCGCTCCGCGGCATGTGGGATCTAACCGGACCGGAGCACGAACCCGTATCCCCTGCATCGGCAGGCGGACTCTCAACCACTGCATCACCAGGGAAGCCCCAGACTTCTGATTCTTATGGCTGAAAGGTCAGAGCAAGTTTCTGAAGCTTTCTGAGGGGTATGTTCTTATTTATAAAACAAGTTTTATGCAACTATGAAACTTAGGTACCAACGAAACTTACAAAAAGAAACTTGCAAAGGAAATGACCTGAAACTTAGGAAAAAAAATTCTTGTGATACTCCATTGTGGATTGAATGATAGTAAAAATAATGTTACTTATATATGTATAGATATAAAACCAAGTATAACTCTTTATGCTTATGGCTCTTTTACAACACAGATTTACATATAAAATCCAAAATAAAACTATAAAACCCATAAAATTTAAATTAACAACATTAATGTGACTGATAATTATTTTTGTTGAAATTAAGTCATCACTGTTGGATTTAATAGTGGAAAGTATGTGTGTGGTTTGCTGTTTACCTTTTTGTCAACTTGACTCTTGGATAGAAATGGAATTCCAGAGATGAGGAGGCTAAGCACAGACTGATGGATCCAGAGATCTGGCTCCACACTGTTGGTGGAGGCCTGTTATCTAACATCCCTGTTTTTTTCACAAGGTCTGGACTTGAGGTTCTGGGTGAAGTAATGAACTCTTATGATAAAAAGAAAAGAGCCATATGTAAATTTTTTTTTTTTTTTTAGTAAATTATATGAAACTTGAAAAAGAGCAGAAAGAATTGGAGCCAAGACCACCAGCCTCTATATTCATTTTTCTCTTGAAATTTACCTTTCCATAGCTTTGAGTATATCGTTCCTTGAATAGTGTCATTTTGGAATTATTAGAGCTCTTCGAAACTGAATTCTTCTTAAGTGCAGGAGCTTGTGAACCGTACGTGGCATGATGTCCATGTTGTTGGTCCTGCTGATACCATATTGGTAGAGCACACAGATGCAGGCATGGTCACCAAAAGTGCCTGATGGAATGTGGTTCTAGAGGGGTCATTCAGATTGTACAGAACGTGCTTGCTTTATTTCTTTTATTTCTAATGTTTAATATAATCTTGGAAAAATACGAAGTTTCAAAAGTCTGATAGAATTGGAGAGTCTGTGGAAGGGCCCTGCAGACCTCAGTTTGAGGAACCTGGAGATGACTTAAGACAAGACGTTAGGAGAGTCCTTGAACAGGCAAAGGTTTTGCACCTTTGTTTAGCGAAAAGTGATTAGTAAGTGTTTATCAGTCGTGAAGGATGCATACAATGTGCTTTAAAACAGTTTACCTCTAAGTGCTTTTCTAAGGGTCAACATTTCCCTTGCAATCTTTAAACAATATACTTTATTATACAAAAGAGGTATAGAACACCATGTAACTGCTCACCAGTAAGCTTCAGAAATGAAACATCATAAATTCTATTGAAATGTTCATTTCTTCCCTTTCTATTTATATCTCCTTATAATATTTACTCTTCATTTCTTTGAAGTAAGGGCTTACAGGATTTAAATTTTTAAAAAATTTT